>NC_137161.1:19598763-20131095 GCF_951394435.1 Stenella coeruleoalba | reverse complement strand
TTGCCTGATGTGCTCTTGGTTCTGTCTTCCCTGGTTTGAACAGAGGCAATGAAAGCTTTGGCTGTCCCTGTGCCTTTGGCTAAAAGGCACGAGAGAATGGAGAGCTCATTGTCAGCCCCTCCAGCTGGCAGCCCATTGCATGTCTTCTGGACTGAGTTTGGTGTCACATACTGAGTGGTGAGTGTGGCTTGAGTGTGTGAGAAGGAAGGACTGTGTGCGCTGGGACAAGCAAGAGGAGAGCGTCGTGATGGTTAGAACTGGGTCGTGCAACCAGAGTATGTTGGTGCAAGAGCTTGCTCCAGTGCTCACCAGCTCTGTGACGGCGGGTATGTCACTTAAGCTTTCTGAGCTTCTCCATCTGTGAGAGATAGGTTAAAGGGCTTGTCTCAGTTTACGGAGACAGTAAGTGTGGCAGTCCGACTTGGGTCTGCCTGACTTATTATTCATTTGTAGGAAGATATTTATTGAGCAAGTATTATTAGCAAGTCATTGTGCCAGATATGGGGGGGGGGCGGTAAACTACGTCAAGTTGTGGCATATAACAGAGTCACTTAAAATGCTTTATTATTATGTTTATAATGTTATGGGAAAATGTATAGTTAATGAGTAAAAAAAATACAGGTCATGAAGTTGTTTTTACAGTATAATCTCATGTATATTTGGGAGGATGGAAAGGGAAGATCTTAGGTCATTTCTTTTTTTAAAATTAATTTTTATTGGAGGATAGCTGCTTTACAGTTTTGTGCTAGTTTCTGCTTACAGCAAAGTGAATCAGCTATCTGTATACATATATATCCCCACTTTTTTTGGATTTCCTTCCCATTTAGGTCAGCACAGAGCACTGAGTAGAGTTCTCTATGTTATACAGTAGGTTATCATTAGTTGTCTATAAGCACTTAGGTCATTTCTGAGTGGTTGTGGGAGTTATGGGTAATTAAAAAATTTTTTCTTTATTTTCACACATTTTCTAAATTCTCTAGCAAACCAAAGTAAAAATAATAAATGAAACATCATGAAGTATTCATATATTTTTTGGGTACTTGCTCTCATGTCATGACAATTTACGTGGCACTAAAGGATACAGCAGGGAATCAAGAGGCATGTTTTGGACTCACCTGGAAGGAGCTGCCGCCTTCTTGAAACACCAAAGTAAGTACATGCTGCTATAGAAAATAAGGTAGTGTGAACGGATGATAAAGAAGGCAATTCATTAAATTTGAATGATAGCAACCTGCCTTAAATGAGCACTTATGACATTCCAGATACTGTTGTAAGGACTTTACATATGTCATCACCTTGTATGGTGGGGACTAATGTTACCTCACTTTACAGATGTGATCATTGAGGCTGAGAGAATTGAGTATCTTAGCAAAGGTCACACAACTAACTAAGTGGTGGAGTGGGATTACAACCAATGTTTGTTTGATATCAAAGCTTGTGTTCTTCATGACACTGCAATGCCTATGAGCAACTTTCTAGAGATGACAAAAGTTGAAGTTGGCTTTAACAGATGGTAGAATTTATAGAGACACATAGGAACTACTTCAGGGGATGAAACAAGGGTTCCATGAGTAGGTTTCTTCTGGACATTTACTGTCTTCTACTCTGAACAATGTGCAAAGAGAGATGTGTGGCGTCATCCCTACCCACTGGGTACATTCATTCAGTGAATGTTTACTGAGTTCATGACACACACTGTGTGGGAGGAGAATCATGCTCCTTGCTCTCACGGAACTTACAGACTAGTGGGCAATATTGACACTAAATATTAAACAGAAAATCTATGAAGGAAAGGAACGTTCTAGTTGCGGTAAGTGAAGTGACTATAAGAATGTCAATAGTGTACACATGTATCAAATGATGAACAGCAGAAAGAGGCTGGGAACTGGCTCTGGGGCCCATGTTAAAGGCTGACTTTCAACTTGACTGAGCACATTTGAGTTCCATTCACAGGCAACCCTCAGAACAGACCAAAATATTGTTGCTAGGAACTGGAGCTTAAAACTTATTCTACCAGGCTGTTTGCTTAGCTTCATCTGAGTCTCTACTTCCTAGTCTTTAAAATGCGGATAATAGTATCTATGTTCTGGGTTTTTTGTATGAATGAAAGGGGATACAGCACATGAAGAGTTTAGCATAATAATCATAATGTGATTTATAACAATAAATATATATTTAGTCTTCCATCATGTTCCTGGCACAGGGCTCCTAAATCCTTGGAATTTCCTCTGATAGAGCTATAAAGGTGTCTTTAGGTAACCTAAGGCTGGGGGCTGGTTGCCAGGGGAACCAACCAAGTGATGAGAGGGTTGAAAATTTCAGTACCTACCTCCAACCCCCTCCTGGGAGGGTAGAGCATCTGGAGGTTGAATCAATCACCAATGGCCAGTGATTTAATTATTTATGACTATGTAAAGAAGCCTTCATAAAACCCCCAAAGGGCAGAGTTTGGAGAGCTTCCAGGTTGGTGAACACGTGGAGATGTGTGAATGGTGCACCTGGAGAGGGCATGGAAGCTCCGTGTCCCTTTCCAAATAACTTGCCCTATTCATTTCTTCCATCTGGCTGTTCCTGAGTTATATCCTTTTATAACAAACTGATAATCTAGTAAGTAAAAAGTTTCTTTGAGTTCTGTGAGTTGCTCTAGGAAATTAATTGAACCCAAGTATGGGGGTGGCCCTTAGGAACCTCTGATTTATAGCCAGTTGCCCAGAAGTATAGGCAAAAAACTGGGCTTTTGACTGGCGTCTGAAGGGGATGACCAGTCTTGTAGGACTGAACACTTAACCTGTGGAATTTGATGCTGTCCCTGGATAGATAGTGTCAGAATTAAGTTGACTTGTAGGACACCTGGTTGGTATCCCAAGAAATGCCTGTCGGTGTGCGGACCACCTCCTCATTGGAATTGATACCAGAACCTATTTAGCCTGGCATATAGAAAATGCTCAACAATGTTGGCTATTATTATTGCTGTAGAAAGATGAGCTTGAGGCATGGGAGGCATTGCAACTTAGAAATCTATCTTTGCTTTCCTTTTTGCTGATATGACTATGAACTCCTTCCTATTGGTCTTTGGTCCCTCCTGGAATGATAAGTGGTGGATCCATTCCCTCATGCCCAATGCTACAAGGAGTTGGTATCTATTGAGAAGAATTTACGCCAGTCATTATGTTTTATTATTTTTATTATGATGATGATGTTATTGGTTGTGTTTGTAAACATGCATATATTCTCTGCCCTTCTCATCTTCCAAAATTGGTTTTGCAAACAAAAGCACACAGATAACCACCAATTCATAAAAACTGCTGTAACCAGTGTCATTCCTTGTCCTGACCTGACCTGGGTAGGTAGACCATGGGGACTACAGACTTTGTGGTAGTGTTTGGCTTTCAGGGGGCACCAGGATCCTGATTCAGCTTGGATTACCATAAAGCCTGACACAGCAGGCATTCAACAAACATTGTCTGTATGATTTGATCATAACTGCATAAAACAAATAAACCAAAATAGCTTGCATAGAAAAAAGACTGGAAGGAAATGCAACAAAGTTATTCTCTGTAGTTCATTGTGACGAAGAATTGCTTTACAACAACCCTTATAATTTTTGTTTTTTTCAAAACTTTCTAATAAAATGAGCCTGTATTGTGTTTATTTATAATATGGGACAATCTCTTTATGCATAAAACAACCATCATTAATTAAAAGAAAGTATAATTGTCTTCCACTGCCCAGAGGCAAATGCAAAAGCTCCCTGGAAGAGGTAGGCTGGGTAGAGAGAAGTACTGATGATTTTTTGCTCTCAGAGATTGACTTTTTGGTTTCACTTTTTGAGAATGTTATGCCAACTTCTCTGACTTACTTCCTGATGTCCTGTTCACCTCTCACCAGCAGAGGGACTTCAGGGACAAATGACAGGATGCTAACGCAGGTTAGTAAAATCCTCAGTGTGAAAATGATTTGAACTACAAATCCCAGGTGGGTATTTGGGATTGTGGGATTTCTTCCCATGCCCTCTTTTCTGCTCTCTCTAAAGAAGGTGGGTTGCTCACTGGCATTAATCTCTTGCTCTTGTGCATTCTTTTGGGTTCTCTACTAGGAAGCAGGAAGCATCTTTAACAGAGGGGGCAGCAGGAGCAATGTTGGCTTGGGACGTTGCCAGGGGTCGGAGCAAAGCAGCTGAGCTGACTTGGCCTCTGATACCACATCTCCTATCAGCCCATTTACGTATCCTACAGACTGACTCCAGGACTCTCATAAAACCCAGGGGCAGACTCACTCAGTGCCTCCAAATCTCAGCCTGATTCTCTCCTCCCCCATCCCCACCACGTAATTTCTCATGGTGGAAAAGCAGGTTGTGTTTATTTAGATAAAGATATACTACTATAATAGAATTACTAATTACATCCAACAACTTTTTCCTTAAACAAAACATTCCATGTTTGGGCTGGAAAGCATTAGTGAGAGGAGGAGGAGGAGGAGGGGGTAGGAGGGGGAGGAGGGGGAGGAGGGAGAGGAGGGGAGAGGAGGAGGAGGGGGAGGGAGAGGAGGGGGAGGAGGATATGGGGAGGAGGAGGGTGGGGAGGAGGAGGATAGGGAGGAGGAGGGGGAGGAGAGGAGGGGGAGGAGGAGGAGTGGGAGGAGGAGGAGGGGGAGGAGGGGGAAGAGGGGGAGGAGGGAGAAGAGGGGGAGGAGGGGGAGGAGGAGGAGGAGGAGGAGGAGGAGGGCAAGGCGAGGGAAGTCGTGTTTTTCTTTCCCCCTGATTGATGATGGCGTGATAATCTTGGCCAGTTCACAAGTTGCTATTTCCCATGGATAACTGGATCCTGCTTTTCCAGCTCTAATTTGAAGCAAATTTTGCTCTAACCAGTCTCCTCCTCCGCATTAGTGTTTATTAAAAGTCAGTCACAGCATATACAGAGGCCTCTAACACCCCGGCCCCTGCCTCCAGGGCCAACTCCAGGTTACTGTGAGAGAGAAGGCAGCTCCTACCTCTGCTTTGTTTTTCCAAAGCCTTTATGAAATAGGAGGATGGGAAGGGAATCTGTGGTTCCCTAATGAAGTCTGAAGACAATACTGATTTGAGAGCTGTTGGGAATGCAGATGGCACATAAGGACACAGTGATACCAAGAGTCTTATAGTCTGAAATTCTTTGGGGGAATGTGAGGATAAGAGACAGATTACATGGGAAGCAGGAAGCATCGCAAACCATCGTTGGCTTTCCCCCTTATCTCCTGCCTAAGTCTTCCCTATCTCTTTTCACTGGGACGGTGATCCATGCCATGGTTCCCTACTCATTTTGCTAACTGTCTTAGGTTAGGTTTCCCCAGCAGCAAACCCTGAGATAAGAATGTTGAGTGCAAGTAGTTGATTTGGGAAAGGGGTCCCAGGAAGCACTGTGGAAGTTAGCGGGGAGGTAAAAAGGGAAAAGTAGAAATTCAATACCTAATTTGACAAGTACTGAAGTCTTATTTTATTTTATTTTTTTGAAGAAATTGTATTTATTTATTTAGTTAAGTTTTTGGCCATGCCATGTGGCTTGCAGGGTCTTAGTTCCCTGACCAGGGATTGAATCCATGCCGTCGGCAGTGAGAGCACTTAGTCCTAACCACTGGACAGCCAGGGAATTCCCTGAAGTCTTATTTTAATTTGCATTTCTTTGCTACTGAGACTGGCTATTTTTCTGCCTCATCTGTTAACCATTGCATGTATCAATAGTTTATTCCTTTTTATTGCTGACCAATATTCTATAGCACCAATGTATTACATGTTTATGCACTGTTAAAGGGCATTTAGACTGATTCCAGCTTTTGACTATTACGAATAAAGCTGCTATGGACATTCATGTACAGTTTTTTGTGTGTGTGAATACATGTTTTCAGAGAAGAGGAAGTGAGAAGTGGCACAAGAGAGGACGTGTCAATAAATTGCTTGACCGTAGATCAAACTATACCTGAAGCCATCTCTACCCCCTTCAACTTCTTGGTTACTGAGGGGGTTTACATCACTTGTTTTACATTATTAAATACAGTGACGTTTGAACAACTTGAGTTTGAGCTGCGTGGGTCCATTTACATGTAGATTCTTTTTCAATAAATACGTACTGCGGTACTACACAATCTGCAGTTGATTGAATCTGCAGATGTGGAACCGCAGATATGGAGGGTCGACTATAAATTTATATGCGGATTTTTGACTGTGCAGAGGGTCGGCTTAGTGAAATAAGCCAGGCACAAAAGGACAAGTACTGTGTGATTCCACTTATATGAGGTACGTCAAGTAGTTAAATTCATAGAGACAGAAAGTAGAATGGTGGTTGCCAGGAGATGGAGGGAGGAAGAAACGGGGAGTTATATTTTAATGGGCACAGAGTGTCAGTTTGGGAAGACAAAAAAGTTCTGTGGATTAATACTGATGAGGTGGCACAACAATATGCATGTGCTTAATGTCACCAAACTATGTGCTTAAAGTGGCTAAAATTTAAATTTTATGTTATTTTACTACCTGGGGAGTGAACCAGTAAACAAATGGATTAACAAAAAGCAAGCTGACACATCCTGAAAGATCCAGTCTTTATAAGATAAATCCAGATACATCTAAAATCAAATAGCTGTCATCATGACATCTTTCAAAATCCATCAGAAGAATGAACAGGTTCAGGCCGCTCTAAAATATGTTTGGAAAAATATTCCAGCCTTCAGGGAAGTCTAAAGCTTCTTTCACTAGAAGCTGAAGGACTGAAAGTGAGAGTGAGTCAACTTATTATACAGAAGAGAAGAATATCAGAAAATTCTAAGGAGAGTCAGGCCAAGTCTCTGGGTGCACCTGGAATATGAGAGTGTGAGAGATTGTGCAGCAGCCCCTAGAGGAGACAGCATGAATGGTGGGACCTTAGGATTCATCAAAACACAGAGACCACCTAGAATCTGAGTCAAAAACTGAGTTTTGAAATCAGTGATTGATGTGGCTGAGTTAAATATTAAAAACTCTTGAAAAATAAGGAAATGAAATGTACGCTAAACTCACTGACAATGATTAAATAAATGATGCACTTAAAATTATATGCAAAGTCTCTAAACTGATAACGCTTTATGCGGTCAGAAAAAACAACAACAGCAACAAAAAACGCAGTTAGAAAGGCAGAGATAACAGCTTCTGTGGGAACTTCAAGTTCTCTTAGAACTGCATCAAGGGGAAAAAACAAGAATTCTCACCAAATATTTGATTTAGGGAGAATTTACCCTGTAGAGTAGAAAAGAATCCTTCTAACGCAGGTGACAAGCTCAGCAATGCACGTGATGAGCTGGACACCTATAAAATACAAGTCAAAATTCTTTCAGAAAAATTTGAAAGAATCTCTGGCTATTATAGAAGCCAGCTTATTTCCCATGAGAGAAAACTCATGATAATGAAAGCTCTGTTCACTGAAAGACACCTTCATAACTTAAGAGAAGAGTATGCATCCCAGAGACAAAAAATATATATATATTGAGGGATATTTAAATATTTGGGGGCTTCCCTGGTGGCACAGTGGTTGAGGGTCCGCCTGACGATGCAGGGGACGCGGGTTCGTGCCCCGGTCCGGGAAGATCCCACATGCCGCGGAGCGGCTGGGCCCGTGAGCCATGGCCGCTGAGCCTGCGCGTCCAGAGCCTGTGCTCCGCAACGGGAGAGGCCACAGCAGTGAGAGGCCCACATACCGCAGGAAAAAAAAGAAAAAAAAAAAGATTTCTAAAATTATTCTTATATCCTTGACGTTGCAAATGGGGCATTTGGCAGAGGTCCACTAGGGCTGCCAGGGAACCCTCTGGATGACCAGATCCCAGAGGAAGGAGAAGCATCAGACTATGATGAAGTGGGGATTCAACCTCCTGCCTGATGTGGGATAAATGCTACCTTCTCAGATCAGGACCCCAGGAAAAAGAGCCCTCTATCAGGTCGGCTCTATCCTGAGAGAGAAGCTTCTCTTTGAGAGAACAAGGGAGGTGTCCTGGTGCTTTCAATTCATCCCTCCCACTAGAACAGAGTGTTGGTGGCCCAGGCTCTGGTCTTCCACCTTGTCCCCTTGTCAGACATTAAATGTTCCAAAGGGACGCCAGGGAGCAGCTCCTGAGAATAGAACTCTTTGTCCTACCCCACACTTCTAGATCAGAAAGAAACTGCCTAGCGGTCGTTCCCACTGAGGGACTCCCCTGGTCCACACATCCTCCACTGGCCACAGAAAGGCCTCCGCATCAAACGCTGTCCACACAGCCTGAAAGCAGAAGTGAATCATCTCTGAGTTAATCCCACTCTCCAATGAGCTGAACTGAAGATCCAGAACCACAGTAAGATGCTTTTCTTTTTCAATAAAATAATTTTGGTTTTTGACTTTTAGTCTTATTGCTATTAAGTAATTAATTTAATACAAACCCCCCTTATCCGCAGGAGATGCATTCAAGATCCCCAGTGAGTGCCTGAAACTTTAGAAGTACGGAACCCTACATATACCATGTTTTTTTTTTTTCTATACATACATACCTATGATGAAGTTGAATTTATAAATTAGGCACAGTAAGAGATTAACAACAATAACTACTAATAAAATAGAAAAATATTAACAACATACTGTAATAAAAGTTATGTGACTGTGGTCTTTCTCTCCCTCTCTCAAAATACCTTACTGTACACACTTAATGCCTTTTCCTTCTTATCTAAGCACTTATCACGTATTGTGGCTGTAACTTTTGCAGTTTGAGGTGCCATAGCAAAATAGCACAAAATTTCCTTCTCCCGCTTCACAATTTCATGGATAGAAGATTCATTCTTACCATAGATCTTAGCAACCTCAGCATACAATTTTTTTGCTCTTTCCTTGTTAAGAGAACTTTCAATCTTTTCAATTAAAGGAAGCACTTTACGGCTTCTTTTCGGCATATCCGAATTGCCAGCATCACCCCTCTTAGGCTTTGGGACCATTATTAAGTAAAATAAGAGTTACCTGATGACAAGCACTGTGATACCATGACAGTCAATCTGACAGTCTAATTGGATACTAAGGGACTATTGGGTGGGATACTCTGGACAAAGGGATGAAGCACGTCCATGTCATGGGTGGGACAGAGTGAGACGGTGTGAGATTTCATGACTCTCCCTAGAACAGCACGCAACTTAAAACTTATGAATTGTTTATTTCTGGAATTTTCCATTTAATATTTTTGGACTTTGGCAAGCAAAATTGCAGTTAAGGAGGGACTACTGTATCCAGTGGCTCAAATGGAAACCTGGTAGAATTATACTTCTAAAATAATGCCCTCTAACTGTGGGTTACTTAGGTATGACTCAGAAATTATTGCTTTCATTTTATGCTATTTATAGGTAGTTTTATTACAGTAGCTTTGTGGTTGATAAGTTCACTAAAATAATTCAGAAACACAGCAAAAATTTTGTCTTTCTTCTATTATATTTTTTTCTCTTTTGGTTTTATTGCTGTTATTTATGTTTATACAATATTTCAAATGGAGACCTGATGGGATTATGACTTTTGAGATAGTGTTTTATAAATGTACATTATATTCGTGTGAATTTTGAAACTGAAGGGAGCTAAGGGGGGAGGGCAATCTGCTAAGACTTGCCCCTCCCCGTGGTGTCACCTCCATCCTCAGCCATTTCCTAGCCATGTCCAAGTGACAGCTGGAGTTGATGACAATGAGGTTAGAACTTTTCCTTCTTTCAGGGCAAAGGCATATGGCCCAGGAGGGACAGGCACCCACCAAGGTCCAGCCAGTCACAGGTTGACCTTGGGAACCCGACCTCTCTTGGGCTCAGTTCCCCCTGGCAGAGCTGCTGTGAGACATAAACAAGATCCTGGGCATCCAGCTGTCCTTCAGCCCAGAAGCAGGAAGCAGAACCAGATCTGGGGGAATCCAAGTGTCATCAGGGTCTCCTCTGCTTCCTCTTGCATGATCATCCCCCTCTGCTTCACCTTCACCATAGTTTCCTTCCTCATCCCCACTTCTCTCTGGCTAAACCTACTTCCTTCTTTCCTCATGTTTAACACAAACCCTGAACAACAGGCAATCCCATCCCCTGGGGGTTGCTGGGTGTCTGTCCTGCCTCCTCCTGGGCCAGGTCTACTGTGATTTTCTCAGGCCACCTCTGTAGGCCTGGAAGTGAGACAGGCTGGGACCTGGGACCCTTTGCTGCAGTGCTGGCACCTGGACACGCCTCTTCTCGAGCAACAGAATACAAAGAAACTATAAGGGAATAAAAATAACTGCGTGCATGTGCAGTTGGGGCAAATTATGGACAACAAGATACAAAAACACCCCCCTCCCCCGCCAACTGCCACTTCTGAAGAGCCGGGAGCAAAAGCAGGGCATCGGGAGCAACAGCAGTGTACTGCGTGTGCCCCCTGCACACGACACCACCAAAGTGGTGGGCAAACCCCTAAGCCACCCCTCTGGGCTGACCCCTGGACCTGCCCCTACCCTCACCCCATATAAGGAAACAGCTTGCCTGTCCTCAGGGAGCCAGCAAGGGAGCCTGTTACTTGTTCTTTCTCTCCCTTGCTTCATCAGGGGCCCCAGTAAAGTCTTGCCTGAATTTCTTGTCTGGCCTCTGATCAATTCCTATTGATGAAGGAGATAAAGAACCCTGGTCAGTAACAGAATCTGGATCCCAAACCCCAACAGTGCCTGGTGCCAACTTTCTACCCCAATCCCACTGCTTCTAGGTACCTTTGTCCAGACTGCCACCATCCCTCCTAAAAGCCTACCATAGCTTCCTGTCCCATATCCCTGCCTGTCTCACTTTTCTAACAGTCGAGCCAGAGTAAACTTTCCGAACACATAAAGAAAATTGTGAGACCCTGTTATGCAAAGCCCTCCACGCCTCCAATCACACTGAGACTCAAAGACACACTCTTGATAAGGTCCTCGGGGACGTGCATACCTGGTCTCTGCTTGTCTCTGCCTGTGCGTGTCAAATCTCCATACCTTCCTTCTGTTCCAATCACATGTCAGGCTCACGCCTGCCTTGTAGGCTTTGTGCTGCCTATTTCCTCTGCCTAGAATGCTTCCCACCAGCTGTGTGTGTGTGGCTGCCTCTTTCTTAGTGTTTCAGTATCAGCTCAGGTCCTCTCTCTCTAAGTGGCCTTTCCGGACCACCCAGCTACCCAAATACCCTCCCTATTCCCTGGTCCTACTTCTGGCTCCAATTATTCTAGTTTGTATCATTTAACCCTCCTTATAGTAAACTTCTAGAACAGGGATTGTTTATTTTAGAAGAAAAACAGAATCCCTACTGTGTTTCTGGATCATCTTAGTGGATGTATTAACAACAGAAACACTGTATTGTCTGCCCTGGCCTCTGACATGGAGGGGACAGAGGTTTACCTGATTTACCACTGACCTTTCCCTCCCGCCCAGCACATAACAGCTACTCATGAAGAATTGGGATAGTGGAGGAATAAAACCAGGTGAACCCAGTGGGAAGACCTTCTGAGATCTCATCCTGTGAATAGGGCTGCCTTGTGCTGCCCAATGAGGGTCCCACACACCTGTGGGTTACTTCTGGGAGCCCCACCTAGCATCCTGGTCCCAACTGCCTGGCCCCCTGGCTTTGTCCTAGAGACTGCTTCATCCTGTGCATATGTGGGTTTCAGGATGTCTGGCCACTCCATGCCCATGTGTCCTAAGTCTCCACATTAATATGAATTATTCAGATGGCTGGGGAAGCCCAAGGTTGTGGAAAGGCAGAAAGAGATGCTGAGGATGGAGACATGGGAGGGTGGCCACTGGCTTCCTCTGCCACAGTGTTGAGCCGCAAAGGGACGGGTGCTTTTGTGTTAAAGGGAGAGCCACTGGATCTTAGGGATCCACATCATGTCATCGGCTTGAAGAGGCCTTAGAGACGAGTCAGGACATGTAAGCACTGACAATCGGCTCTTACATGGGTGTTGTAACTAACACTCGTGGGACACTCAGCTCACAAAGCACAGAGTGCTGTACAAACTCCACACCTTCTTCTACCTTATCCTGTTTAACCCCTTTATGGCTGCTCTCTAGGACAGGCATTGCACTCAGAGATGAAGAAACTGAGGTTCTAACGAGCTCTGAATCACACACTGTAGGGGGCGTGGCTGACAGCTCTGGCTCCAAACCAGAGTATCTGAGAACTAATCTCACCTCTGACACTTCCCAGCTGGGTAACTTTGGACATGTGACTTAATGCTTCAGTGCCTGCACATTCTCATCTGTGAAATAGATGAAGGATGCTGTGTGCTGGGCACAGAGTAAGCCCTCCATGTAATCTGCTGTTTTTATTATCACACCCAAAGTAAACAGCATGCCTGACACTGAATCTGAGACCTCTACCTCCAAATCCATTTACTTTCCACTCTTTGAAAACTGTTTTGTCTGTGTTTAATCTGTGTTTGGTTTACCAATTGCTTCTAAATTTGCCCTTGACTTTTTGTTTTAGGATTTTCTTCTGGAGGGACCCAAACTAAGGTACTATCTTCTCTGAGCTTACAATGAAAGAGCAAGGTATCCTAAAAAACTAGGTATGAAGGTGGTGAGACAATTTCAAAACTTCTGATAAGCTCTGGTTAATGGCAGTAACAACATTTAAGTCCCTGTTTCCAGTGAGGCAGACTCTTCCCAGGGAAATTTGATTCAACTCCACAAACATTTCTCCTACTCATTAAGGCACCTACCAATAAAACATCTGGTCAATTAAATTCAAAACATTAGTCAAACTAGTTGTTGGCATTATATGGTCAAACATCTGGACAAATGGCATTTTAATTGAATGTTTTGATGTCATGTGGTCTTCATTTCAAAGCCAGTCCCCAAATAGAAGTTACATACCTTGACTTTCTAGGCTGAATTGTGTGGGCTGGGTTTGCTCTATCAATTCACTTTCAGAATATTTATTAAATTCTAATGTTATATAGTGATGGTGTATCTTGGATTTTCCACAATAGACCTGATTTTTAAAAAAAATATTTTATTGAAATATAGTTGATTTATAATGTTGTGTTAATTTCTGCTGTACAGCAAGACAATTCGGTTATACATATATATATTCTTTTCCATTCTGGTTTATCTCAGGATATTGGATATAGTTCCCTGTGCTATATAGAGTAGGACCTTGTTGTTCATCCATTCTATATAATAGTTTACTTCTGCTAACCCCAAATTCCCAATCCATCTCTTCCTCACCACCACCACCCCCACCTTGGCAACCACAAGTCTGTTCTCTACGCTGTGAGTCTGTTTCTGTTCCGTAGATAAGTTCATTTGTGTCATATTTTAGATTCCACATATAAGTGATATCATATAGTATTTGTCTTTCTCTGCCTGACTTACTTCATTTAGTTTGATATCTCTAGGTCCATCCATGTTGCTGCAGATGGCACTATTTCATTCTCTTTTATGGCTGAGTAATATTCCATTGTATGTATGTACCACATCTTTATCCATTCCTCTGTTGATGGATATTGAGGTTGCTTCCATGTCTTGGCTATTGTAAATAGTGCTGCACAACAGCCCTGACTTTTTAAAAAAAATCCATTCTTTTGCTAACCAATTGACATGCCCCAAATGTTTGTCAGACAACATGGTCCATATTTACATGGAATCCCAAAGACAATGAGGAAGCCTACATTGAAATTTTGGATCTGGTTCCATTTACTCTAAAATAGCCAATGACATGTTTAATAACACTTTTCATCAGGTTTCCCATTAATAAAATGGAGGAGTCACTTTGTCATTTTCTGCTGCCAGGGGAAGGCATTCTGGGTAAATCTACCATATGTTTTAGAGATGTGTGAACACAGACGTTCACAAACACACTGTGTACACGTGTTCACTATTTCAACGAATCCTTGCCAGTCCCTGATGTAGATGCACGATATTCGTGCCTTGGACTGGGGCTCTAGCAGTGGACATAGAGGGGCAGGTTCTGCAGTAGTTCCCTTGCTACTAAGCACAGTGCTGGAAGACACCTCTTGGTCGACCTCTCAAATTCCAAGACAGCGATCCAGCTTCTTTCCATGTCTCTCTGTTTTTCACCCCGGGAGTGCACACAAGCACTGTTTAAATCCCTCTTGACTTGTCTTGCTTCGCTGATCCATCCAAACCCATTATCTTGGCACAAGAAGTCTCTGGCACGGGGTCATGCAACGCTTCAAAAAAAAAAAAAAAAAAAAAACTCCAAACACAAAAACAAAAAACAAGAAAGATCCCTCTCTGGACATCTGTTCTGATGCGGAGCCAAGAGCGGGGTCCGCGTGGTGCCAGCACGGCCGCGTGGCTGCAGACCGTAGTCAGAGAGTGTGCAGTGCCAGCGCTAATGATCCGGGCTTCCTGCTGAGGGATGCGCTGCCAGACTCCTAATTAGGATCCGCTCCGAGCGGCCTGGGCTGGGGCGGTCAGTCCTCTTCTGTTGCCTTTCTCTCCCTCCGTGGTCTTTCTCCTGTGCAGCAATGTCCCATGGTGAGCATTTTTCATCGTGGCCCATTTAAAACAAAGGGGAAAGAACAGTAGGCTCCTCGGGAGGTGCTGGACAAAGGGAAGAGCCTCCAAAGCCGAAGGCGCCGCTAATGGAAGAAGTCCCGGCCACGCCCCCCTTGGAAAGATGCAGGCCTCGTTTAACATCTTAGTAGTCAGGAGTTCGCGGAAGACCCTGCCCTGAGTGGGTCCCAGAGATCCAGCCACTGTTATGGGAGGCCCGGCCTGGGGTCTTTCTCAGTTCCTTGTCCCAGAGGGTCATCAACAGGAGGTGACCAACAGGTCTGACCCTTGCGTTTCAACTGGATGTGGACCACACCCACTGAAGGAATGGGAGGGGCTCTGGCTGTGGCCCATCTGCAAGCAGGATGTTCCTCTGACAGCCAAAAAGTCATGGATTCTCCACGAGTGCTTTGGCTCTGATTTGTGCCCTTGAGGGCTGGGGGCACACAGGCTTTCCGAAAAAGAGTATGGCTCGGTGAACAGAGCCTGGGAGCTGACTTAAGGCGGGCATCGTGTATGCCTTGCTTGCTGTGGTGGTACCGGTGCTCAGCACAGAGCCCGGAACACTGTAGTAGGTGCTTAGTCAATGAGCTCATCCACGAAATGGGCATCATCGTAGTGGCCGCCTTTGAGCGATGTGGGTGTCGAGTGCTCAGCACTGAGCCTGCACACGTCGCTACAACTACTGCCCCTGAAGTTAAGCATTAGAGCAGGGGGCTACAGATGTTTTTCGTAAAGGCCCAGAGAGTAAGTATTTTCGGCTTTGCAGGCCCTGCAGTCTCTATCACAAATTACCGAACTCTAGTGTCCTAGTGTGAAAGCAGCCATTGATAATATGTGAAGACATGGAGGTTGCTGTGTTCTAATGAAACTTTATTTATAATAATAAGCTGTGGATTCGATTTGACCTGTAGGCCATGGTTTGTTGACTCCTGTCCTAGAAAATTATAAAGTTAAGGAACCAACTCTCCACAGAGAAAGTACAGATATAAATACACCTAGATTCAAGGGAAGTTCATATATATCCATGAAGAACAGCTCCTTCCCAGGTGAACCTGGTAAATTCAAATACAACTAAAATAGCCCCTCAACTGGGAGACTGATGGCATGAAGGATGCACAGAGCATCTCCCAGTGTCCTCCCTGCAGCTCCTGAGTTGCTGCCAGGAACAGAATCTACAAATATCTAGTCTTGACTAATCCATGTGGGCTCTGTAAGCAAACAGCTTATTCACGTATACAGACAGCGCTGGTGGAGTCATTAGAAGCCTGCCTTGCCCCCTGGGGTTCCCTGACTTGGGTACTCATATCTCTGGTGGTGTTTAAGGTCCCAGCTCACTCTAGTGAAAACTGGAAGTTGGGAGACTTTGAAAGGAGATTAGACCCATGCGTATCCATTCAACAAACCTTATCTCCTACCTGCTAGGTGCCAGGCATTGTGCCACATGGTGGAAATAAGTATATGGATAAGATCTTATCTCAGACTTGGAAGAGCTCTTGGCCTAGCTGGGGAGACAGGCATGAGCCGGAAATTAATTGCAACACCATGCAACCAATGAAGGGGTAGATGGCGCTAGTGTCCACAGGGGAGGGAGTGGTCACCTGGGCTTGTGTTGACTGTTTGCCAGGAGGTGATGTTTGAGCTCCATGAGGAAGGGCCATCACACTCGTGCACAACACACTGTGTTTAGAATTTATTTTTTCTTTACAGGAAGGACGCACTCTGGGGAAATTTTGGGAGAACAGTTTTCCTTGGTTCTCCCACTGGGACTTTTAGAAAGCAAGCGACACGATGCCAGAGAAATGCCTTTTCTCTCAATCAACAATGTTTGCCTGGCTCTAAGCAGGTCCTGGAATAAAGAGGCAGGGAGGGTGAAACACTGAGTAGAAAGAGACTCTTGTCTCATGACTTTTATGTTGATTTGTAAGTCAATTCTTCCGTGAGAAGAATGAAATTCAGATGTTGAACAGAACATGTGATAGGATTTACGCTGCAACATTAAAGGTAGGTGGGTGCTTGCTTCACGATGAGGAATAGGAATCTTGTGATTGCACGTTTCTATTTAGAGAATTTACCCTTTTACAACTAAGAATAAGCTAACTATTGTCCGTGGTTTTGTCATCTGCTTCCTTTGGCTGTACCCTCAGGTCATCTTTAACTTTATCATCGATGACATCTATTTGAAACCCAAACATGGCTATGTTCCTCCTTGGTTTAAAACCATTAGCAGAAACCTTTTGTCTGCAGGATAAGTCGCCCCACTCCAAGATTCTTTGTGGTCTGCCCCCGCTGCAGCTCTAGTCATACTAAACTAATAGGCACCATGTAACGAATGTCCACCATGAGTCACATTCTCTCAGCCATTTGCTAATGTGAGCTATTTGAGCTCCACTGTAATCCTAGGAAGCTCAATCAGCTCAGTTTTATAGAGGAGGCAGCTTAGGCTCTGGGAGATGGAGTAACTTGCCCAAGGTCCAGTAAGTAGTCATGTCATTTAACCAAAGATCTGCCTGAGTTCAACTTCTACACCTCTTCTCCAACATCTTCTGCCTAGAACATTCTTCATCCCATATTTCTCCTGAAAAACGAAGCCCCCTTAAGGTTTAGTTTGAACATTTCCTGGGTTCTCTCATACCGTCCTTGCTGAGTTCCAGTACCATTTTCTTTTCTTTTCTTTCCTTTATTTTTTTCTGTAATTATCATGGCGTTAGTACCAATATGTCATTCCCATTTCTTTGCCTCTCTATTTCCTGTGATAGTCTGTGAGCATCCTAAAGATTCCTTCAATATATGATCTCTCTTTATATTCCTGGGCCCAGTATACAGGTGGTGCATTGAATACGGGTCCAATGAATGAACGATACAAACAGAATATTTGGGGATGTGCGTGTTTGGATCAGAACTTTCAAATGCAGAAATACCAACCTTTAAGTCCATCTGCTAATGGAGACTGGGTGCTGACTGTAGCATGAAGGAATATTCTTCTCTTGTTATGTAGTCTTGGGGTGGGGCTGGAGCAGTGGACTGGTCGTGGCTGGTCGAGCTGTCCAGCCTCTCAGAAATCTCTGAAGTCCAACCTAAACGTTTAAATGAACTAAAGTGGTTGGCTTTATAAGTAACAGAAGTCAATTGTGTTTGCAGCGTCTAATGCAGGAACGGCATTAGATGGCTGAGATGGGCCAGCGCCGAGAACTGCTGAGTGGGCAGGAGGCCTGATTTTCAGCCTCCCTCTGCATCCATTTGTGATAATCCAGGTCTGGCTTTCAACCAGTCACTCTCCTAATGAGACTTGCGTAAGACAGCCTTTGCCCCCAGCACAGACATATCCTGAATCAGGAGTTCACTTATACAGACTTCTAAAAACCCCCACACATCTACACACACTCACTCACATTCTTTCTAAATACATGTTTTATCTTCCCTGTTATCAACGCTCTCCTAACGGACTGGCAAACATTCAGACAGAAATTGAAATATTTAGATGGACGGGGGACACCTATACTCCCCCACAGAATGAACTTCCAGTTGAAAGGCAGAAGAAAGTCGATATTCTGCCTTGATTCCGTGACATCTGAGTTACAGATAAGAGCTTGCCTTTGGGCTGCAGGGTAGGGCGTGAGGGCTGAAAACAAAAATAGAAATAACACTCATGTTTGTTCCGCCTTTCATAGGAGAGTCCTTATTCTCTCCCATTGGGAGGCTAGGTCCTGCTCACTATTAGGATGATAATAATGAAGACCTTAAAATAAAGATGAACGTGTATTGTTTCATGACATTGTTCAAAGCCTTTACAGCATTGTGTAACATAGTCCTCATGGCAGTCCTGACCGATTGGTGCTTTTGTTATCTCCATTTCACAGATAAAGAAACTGAGGCTTAGAGGGGCTCACAATTTGCTCAAGATCACAGTTCATATGGAATTGGGTTCATATGTATCTGCCCCCACCGAGTCTGTGTTCTTAAATGCTGTGTTTTACAGAACAGAGAAACTGGCTCAAGTATCTTTGAATGAAATTCTGGGGAACCTCCAGGGAGTGAACTCATTCCATAGAAACAGGATATCAGGTTTATCAAGCTTTGCCCTGTAAAACACTTAGGAAGTATGAGTCAGGGGATTATTTGAGGGTACATCCTGGTGTTAGTGTCTTAGATTCGTCTCCAGGCTCATCTTTCTATACTCTTCTGTAATCTCTATGATGAGTATGTGTAAAAAGAATTATTTTACTAGAAGATGCCAGGAGACCCAGAACTCAAGCAAGGCGACTGTAGGGCTCCTCTGAAAGAAAGTGACAATGAAAGGAGAAGGGGAGAAATCGCTCCTACTCTGTAAGCTCTGAGACTCAGGATAACGGAGTAGGATCTCGTGGGCCCAAGAGTAGATGGAAGGGCCCCGGGGGAGACCCTACTGTGTCTGGCAGAAGTGACTGTACTGTTGGCAGAAGCGCTGTGGCTCAGTGGGGCATAACAGTCACTGAGGACAATCAAGAAATGATGTGGCTTGGGGGTTAGCCCTGGAGAAGAGGAATAAATTTGCAGATATCAGTAGCTGATGGTGTCCTTTAATTAGCACATGGGGAACACTTTTCTATGGGTTCCCCCAAATCCTTTGGAGAGGGCTCTTCTATCCAGGATACATGGGTCTTTTAATATCAGGTCACACTGGTTTATGTAAAGTTCTCCCAGATAACTCACTTATTTCTGGTGGTAGAGTGGTGGTCCTGAATTCTTCCCCTCCCTGCTGCCAAGCCCTTGCAGTGCCAGGTTGCTGTGATCCTACGGAAAGGCAGACTCAATTTTCTATCTCTTTAATGGGCACGAAGCCCATACTTCAAAACATACGCAGAACCATTTTATCCCTAACCTGGTCTCAAAACTTCTGCAGAGTTCCCAGCCCCTCCTTCTAGATGAACCAACGTAAATATACATGGCCATTATGACCCTCTTCATAGCTAGGGTGACTCTAGGATTTAACTTACAAATGGGACCTTTTGAGGACAAAAGCATTGCTACTAATAACTCTGCCAGGAATGTCCAAGCAAACTGAGACGTATGGTCATTCTATCCCTAAGTATCCCTAATATGGAGAGAGCACTTTGGCACTTGGCAAATCCTTTCTAGATAATTGTTTTCATTTTATATAAAAATCCTACACTGTAGTTCATCTAAACACCCACATTTTACTGAAAGGCTCTTTGACCTTCAGAGAAGCCGAGTGACTTTACTAAGGTTCCTGACACTAAGTAGGCATTCCACGAATGTTTGTTGAACTGGATCGGTAGTTCAATGGACGGATGGGTGAATGCATACAGGAGAACACATGCAAGAGAAGGGAGCAGAAAGCCTAATCACATCAAATTGTGTGGTGTTTTCAGGCAAGTAAGAATAAACCAGAGTCACCTAGATGGGTGATTCTCAAACTGGCCCCAGAACACCAATGGTCTCCACGACATGAGTAGATATTTTGGGACAATTGTTCAAGGTCTAGGTCTTACCCTCAGGTTCCTAATCTATAAAATTGGAATAAACCTTCATGGAATAAAGGTGGGAGGACAAAAGATAATACAAATAATGTGTTCAGCACAGTGAGTGACACACAGAAGAAGAAGAAAAATTATAGCAAATATGTATTGGTCCTATGTTATGTTCCAGCATCATGGAGATGCAGGGCCTGGATTAATCTCATTCAGTCTCCCCCATGTCCTCTAAATCAGGTGCCATTTATAATTCCCATTTCACAGTTGATGAAATTGGGGCACACAGAGGAAAATTCCTTGCCCTAAGTCATTCAAACACCGAATGGGAAAGTGACCTAGCATCTCTTCTGTTCATTACAGTGCTGTTCTGTCTCCTGCCCAGTGAATGGCAACCATCGTTCATTTTATAATCGTGCTTTCTATAGCAGACACACCTCATTGTATCTGCCACATTTTTAATTTGAGTGGATGGGTCTCAACTTTTTTCAGCCATATGAGCTTTAACAAAATCACAGAATCGGATTTGAATAGCCTAACGTGTAAACAAAGTCAAAGCAGAATTTCTCTGATTGAACCAGCTATGGGACCCTGGAGCCCTCCCTTCCTGTGGCCTCTGCATAAAACCCTTTGCCCTCTGTTGGGCACAGTTGGAAAATACTTGTCTAAAACACAGTTGAGTGGATTTGCTGCCTGACACATCTAGTCTTACTGTCTCCAGGGACCCCAGCCTTTCTTAAAGGATCTGAATGTATATGTTTAAGCTCAGATGAAGAAGCCCTGGAGGATAATGGAGGGTGGGACAGGATGCAATGGAGCGATCATCCTTCTGAGTCTTTGGAGGTAAAGTCCAGGCAATATCTTAGGCTACAGTGGGGTTCCTGGGGAGTCTGCAAGACAGATTTCCAAGAAAACTAATTCTTACAAAGCCAGGACTTCTAAAGATAGCGCTGGCTCAATGGCAATGAGGAATGACCCCGTCTTCCCTCCTTCTCTCCCGCCCCACTCCAATTAAGTCTTTTTCCTTCCTCTCCCACCTGTACCTGGGGTTCTCTCCAGGCTGCAGGCAAATGTGTGCATTAATCACACATGGATCGGCCGGTGCACTGGGATGGTGGGAAGCGGCTGATTTATGAACCAGCCAGAAGTGTGGGGAGGCTGGGAGTGGGCAAGGCAGGCCCAGCTCGGGGAGCATATGGGAGCCTTTTCTCTAGGACCAGATCCATATGCTCCACTGCAGGTCCATATGCTGCGTGTGCTGGTCCCCCGCTTTGACAGTGTCAAGGTTGCCTGTCTGCTGTAACGTGTAGGGAGGTGGATTAACCACATGCCCTCCTGGCATTTGAACACACCTCCTCCAACAGGGTGAGACCTCTGGGGTGAGGTCTTGGAGCTCTCCTTGTAGACAAAAAGAGAGCCACATGTATGCCCTTGTCAATATGAGTTATTGTCATTTGCTTATTTAGGGACAGTCCACAAAGGACAGGTGAGACCAGATTATTTTTCCCTTTTTCTTAGAAGAGGAAACTGAGACATAGTACTGGAACCACAGGCACTATTACTATTAATAATAACAATAACGATGATAACAATGACAATACCTATGTATATTGCAATATGCATGTATGTCAGATACTGGGCTCTGTTCTAATCATGTTTTACTGTATTACTAATACGTAATATGGCACGTATTACTTAAAGACATGGAGACATAATTACCCAAGGTAATAGATTGTGTTAGAGTTAGGAGTTAAACTTAGATATATGTTTGCTATGATTCCCTTTGAACTGTTTATTCGTCATTCATTTACTCATTCAATGAGTGTTTATTGAGCCCTTCCTGTATGTCAGACAGTATAAGAAATTCTGAGATTACAGCTGAGAATAAAATAGACATGATACTGTATCTTAGGAAAGACACATGTTAGTAGGTCACAACAGACATGAAATCATGTGAGTGAAACTTTTGAAAATTGTAAAGCAGTATAGAATGTAAAGAACCTTTCATTCAAATTTTTTTTAAAAAAAGAAAAGATATTGAAGAAAATGTATAGTTATAAATTGCAGCAACTTTACAAGGAAGTAAACAAAGGGTTTGGGCACAGAAGCGTACCTGTGTCAGCCAGGGTGGTCAGAGAGGGCTGAAGCTTTTAGGATAAGAGGTGTTTCCTGTATGGGCAAGGAGCTTCCTGCTGTGTGTGCAACCACCCTGCAGAGGGAATGAGCTGGCATGGTGGGCCAACTAGGGGATGGAGAGGGAGATTTTGGGGAGATCACGGAGGGCTTATGGTGCATGCTGAGGTGTGCAATGGAGAGTCATTGCAAGGTCTTAAGCAGCTTAGACCCTGCACTAATGAACCCTCACTAATGGTTAATATTGGTGAGTAATAGCGTAGCTGGCTCAGTGATAGTTAATATGCGACCCTCACACATGGCACCACTAAGCATCCCCTAGTGCCTTCCCCACCCCCAGATATTTCCCAGCAGCGGGAGCCAGCTCAGGGAAGAGTTATTTGAACAGGGAGATGTGCTTAACTGGTCTCCATATGCCTCCTGGAGCAGACACTCAGTGCCTACCATCATATTGGAAACACAGTAGCGTTCATGGGATGTGGGCATATCCTCAGATTTAAAAACCATGACTGATTCTTTCAGACTGTTTGCTTTTTAGTAAGCTCTAAAATGGTATCATTACTCCACCCCATTAAGTTTATACTGTTTTACCATTATATATTTTTTCCCTTGGCACATTTTTTTCTTTGAAGATATCAATAGCTTTGGAATATTTTATCACTTTCTTTTATCACTTTAGAGTTGACAAACTTTCCATTCTAGCAGATCTGACCTCAATGGTAAGATCTAGTAGCTTGGAAAGATAAGATTTTATTAAACAAACTTTTATATAGAGATTGATGGGCTCAGTATGGATCTAAGTGCTTTAGAGGAATTAACTCATTTCATCCTATAACAAGCCTATACAACGGATAGATACTGTTATTATTATTTCCATTTTACAGATGAGGAAATTGAAGTACTGAGAGAGAAAGTAACATAGCCCAAGGTCATACAGCTCGAAAAGTCTGTCCTAGGATCTATGCTATTAGCCATCTCATTCTGGTGGAAATTTCCTGGTGTAGAAGCAAACTACAGGGCCAAGAGGCCCGCTAACTAGGATTCTGACTTATGCTAGGTCTTCCCTTGTCCCTCATTTCTAAGGAGCCTCCCGTCAGGAGGGTCGGGGTTTGGGGTTTGGAACCCAATGTCAGGAGGGAAGGGCAAAGGGAGAGGGTCGAGCTCTGGGAGGGGTTTGCCAGGGATGGAGAAGCTTGTTTGGAAAGGCAGAGGACAGCTGCAGTGTGTGAGGGCCAAGATGCTGGAATAAGAGGGACATTTTAAGAAGCCTGGCTGAAAATGATGTGGCCTTTTGATGAGAAGCTGGAGAAGAAAAGGCAGATGAATTGCATGGTTCTGTATTCTCCTTGGGTTACTGGGTTGCATCCTTGGCTGGGTGTGGCTCCAGACTGAGCTCCGGAATCACGATGTTACAACTCTTACAGCAGCCAGGCAGCTAAACAGGGTGAGTATTTTCACTCTTTCTCTCCTTTTTTCCTTCTCCCGTGGGTCTCCCTCCTCCTTTCCTCTTTCTCTCCTCTCCTCCTTCCTTCTCTCCTTCCTTCCTTTCAAAATCCACTTTTGGAGCACCCAGTCTGTGCCAGACCATGGCCATAACCCCGGCCCTCTAAAAGGCACAGTCTTGATATGGTCAAGGAGAATATTTAGGTTGACATGCACTTCTGTAGTGTTGCGAGGACATTTCTTTCTTCTGCAGCCTCCTGGGTGGCTGTTACTCTCCTGCCTGGTCCCTCAGCAAAGCCTGTTCTTTGTCATGTCTATGATGTGAGGATCTGACTGGTTCTACCTGGCTTCTCTCCTCCAGGGTTCTTGTTCAACTCTTAAGACTTGGATAAAACACACGTTGACAGAGTACTCACAGAATTTACGAATTTCTCGAATATTTGTCTCTGAGTCCTGCCAGACCTAGTATAATGAGGATCAGCAAACTTTTTCTGTAAAGGACCAGATGTTAAATATTTTAGGCTTTTGCAGGTCATTCAATCTCTGTCACAATGACTCAACTTTGCTGTTGTAGTACTCAAGCAGCCAGAGACAATACATAAACAAATGCTCATGGCTGTGTTCCAATAAAACTTTATTTACAAAAGCAGGTGGCAAGTGGGTTTGGCCTGCGTGCCGTAGTTCGCTGACCTCTGTAGTAAAACTCTGATTCTCCCGTGCACAGACCACATCTGTGTGGATTTTGTGTTTCAATAAGAGGATCAGCAAATGACAGTAGGGCTGTTTGAGGTGGTAGTGGCTTCAAACTTTCCACCAGCAGGGCTATTCAGGTGTTGGTGGTGATGCAATAGAGCCTGTTGCTCCAAACAGATCCAGGATGCAATCGCTCTTATTCACTCTTACCTTCATGAGGATCCAGTCTATCAAGGGAGTCAAAGAAAGTATGACACAAAGGAGATTTGGGACAATGCTGGGTGTGAAAACAAGCCTACGTACAAACAATTCTAAAACATGTTAAGCATTTTGTGGCTCTCGATAGAATAAATGTTGAGGATGGTGATGCTGACTAACCCCACTTCGCCTGTTCACTTGATGGGGAAAGAGGAAGGAGAGGTGAACACAGCGGTGTCCTGGAGACTGGAGCTGGATAAGAAGGATGGGTGGTTATATAAGGAGTGGTGAGTGATTACCAGATTTCTCCTGAGACCATAAGAGACTCAACAAAGGAAAATGCATCCTGCTAGCAATATGACCCAGGGATGGAGTGTGCTGAGTCCAGATGCTTGCATTTACTGCCTGCAGATGCTGGTAGGCACAGCGTGGATCTCTAGGTCTCCTGGTCCTCCCGTTCCCTTATTCTTCATCCTGTGGGATTTGTGTTTGCACGCTGTGCTGATCGCCTTGGCTCTTTCAGCACACCCTTTCTCTGGTGTGAGTCCCCTCCAAACAGCCAGTGCCTGCAGCTGTTTCTCAGAGGACTGCCTTCGGGCTGCTGGAGTCCCTTCGTTCACACCGGAAGTGAGTCTGATATGCCTTGGAGTTTATAACCTTCAGGTGGCCTTGAACCAATGACTAAGTGGGTGCAGGAGTTTGAAAGCTCCCATGCCCGGGGTGAGGGTGACCACTGGGTGAGGGGTGACTTACACTGCAGGGTTCCCTGGAGGATCAGGCTGTGGGACTTGGCCTGAAATCACACCCTTGTTTGGCTTCCCGCCTTCCCTGTCCTGCTCCCCCTTTCCAGCCCAGTTTCCCTGGGGAGCACTGCCTTGATAAGTCACTTGTATACACATCCTTATCTCAGGATTGACCTTGGAGATCTGACCCCAGAGTCACTCCCTAAAGAGATTTGGGGAAAGCCACTAAGGAGAGCTTAAAGCCAGGTAGCTGCCTGGACCAAAAAGGCAAGGATGCATTGGTGGAGGGAAAGGAAAAATAAGATATGGTAGATTTAGAATTGCAACTCCCTATCATTTCTCTCCATTTTAATGACTTTGTAAAATTAAAAGTATCAGGGAGACGGGGCTCCTCACATGTCTGCAAAGTAATCTTATTGGGCTCCAATAAGATTGGAGTCTCAGTGCTGGTGGTAGTGATGGTAGTGATGGTGCCCACACAGTTATTCTTCTTTCTAGTATCACAGACTATTAAGTGCTCTTCTCTATTCCCTTTTTCTCTCCTTGGTGTTTTCCCACTTCTACTTCCTAAGAAACAGATTGGTCTGTTATCAGACTCAGGGGAAGTGGGGGGGGGAGTTACATACTGATCCAAAAGAGTTACTAAAAAAAAAAATCCTCTTTTAATATGGAGGGAGATAGAGAAATGTAGATAAATATGTATTTGTATTTTTATTTATTTAGTTATTTGGCTGCACTAGGTCTTAGTTGCAGCATGCAGTGTTCCCTGACCAGGGGTCAAACCCGGGCCCCCTGCACTGGAAGTGTGGCGTCTTAACCACTGGACCACCAGGGGAAGTCCCTATTTGTATTTTTATCATTGTATTTTACTGCTGTGGAGCCTGTGTTTCGGTGGTTCCATGATATTTATGTGTTAAGTAAAGTTCTGTAATGCTGATGTGGCTTGAAAGGGAATTTCCAGGATCATATTCTGATGAGTCCTTTATACCTCCCCCAGTAGCCCTAATCTAAAATAGTTGCTATGAAAGGGGTAGCCAAACTCAGTGTTGAGCTCGAGCTGGCTTGTACTGGCTCACGAGTCTATTACTGACTTTTCAGGAATTATGCAAATGAGTCAAGGGCCCATTGGTGGCATGAAACTGGCCAGGCTGGGAATATATATACCATGGAAATTGGCAAATGCTACCAATCAGGGCACACCTTTCCCATTTCTGCCCAAGAAAGCCGACTGTTCAGTATTTCCCAGCCCATCACTGGCAGTGCTCAGCTCCTGGTCTGCCCACCTTCTGTCTGCAGTACCAATGCACTGGCGGGCTGGACAACGGGGAGTCCAGGGAAGTGTCAGGATCAGAACCGTGGCAAAGAGCTCCTGGCAATCTCTCCATCATGACCTGCATCACAGTGTTGAAGGCTTTTCCTCCAGCTAGCAGCCCTGTTCTTGCATTAGAAAGGGATGTGCCCGGTCATCTTTCTGCATTTGGAAGTACATATTTCATGAGATAAATGAAACAGTATTTGTAACCTGCAATTTTTTTCCTTCCAGAATATTTGAATATTTGAAGCTATGGTCTCGCCATTTTGCTGAGAGGGAAAGAAAGTCAATCAGATTCCTGGCTTACGTGTGAACGCTGAGACTCGTGATTGAAAAACTTCCTCCCTGCCAGAGCCTGGGCCTCAGCCTCTAGTGAAGAGAATAGGGGTGGTTTTGAGTTAGGCCCTTATGCGTGTGCCTATGTATATAAGTAACATCACTAAGCTGTCACATTCATTCAATAGACATCAGGCTTATAACAGCCCAACAGGGAAGATGAGCATGTACAAAACGAATGACAATAAAAATAGTTTGGGAAAGCCTGTGACCTTATATTATACGCTTATTGTATGCATGGGGCATGGTGTGGTAGAACCAGGTTAGGGTTTTAAGTTGAACAGATTTGTATTCGAATCTTAGCTCTGCAGTCCTGTGTAACCTCAAGAAAGTTACTTACCTTCAGTTTTGTCGCCTATGACATGGGGATGATAATACTCACCCTTCTGAGAAGGGATAGGAGCTTCATATGCAAAGAAATGGGGTGAAATCATTCCAGGGAGAGAGAACAGTTTATTATTCAAAGCCGTGGAGAAATACATTGTGACAGAAACATAAAAATTGGGCAGGGAGTTAAGGGATAGAATATTTGAGATTTTTGAGAAATTAATGAAACTGCTATACCCTGTGAATCACAAAGCTATATGTGGAGAAGAGTAAGATTCTAATTTCTCTAACTATAAAACCCCTGGCGTTGCTCCCACTAACCTCAGGCTTTGACCTTTGTGCAAAGGGGAGGTAACCTCCATCACTCTCTCTGTGTTCTCTCCATTTCCACTCCTTCAGGGTCGAGGCACAAGAAGAAGGAGCTGCCAAGAGAACACTAGATTATTCCTTCTCTTGGGCAAATGGCAGTGCTCCCAGAGGGAGGACTGAGCCTCGCTGATTCCTGAGTTGCCCTTTATGGCAGCCCTTGTGTAGCCTGAATGCAATGACGAAAGGCCACAGATCTGTGGCTCTAGGTGGGAGACCAGGAGGGGACTGGATTACTTGGGGAGCTTTTCCCAAGTTCAGGGACTGGAATCTGGAATCTCCAGTGGCTGGAGGGATGAGCCTCTGTGTTTATGAAAAGGTTCCCTGGGAGATTCAGACACATCCTTTCTCTCCCTGCTTTTCCATTCCCTTCCCCCATCTACCAAGCCCGTTGTATGGAATGTTCTGCAGGGAAATCTCACACTGTAGTATTTGGGGGTATCATCTTGTAGGAGCAAAGCTTGGGATCCTTCCTTAGATATTTATTCATAATTCTAAACATAATCCATTCTCCCAAATATAATTTTCCCCCTGGGAATAAAAATGCAAAAACGTAGCCCAAATAAGTGTCTTCCCCTGAAAATTGCTCCATTTTTGGTTGAACTCTTTCATCTTTTATTTTTTTAATTTTTATTTAAAAAATATTTTTTTGCAGTACGCGGGCCTCTCACTGTTGTGGCCTCTCCCGTTGCGGAGCAACAGGCTCCGGACGCGCAGGCTCAGCGGCCATGGCTCACGGGCCCAGCCGCTCCGCGGCATGTGGGATCTTCCCGGACCGGGACACGAACCCGTGTCCCCTGCATCGGCAGGCGGACTCTCAACCACTGCACCACGAGGGAAGTCCCCATCTTTTATTTTTAATTTTTTTTTAATTTACTGTGCAACAGCATTTTAATTGCAATAACAAAAACCTGAAATAAAGCTGCTTTCATTTTTCATGTTTACTCTGGACCCTGTCCACATGCAAACAATTTTCATAGTTTTACTATAGTTTTTAAATTTTATAGTTTTACTCACAGTGTACATATAATTTTGTATTCTGCTGTGTTCGTTTAACATTATATCGTAAACAAATGTTGAGTTTCTTTGTCATATTGCTAATTAACATTTTTATTGGCTGCATACTATTCTGTCAAGTTGACATAATTTTATTTGCTTAACCATTTCTCTATCGCTGGATATTTATGCTACTTCCAATTATTTTAAATTATACATGAAATGCACACAGAAATAAATATCTTCACACACAGTGCTTTTACCACTTTTTTGGTGTTTGTTTTTAAAGGATTATGTTCTTTGAATAAAATTCTCAGATTTTGCAAAATGATCTAAAAATGTTTCTGGGTGTACAAGATTACAGTGTGACCAGCAATGTTCACCAGCTTCATCAGACATTTGTCCCTGTTGGATTGTTACCCTTGTTGAGAGGTGGTATTACTGAATGTGATTGAGCTAGGAAGATCAAAGAACTGGGCACGTGCTGAGCGAGACATAGGAACAGGCACACCAAACTCAGATTTCAGGATCGAGGTATGACATCACATACTTCTGTCTAATGGATATGACAAACCTGACTGTAGTTTTGGGAAAATCAAGGGAAGCAGTGAGGGTTCACTCACTGAGAAGTAGCATGAATGCTTAGATTGGGGAGTTCACAGCAAAACTACCTAGATCATCAGAAGCACAGCGCCCCCTGCTGCCCAACTCTACAAGGTAACATTCACGTCACATCTGATTGATGCAACACAAAGAAGGTCACAGAGGCAAAGCATACTGAGAGGGCATCCCAGTCTTGAAAAGGGGTTGGCAGGCCCATCAAGGCAGTTACAGGCTAGCAGCTGGGTGGCACCCATCCTATGGACCACGCAGTGAAAACTGCAGCCATTGCTTGACCATTGCTTGACCCTCCAGCCACTTCTTGACCCTCCAGAGGTGCAGAGAGAGCTGGCTTCTCCGTACCTCTGTCCTCCAGTGCCCAGCAGAAATATGATTCCTTCCAAGCCTGGTTAGGTTAGGAAGGAGTTGCTAAATTTCTGCTGGCCTCTGATCTCAGTGATTCTGGTCCTGAGGGATATGGAGTACAAATGGCTGAATGGTTCTGAGGCTAGGATTTGTTTTATAATTGTAGCTCATTTTGTGTGTCTCTTACTTTTATTATCTTTCTCCCTGCATTTGCTCCTTCCTCACCGCTAACATGCTCAAGTTTCTCTAACCCTAAAAGATTTTTTAAAAGTCACGACCCTGCTTGTCTGCTTCCTTGACTTCACCCTCAAAATGTGGATATTTTTTTTTTTCAATTTGTCTTCCATGAGATGCTGAGCAAAAATAAACAGTTAAAATGCCATTTGACAAAGAGATGGCTAATTAGATGGTAGATAAAGCAGGCAAATTCTGTTTATTTCCTTCAGCAAAGATCTCAGACTATCTTTTTCTTCAATCTCTTCTCTCCCAAGTCATAAGGGTCTCATATGCTATTTCCTTTCTTCTCCTCTGATCTGATAGTAGCTTTCCACCAGGCAGAGTATTGCCACCTGGGTGCCATGATACAAGGGCTGAGAATGTATTATTTACTAACTCCATGCTTCTTCCACAAGCAGTTATAAGACATAATTTACATTTGTTTTCAAACTGTTTTGTGAATCAAAGGACATATTTCCTTCCAATCTTTTTTTTCTCTTTTTATGGACTCTGTTTCATTAATCTTTTTTTTTTGGTAACTTTTTAATTGAAGTATAGTTGATTTAAAGTGTCTGTTATTTCAGGTACACAGCAAAGTGATTCAGTTACATATATATATGTATATATATATGCATATATATATATTCTTTTTCAGATTCTTTTCTCTTATAGGTTATTACAAAATATAGAATAGAGCTCCCTGTGCTATACAGTAGGTCCTTGTTGGTTATCTATTTTACATATAGTAGTGTGTATCTGTTAATCCCAAACTCCTAATTTATCCCCCCTCCTTTCCCCTTTGGTAACCTTAAGTTTGTTTTCTATGTCTGTGGGTCTATTTCTGTTTTTATATAAGTTCATTTGTATCACTTTTTTTAGAGTCCTCATATAACCGGTATCTGACCTTTTAAATTTAGAAAATTTAACTGAATGAAACATTTAAAAATAGAGTGGTTTCTTCATGCCTATGCAAAAAGAAGTTTTTTTCAGAAAAATTTTCTGATTGGACATTACCACAAATTTTGTTTCAAAATCCCATTGGCTTTGACCACTTGGTTAAAATGGTGACTGCTAAATTTTTTCACTGAAAAGTTACTACTGTTCTCTCTCTAATGAATAAACATCTTGGTGGGGAAGATAAGAACCCCATCTCATTTTGTTTTCTATTAAGTAAGATCAAATCTTTTCTTTTCCTCTTTCCCTTGTCTTCTGAATCTTATCTCTGTCCGGTTGATGGACTGATAACCTAAGGGCAAGCAGAATATTCAGTTATTATTTGGGGAGTTTTGATAAGTCAGGACACAGGGAGCGATGATATGTGAAAATTAGGGGCAAGATCAACTAAAGACACACTTTGGGAGCATCCTGGAAGAAATTTAGGAATGAGGAAGAACAACTTTGTTTCTATAGCAGTTCTTAAGATCTCTAAGCATCAGTTTCCTTGAGTAGAAAATAGGAATAATAATGTCCCTCATACAGATGTGGTGAAGATTAACATCAAAAGCTGCCTAGACATTTCCTAGCACAGAGCCCTGCACAAAATCAGTCTCATCACATCATAATTGTCCTTATGATTTTAGGAAGGCATTTGCTCAGATCCTGGACTCCACTTCCTACTTCTGCTGTGCATGGGGATTCCTCGCCTCTGTCTGCCTCTTGCCAGTTCCTAGGACCCAAAATGTAAAATACTCAGAGAGGAAATTGTTGCCTATTTCCTGCAACATGCAGCCCTGATTCAAACTTGTTTTAATTTCACACTGGTGAAAAATGGGCCTGCATCCTACTGTGAATTTAAATACTTACAACCCAGGAATAAACGGATTGCATGGCTCATTTATCTTGTAGCCATTAATTAATGGTGGTTAATTGTAGTTATGAGCTGTTGAATTCCAGACTCTTGTACCCATACATTTTCTTTAATGTATGCAGAAAACCGTGGAGGCAGTCAGTTAGGGACTGAAATCTCACAACCCCACCCCTGCTCCTTTGTCTTTTCAGGGCTGCCCCTTATGGCACTGACCTCACAGGCTAGCCCTGGATGGGGGCTGAGGGTCCACAATGCACGGCTTCCTGGGACACTCCCTTAAATGGTTACTGTCTACTCCATTCCTGGGACAGACCTGCTTAGCTGAACCTTCTTTATGTGTCCTACCTGTGAGAAGTAAATTTGTAGCAAAGATTTAAACACTTTTTAAAAATCTGGCAACTTGAGAAAGAAATTGTGATGTCACATAGAATCAGGTCTTTGGCTAGAAGGAAAATTACATTTTTGAATATTTCTGTTGTACTGTCTACTGTGGAGGCTGCTGGGGAGGAGCCTGGAACAGATAAATGTTGACATTTCTGAATAGAGAAGATACCCCTGAGACTCTTTCAAGTAAAACTTCTGGAGCCATCTGTGGTCTCACAGCTCAATAGTTATCACTGGGTTAGGAATGTGATGGACAGAATTCTAAGATGGTCCCCAGGATTCCCACCCCCTCAGGGGGTCGCCCTGTATAATATTCTCCCCAAGAGTGTGGTGGGTCTGACCTAATCAGGGGACCCCTTTTAACAAAGGGGCTAAAGGTCAGAAACAAAGTCAGAGAGGTTTGAATTGCAGCAAATGCTGTTCTTGTTGACCTTGAAAGAGCAAACTACCAAATTATGACAGGGTCCATGTGGCAAGGACCTGTGAGTGGCCTCTGGGAGCAGAAGTGACCTCTGGCTGACAGCCAGAAAGAAGACAGGGTCCTCAGTTCTACAACTGCAAGGAAGTGAACAACCTCAGGGAACTTGAACTTTCCCCAGTTGAGTCTCCAGCTGAGGACACAGCTAGCCGGCCCTTTATCTCCAGCCTTGTGAGTCCCTGAGCGGACGACACGGCTAAAATGCACCAGGCTCCTGATCCATGGAGACAAGGAGGTAATAAATTTGTGTTGTTCTCAGCCACTAAGTTTGTGGTAATATGTTCTATAGTAATAGATAACAAATCCATGGAATTTGTGCTATGTCCTTGACTTACAGGGGTTATTATCACAGCCTGCAGTTTTTCCATTTATAGTCTTTCCTCTACCACAGCACAGAGTTGTGCTGATGGATTCATCTTCTTGAAAACCTTGAAGTACGTCATCTTAGGCTCTAAAATGGTCAGTGGCTTTGCAATGACTACAGTATCAAGGGTACCCTTGTTAATCTGACCATGGTCCCCAAGTCCCTGATGAGCCTAATTTCATACTGAGTCTTTTTCACTAATCCTACATTCCGGCTTAAAGGAATTGCTCGTTGCCACCTCCCACAATTTCTGCTCACCCTGTGCCTTAGTTTAGGCTGCTTCCTCTAATGGGTTCTCAAGTTTGTGTGCCCACATTCTCATTCTTTAAGGCCCAGCTCCCCCTGGACTGCCCTCTCATATCACTTTTTCTTTGAACCTCCCAACACCACGTGATGACTCCAAGAGTCAAGACTGACATCTCCTACTCTGGGAGCTCCTTGGTGAGCTGTCTTGCTGGAAGCTGTATGAAGGAGTGAGGGTCTGACTGACCAGGTCTGCCCTCAGGATGATCACAGTTCCTATTTTCTTGACACCTGTCGTCAGATGTTTGAGAAGGTCACATTTTTAGTTCCTCCAACACAGAAAAGCGCATTTCTGCCTCAGGGACTTCGCTGTTTCGACTCCCTCTGCGTGGAACGTTCTTGCTTTAGATTCTCACGTGACTGGCACCTTCCCATTTTTTTAAAGATCAGCCTAAATATTACTCCCTAGGGTGCCTTCTCTGGGCACTCTACTGAAGGCAGCTTCTCTTTCTTTCCATCACTCTATTCAAGTGCCCTGCTTTAACAAAGGCATTTGTGGTTATCTGAAATGATCTTACTTTTTGGTTTGTGGCTGGTTCATTTCCTGTCTCTTCTTGATGGTCAAAAATTTCCTTGTCTCACACACTGTTTTATTTACAGTGTTGGGCATATGGTCAGCTCTCATCCAACAATTGTTGAGTGAATGAATACAAAAACATGTCACAGAGCCAACATTCTTTGGGGTCCTCATCTGAGCTTATCAAGTTTCTCACAGTCCTTTTCTGCCTGAGCTCGGTTTAAAACTTTTCATCCCTGATCCGTAAGAGTGATTCCCACAACCTCCAAAGATGCTTTTGTTGAAAGATGATGTATCAACATTTAACATATATAGATTGTAGGAGATACTATCATCATTGGCTGCCTCCATCTCCCCTTCACGAATGAGACCCTCATATCCCTAGCTGCTGAAGGGTTAGTTACTGATGGCTTATAGCTGAGTCATTCTTTGGAATTTTCCTTGGCCAAAGGGAGCTGCCTTGCCGTAGATTATACCCCCTCTCTAGGGAAGGTAATCCATCCAATAACTGGTAAATAAGAAGGTACAAAGACTTTTCTTAATTAGAGAACAACCTGAAGGGCCACCCCAGATCCAGAGCTCTTTGTTGAGCTCAGTTGAACCCTTTGTTGTGACTGCATCACTGTCTACTTTCTCCTTCTGCCCGTTTCTCCTTTCTAAATCCTCCCATAGTTGTTGTTCCTAAGACCACTCCCTAATCTCCTACAGGCAAATCCTCATCTCAAATTCTATTTCCCAGGGAACCCAGTCTAAGAGAGTTGAGGTCAGAAATGGTCAAAGAAGCAGACTCTGAGGTGGGACTTTGCAGCTGGGTTACCTACTGGTCAGCTGGCAATGAATATCCCATCTGTGATGGTAGGTGGAGTACTAACTTCCCCCCGGCAGGAGGTAGTGGCTCAATTGTTAAAATGCACCAGTAGTGAACTGGGATGGGAAACGGGTAGAGGATAATACACAAGTGAATACAATAGCTCTAGGTTTTTAAGATGTTCAAGGGATATAATGATTATAAGGACAATGGACTGGGATGACTGGCATAATTGATGCATTAGAAAAAAGAAAAACATTGAAACCCTGGAGATGATTAGTCACCAATATAATATGAAGCATGAAAGTCAGAGGGCCTCCTTGGCAACATTTAAAGCAAGTTTCATCTCTGGCAGCTGGAGGGCAGAAAATGCTGATATTTGGGTCCAGAGAGTAATTATCAGGGTTGTAGATCTCCAAAGAAGGTTACATCTTCAACCCTAGTATATCTTCCATGCCAAGTCAGTGTCCTGGTTAGAAAGACTAGGATCCTGAGACTTGGGGTAAGAACAATTGGGTTGATGCATGTGCATATCTGGAGCCCCTAGACACACTTGAACTCTCTGAGCCCGAGGGAGCAACCCACTCCTCCCTGTTATAGGCTACTATTTCCTTATGCTTGAAGATGATTCAGAGGCCTATTGTCTTGCAAGATAACATATACCGCCTTGGAGATCTACCCCAGATCACTTCCTTGCCATCAGACCAATACCTATGTTCAAATTATAACATAACTTGGACTAGGAAGTTCTGAGCTTGCTAAGGAAGGAAACACCAAAGGGGTTGCAGGATGTAGCCAACATGGACCAATGGGATCTCAGTGAATATGTATGAGACTACCTCCAAAGGATGCCAGAGCAAGATGAGAAAAAACTGAAGTCAGATATGGGAGATTTTGTTGAGGTGGTATTGAACACCTTGACAAAGACCCCAGGAGAGGATTCCAACACATGGCTGGGATGGCTCTTAGAAACTTGCAGAAAATCATGGCCCATGTTAAGTGAACCAGACATACTAGAACTTCCATGACAGGGATTGGAAGAAGAGATCAAAAGGCTCAGAGAAGTGGGCATCCTAGAAAGAATATACTAAATAATATTTGGAAAGTCGCTAGCCAATGATATTCCATGGGAGGTTTCCAAAGGACACGCTATTTACCAAAACAGCAAGATGTGTGCTGGTGAGGAGAGCACGAGCATTGTTGTGAAGCTCAATGATGTTTGCCTTCTGTAGCTCACGGATGATGGAAGCAGATGCTGTTACATTACTGGAGCCCCTGCCAGGAGTGTGAAGGGTAAAATTCCAAGTCAACTTAAGTCATATAGTAGTGTTTCATCCTAAGAAATAAGGTGGGTGCAATTATCATAAAGGATGGCAGTTAGAGCAGCAGCCAGAGGAGCCTGGTCTGCAGAGAGCTATGGGATGGTTAATAGAACAAAGTGACCCTAGGGTCAAGATAAATGGGTAACCACCAAGTGTGATGTTTAATCTATAAAATCAAAAGGTATCAAGGACAGATGACCAAGAAGCTGAGGGCAACCACCTCTATTCAAAGTTATGATCACTTGCCTAGTTTCTGGAAATGAACCACTTTTAGATACTGAACCCATTGATTGAGGCCAGATGTCCAGGTGGAAGTTCTCATAGTATATCAATGGTAGAGAGCCTTCTGGTGCTTCCCCAAAAAGGATCTATAGGCATTTACTTGGGTTGCTATCCAAGGGAAAGAGAGAATACACAGACATCTCAAAGATACTTGGATATAGAATGTGAGTTAACACTGAGACCAGAGACTCAAGGATTATTTTATCCCTCTGTATATTAGAGGTGAGACATATAGGACCCAGATAATAAAATGAATGCTGGCCCGAGTTCAGTTCATAGTGACCACATACTTACCCTGGGCTCATTCTTGAGATCCATGAATAGGCATACTTGGAAGATGGCAGAACCCCATGTTGGTTCCTTGGCTTCTGTTGAAGGATAAGTGGAAACCCCTTAAACTTACTCCCATGCCCTGGCCAAGATGGTAAATAAAGGAACACATTGCATCTTGGCAGGAACGGCTTACATCAGTGCCACCTTCTTTCTGGTCTCCTCCTGGGCTCGGAATCAACCAAAGGTCTCTCTCAGTTTGCACCAGGCCAAGGCATGAGCCCTGGAGAAGTGTACACTATGATCCTGCAAACTCCCTGGGCCTGCTAGTTTTCCAGACTTTGTGCTGAATGAATCACATTTTCTAATCTTTCAAGGAACAGTACATGCAATGGACCTGGGATTTCCTCTTAAGCAACACATTTTTCCTAGATGGGATGTGGGGATTGACCTCGCCAACTCCATTTTGTTTTTCCAGGTGAGTCTTGAACAGGACTCCATCAAGAAGGACTTTCAGACCGGCAGGCAGGAAATGGCTTTCTCTGTTATGTCACTCTTTCCCTAGATCTTCAGAATTTTTTTCTTTTCACACATTATTTACACAAAGCCACATAGGCAGTAACTTTATTTTTCACAAGTCATTCACCCAGTATTGGAAGTTGTTTGCTTGTTTTCATTGTTGGTGTTGATGTTTGTTTTTAATCTTCTTGGAACAAAAATTCATTTCTGTGATCTCAGATTTCTTCCCTGGAACATCCCCCATGGCCCTCATTATTTTATATTCCTTTCTAATGTGGAACACATGAAGGGCCTTTAATTTAGAACTTAATATATTCTTTGTCCTATACTGGGTGTTTTACATATTCACTTACATTTACTTCCCACAGATTCATGAGTCAAGAATTACAGCCATGGACTTCCCTGGTGGCGCAGTGGTTGAGAGTCCGCCTGCCAATGCAGGGGACACGGGTTCGTGCCCCGGTCTGGGAAGATCCCACATGCTGCGGAGCGGCTGGGCCCGTGAGCCATGGCTGCTGAGCCTGTGCGTCCAGAGCCTGTGCTCCGCAACGGGAGAGGCCACAACAGTGAGAGGCCCGCGTACAGCAAAAAAAAAAAAAAAAAAAAAAAAGAATTACAGCCATTTACAGCCATTACAGCCATTCATGCAGGTAAAGAAACCAATATTCAGAGAAGGTAAGGGGTTTGCATGGGGGTCACACAGCTGTAAATGGTAGGGCCAGGACTCAAACCCATATCTACCTCATTCCATGTCTTACCACTGCCCACCACCCATCCTGCTTAACCCATCTCCTTTTCTAGGTTGAAAATTCCAAGGACAGAGATTACATATCTCAGAGGTCCTACTCTCTCCACCTCTACTTTGCTACCAACAGAGTCTCATATATTCAAAAAGGTTTGTTGAATGAATGCTGGAATGAATCAGTTATGCTATAAATACACCAGTGAAGGAATGCCAGCTTCAACAGAGCTTCATAATTGAAAGGGGGTATAAGCAAAGAAATTGTAGCAGAATAGAATAAAACAAATCTGAACAGACCAGGGCACGGGGCACAGAAGGAATCAAAGTGGAAATATCCAGCAGCAAGAGAATAGAGAAAAGAGGTTGCTGAAAAGGCAACAAGATGACAAGAAGCAGAGGGGCAGCTACTTGGGGGAGTGACAACTACCCTAAATTCCGTAGGAGGGGCAAGAGCCAGCCAGTGAAAGGCAAACACATCTCTAGGCGGATGAGACCATGGAGGCCAAGGCTGGGAGAGAGAAGGCTGAAGGCAAAAGACAAATTGATGGGAGTTCAGTGTGACTGATATGGAGAAAGCTCAAAGGTGAAAGGATAGACCAGGTTCTAGGGAGTGGAAGGTTTAGATTTTTATCCCCAGGGCAATGGAGCAGGATTGAAGGATTTTAAACCCCGAAGGGACCTGAGCAGATACATATTTTAGTTAGATCATCGGACTTCCATGTGGGAAAGAGATTAGATTGGGGTAACGTTGGAGCATATGACATTGGCTTCAAGAAAAAGTGGTTCTACCCTCAGACGCTATTCCACACCTGAGTATCTACGCAAGCAAATGAGTGGTCACGGGCAAAATGTTCCCAGTCACAGCTTTAAACATAATAGTGCCAAACTGCAAACAACCCAAATGCCCAGCCTCAGTAGAATGGATCATGGTATATTCAGAGGATGCCTATCAATGAGAGAGAGAGAGGAAAATTGAGAGAATTATCACTACACACCACCAGAAGGATGGGTCTCACATACATCTTTTTGACAACAGAAGCCGCTCTCCAAAGAGTGTATGACTCCATTTACATGTAATTCAGAAAGAGGTTAGTTAGACTACCTGTTCCCTTTGAGGTGGGTATTGACTGGGTTGGAGCAGGAAGAAGGCCTCGGGTGCACTGGCGATGCTCAGAGCCCGATCTGCGCAGGGTTACCCGGGTGTGAAATTTTATAAAACTTCATCAAGCTGTTCACAGAAGATGTGTTTGCTTCATTACAATATGTGTTACACTTCAAACACATTTATCCCTTTGGAATTTCCTCTGTATTTACTCCTAGGCATGATGGCCTTGTCAAGAAAAGAGAACTCTATTGGTGACCCCAAACCACATAAAATTTCCCTGGGTTTGTTCTTCTTAATCTATGTGTTAATCAGTGATGCTCCGATTAAAAGCAAATTTAGCATCTCGTGAAACTGAATCAGAATGCTAAATACGCCTGCCAGCTTTTGCTGTTTCCTTGGAAAAGTTCACTGTAATCTGTGTGTGTGTGTGTATACACTATAGCTACATGTTTGGGACACCTCCTTTGAGTTCCTCCCAAAGTTCCTAAGAGGGTAGGCATCTTTGCAGCTGGGCATGCCATGGATAATGACCTAGTGCCTGAGGGTATTAGGGGCTGCAGGGGATGCCACAGTCCCAGCTGTAAATAATTGCCCTGTGTTCTGACACCCACGCCCCCTGCCGCCTCCTAACCCTTCCTACTCAACTCCCTGTGAGCTGCTCCCAGATCAGACTGGGTGAGCACCCAGCTCCCCAGAGGAGGGGCGGCATCTTGCTGCGACAGTGTCTAATTGTTTCTAGATTATTTCCCTGGGACAGCAGTCCCAGCCGGTGTTCCCGGAATTAACACGCTCACTGAAGGATTGAAGACGGTGATTAGACCCGACAGCATCCGTTTCGGTGGGACAGTCGCAACGCCACAGAGCTGTGCAGGACGGCGAGGAGATTTATTTGTGTGGAATGGAGACATATGGGCAGAATCATCCGCTCCCTTTCCTCTGTAATTAAAACATCTGGGAGTACCAAAGAGCTGGGAAATGAGAAGAAAACAGTGCACAGCTCTTCCCAGCCCAGCTCTGAAAAATCCAGCTGTGGGGCTGTGACATCATAGGGTGCCAACACCTGGCCTGGGCTGTTCCGGGAATTGCCAACAACCCAAAGGCCAGTTCGCTTGCAAATGTGACTTTGGGGGTCTTGTTTTGGTGCTTCATTTTATTTTTGTCTGAAAGTGCAAATCATGAGTTTCTTTCTGAAGATGGTTTTTAGAGTGTTTTACCAAAGAAAAAAAGGGCTAAATGAAAGGGGAATAGAGCTCAGTCTGTGGGCTGGTGTAGACTATGGCATTTTTGGATCATTTTTATCTGGGGCAGTAAAAGTTGCTTTTCCCTATATGGAAGGAGACCTTGGTTTTCCTTGGCTCCTCTTAGCCAGGATCCCTCATCTAATACCTAGACCTCAAATGCGTCCCATCAGCCTAGTTTCAGGCCCCCTCAGCAAATACGTCAAACTTGGAGGGACCAGTATCTGAAGATGTCCTCTGCTTTACTTAGAAGGGACTGAGGTGTGACAATTTAGAAGAGCATTCACACCCACCTCCCCACCTATCAGCCCACTCATGACTCCATCCACCCAGTCGTTCAAGCAAGGAAGCTTTATGAAGCACCATCTATCTCTCAGGTCCTGCACTTGGTGCTGGGAATACAGGAGTAAGAGCCCTCAAATAGGTCACTTGGTTTTGAATAAGACATAAAACAATTTAATAAGGCACATGATAAGGAGCCGTGTAGTCCATGTCTTGTGAGCATACAGAGGAGGGCATCAGCTTCTTCCTCCTGCATCCTGATCCGTGAATTAAATAATGGTACCCATTACCGGAGTCTCTGTTCCGTACATCACACGGGGAGCCCAGCGCCATCTGCAGGAAAGTAAAGAGCTCTGCATTTATTGAGTAATTCCTATGTGTCTAGCACGTTACATATTCAATTTCTTTCAATCTTCAGAGTGACTCTTTGAGGTGGGTATTATTCTGTCCATTCTACAGGTCAGGTAACCAAGATTCTAAGTGAGAGAGTGGCCAGGATGGCATTTAGATCCTCAAATGCTTAAATCAAATGAAGAACTTTGTCTGTTTCACTGAGCTACCTGCCTCCTGGACTTCATTATTACTGCTGTGAAATAAGCGACCTTCTCGGAATCCCGTGACAGCTTAAAGCCCCCATGTGGCTCCTCCTGCCCGGGACATTGGCCCACCCGGTCACCTATCACAGGCGCTGCCCCAGTTCTTTTTCTCAGAATCCAGTTTCCTGGACTTCACTTAGCTTGTGCCAGCCTCTGTCCCTGCTTGACATGTTTCTTTCTCATCTGTCCAGACTCCGCTGGGCTGTGAGTAAACTGAAGCCTCGGCTGTATCTTCTTTATCTCTGAACCTTTTAAATCTGTTTATCACTGTGGAGCATAGGACCTGGCACACATGTTCCACATCTATGAAATGAAGCTAATATCACAACGGTACTGACTAGGTAAGTGAGAGTCAACTGCTTTATGGATTTTCCCCAACACAACTTCTTACCATCAGTGTATTTATTCATCCCCCATATATTATAGGGCCATCTTGTTCGGGCATCTTGTCTGTCTTGGAGCAGCAGACAGACAATGAAAGAACAACAGCCACTGGGAGAATTACAGCCCTGGGACGATTACAGCCCTGTGCCTGCTTGAAATAATCTCTATTTGTAAAATGCCTTTTGGAAGCCAGCTCTAGACAGGTGGCATTCCCTTTGTCTGGTCCTGTGAAGTCCTGCCCAGTCTCTTCCCAAACAATTGCTCCCTAACACAGCTAAGTTTCCAGCACCCCTTAAGAGAGAACTTACCTGTTCTCCTAACAGAGGATCATGCCTCTGGAATCCTGGGCAGAGTCTGAGAAAGCTCTGCTCACATGGAGCCCTATAATCAATGCTGAGCCTACATTTGTCCCCAAGATTCAATTAAGACCAATCCCCTTCCTGATGAAAGAATCTGACATCCATCCGGGCATAAATATTTATGCCTGATAGGCTTTTTCCTTAACAGCAAAAAAATCTGCAGTGACAACATTAAGAATATGAATACATTCCTGGTGAAGACTCCATTATCAGTACTAATAATAACTTAACAGTTTCAGCATGTGTCATGATGAGATGTATGCAAATGGGGGCTCATCTGTCAGAAGCACTTGGAAGTGGACCGGCAGGTCTGTCACATGCCTTGGTTGCAGCCAGTGAGACCTCATTTCACATACAACAATGCCGTGTACTCATTTGCCGGGATAATGCTCTGTACTCATGTATCATCCTTCACTCAGAGATCACACATCAGCTTGGCAGACCCTGCCGATGCCTCCATAAAGCCAAAACATCTGGATGAGAAGTGAAAAACCCAGTCTTTCAGCAAGTCAGCCAGCCAGACATCTTCCCCCATATATTTGTTTAGTGCCTACTGTCTTAGACCGATGTTTCATCTACACGCTGTCACACATGCAGATGAAAGATGGATTCCTCTTCATAATTCAGCTAGAAATTTGGGTACTGGGAAAGCACAATGCTTCTTATAACATCTGCAACATCTGTTACTAGTTTAAAGGTTTCAATTTTCTTGTGGGCAGTTTTTCTTGGAATTGGGCTAAGCTTGTGCGAGAAGGTGGGCGCTGCCTGGTTTCTATCCTGGTGTTTCTAACCTCTAGGGTTTCTAAAGGTATAGCTAACTGAGACTAATGCATTATTTTTCTAAATTACTCTCCTCCAAACTATAAAGATGAAATCTAAATTAGGATTTATGGATAAATGACATTGTGAGCATGAATAGCTTTCCACAGTATCCATAGTCCTATTAATTACCATCAGGACGCAATGACAAATTGTATGTCTGCAATGAAAATGAGGGAAAGGTGCCATTTATATGTCAGAATTGTCAAAGGGTTCCTGGCAGATATAGTTCAGAGGAGAAAGGGTTGAAGGATGAACATACCCTAGCAATTGTTTCCCACATGTGAAGCAAGAGTCTGTTTAGACAGGACCTGGAAAAGCAGCTGGTAGAACAACTTTATCAATCAACAAGGAATGATTGGAAGGGAACAGCATGGATATTTGGGGAGGCTCATCTGAGCCCCACCGGTCACTCTGGGTGGTCATGCCAAGCACTAGAAACTTATTCTTGGCAAGGAGGCTGGACAAAGAACTTTGGCACTACCAGTGCTAACTCCCAATTGCATAACCGTGCCTGTCAAGGAGGGTGGGCCTTGTGCAATTAACTTTCGGCCATTTCCAAATAAAGGAGGGGAACTGTCCAGCCTAATCATGAAATGATGAAACTTATTGGGCCCCATTTCCATGTGTACCACACTATTGGATTTCTAAACTGGCAATCTTAAAGAAAAACAAATCTAAGCTGTTCTTTGTTTGAAAAAGCCAGATATGAATCTACACCATCTGCCCAATCTATCTCAGCTCTTGGTTCTCAGGATGAGCAGCAGGAAAGTTTCTCAAGCATAGGAGAGGATAGATCATGTCAAAAAAGGGGACCTATTTGAAGATTCAGAGCAAACATCTCCATGTTAAATAGTTACTCTAAGAAAAGTTCAAAAAAATTAGAATTTGCATCTTCAGCAATATTCCAGAGGATAGTATATCTAAAAAGTGTGAGGAGGCAGGAGACAATATAAGACTAGTAAAGAATGGATACAGATGAAACATAAGATTGCTGAATTTAAAACTACAACTGAGTTACTAACCAGCCCATTACATACTCAGAGCATTGTCCAACAGCTATTTGTGTAATGATGACAATGTTCTATATCAAGGGTCAGCACACTTGTTTATGTAAAGAATCAGATGGTAAATGTTTTAGTCTTTGTGGGTCACGTATAGTCTGTTGCATATTCCCCATGTTTTTAAACAAAACTTTAAGACTAAAAAGCATTTCAGCCAACGGGATGTACAAAAGTAGTCCATGGGTATCTCTTCACATCCACTAGGATAACTATACACAAAAAAAAAAGAAAAAAGAAAGAGAAAAAGAACAAGTATTGGTGAGGACATGGAAAAATTGGAGTTCTCATACACTGCTGGTGAGAATGTAAAATGATGTGACCTCTGTGGAAAAGAGTTTGGCTGGTCCTCAAGAATTCAAACATAGAATTATCATATAAACTGGTAATTTCACTCCTAATTATATATCTCCAAAATTGAAAACAGGAGTTCAAACAAAAACTTGTACATGAATATTCATAGCAACACTATTCACAATAAGCAAAAAGTAGAAACAACCCAAGTGTCCATCAACAACTTAATGGATAAACAAAAAGTGATATATCCATATAATGACATATTATGCAGCCGTGAAAAGGAATGAAGTACTGATCCATGTTACAACATGGATGAACTGTGAAACCATTATGCTAAGTGAAGAAAGCCAGACACAAAAGGCTGGTTTTCATTTATGTGAGTAACTAAATCATAGAGACAGAAAGCAGGTTAGTGGTTTCCAGGGGTAGGAGGAAGTAGCTGGTGGAGAGTAACTGTTTAATAAACATAGGTTCTTTAGTTCTGGAACTAGATAGTAGTGATGGTTGTACAACATTGCAAATGTACTAAATGCTACTGAATTGTACACTTTAAAATGATTAAATGGCAAATTTTATGCTATATGTATCTTGCCACAATTAAAATAAATCAATAAAGGGAAAACCTAATTAACAAAAAACAAGCTATGGGCTGGATGTGACACATGGACTGTAGTTTGCCAATGCTATTCTCTATCTGTACTATCCATTGGTAGCTACTAGCCCCATGTAACTTCAGTAGCTTCAGGGGCTCAATGCCCTTGAAAAGTGTGACGGAGCAACTCATCTTTTAATTGAATTTTATTTAAATGTTAAGTTTAAATTTAAATAGCCACATGTGGCTGGTGACTACTGTATTGGATAACATGACTCTAGAAAGCTGAATACCGAAAGGGAAGAAAAGCTCAAGAAATTCTCTTAGAATTTTAAGAAATTTTTAAAAATAAGCTTTTCTACTACAAAAAGCTTGCTCATTTATAATTATGATATAAAGCATTACTGTATACACTATGGGTTTAATATGAAATAAGTAATTCCATTCAGAAGAATTGCATTATACTGGCATGAAAATATGTTGAAAGAAAAAAATAAATTTTTTATTAACAAAAATGTAATTTTGACCACTGTGACAGCTGCATTGTTTCAATGCTTCTATCCATCAGGCAGTTAATCTCCATTAGGCAAAGCAGAGGAAAGTGAATAAAGCAAATATCTTGAAAAAAAAAATAAAGAATAGTGATGAGATAAAAGAGGACAGATCCAAGGGGAATTCTAGGAGGCTGGAAAGGAAAGACAGAGGAGAGACAAAATAAAGGAGAAAAAAAAAACTTTTTAAGTCTAGAAAAGTGGCTTTGTTAGTTGGTCTGACTCCCCATGCTAGTATTATCAAAAAAAAAATAATAATTATAATGAAAAGACAACAATGCTGAGACATAGCCCAATGAAATTATTTCGAATTTGGAAGTTAAAATAAATTTTGCTACAAGCATTCTTGCATGAAAATAAACAGATTATTTAGAAAGGAACAAACACCAGAATGGTCTCAGATCTTCTGGGGAACTCTAAATGCTTTAGACAATGGTTACAGAGTTCTGAGGGAGAAAAAGCACAGAGATTTAACAATTTTTTACTTAGATAAAATGAGAGTGCCTGGTTAAGGGCAAAAGAAATCCATTTTCAGAAAGACAGATGACCAGAAAGGCAACACTCACTTAAAAGAAAAAAATTCTCCTATAAATAACCTTGCAGAGAAGATTCCACATAGAAAAAAACTCCAAAACTCATGAAAAGGAAATCATGGTATTAAAGAATTGGAAAAAAGCAACTAAAACTGCAAAATATAGAGTTAAGTATAAATAATTTTTCTTACTATGGTTATAGTATAATGTACATGAAAAAATCAAGAAGTAAATAATATAAAATTTATTTTATGCCAATAAGCAATTACTGATTGATTACATCAGTCAAACTCGGACATGAATGAGAAGAGAAAGTAAACTTGTCTAGATTGTCTCAAATGTGTGCATGTTTGTATGTGGACTTATTTAGGTCACATTTATCCAGTGCATCATTTTACGACATGCTCCTGACATGGGCTTCCTCTACACAATGGCCTTTCACAACAATCACGTGACAGTGTTTGAGATAACCTTATTAGGATGTATCATCAGAGGTGGCAGTTTTCTTCCTGAATTTGGGGATGTTTACTCTAGAAGGTCTTTATCTTTTCCTCATGAGTTTCTGGCTTCTAGTGAGAGTTGCCATACCCTTATAAACTGAAGCATTCTGACTTTATGAGATACTTCAGTAGCAATTATATGGTTTCAATCATTTCTCTTTCCCAACACTAATAGATCAGTTTAATTTTTAAATTATTTATGTTTTCATATATCTTTGTGAGAAAGTTAAAATCACCATAAGATATTAAGTGAGCTTCACTTATTAATGGTTGGTCTCATTTAACTGATAAAGTAAGCCCAAGGGTCATGTAAATATAGAGGAGACCAAAAATTTGTCTAATCCAAAGACTGAAGGAAGGGAAATTTTTACCATAGCAGATTTGTCATTTTATAAGCTAAACATCTGGTACAGCTCTGAAATTTCAGGTATTATCTCATTCTCTAGCTTCCCCAAAAGAAACAGAAATAAAGCACTCAATGAATATGAGAGTAAATGTATCAGTTATTACAATAAGTACCAGTGGTTTAAATCCTTTTATTAAAAGATAAATTGAATTAAAGAATAATCCAACTTTGTGCAGCTTACAAACATTATATCTAAAAGTTCACTGACAAATGTTAAAACTCAAAGTATTAGAAAATATATTTCAGGCATATGCAAACAAACAGAAAGTAGAGGTAGAGAATTAATATCCCCCAAAGTATAATTTAAAGCACAATACAGTGAGGATTGTGGGTAGTTTATATTGAGGATAATGGGTAGTTTATGTTGATAAAATGTATTATTGAAAATTATGTTATAATAGTTTGATTCATTATATTTCATATATATTATTATCAAATGATATAAAGAAAACTGTTAAAAAATAAACCAAGAAATTTAAAATACAATTATATGGGAGATAAAACAAAGCACTTTCATTCTTTCATACATCATGAAGACAAAAATCTATATATGGGATTTTGTATTAAAATTTATTAGGCTGAATACATGAATATTTGGAAACATCAGTTTCCATAACAAGGAAAATTTTTTTCCAATATCCATAGAAATTTAGTAAAATTCAACAACCTCCAGGGAATATTCATTGGAGTGAGGTCTCCCAGAGGTCCTCATCTCAGCACCAAGACATAGCTCTACCCAACAGCCTACAAACTCCAGTTTTGGAAGTCTCAGGCCAAACAACCAGTAAGACAGGAACACAATCCCACCCATCCAAAAAAAAATAAGAGAGAGCAAAGAAAATGTCACAGATGAAGGAGCTAGGTAAAAACCTATAAGACCAAATAAATGAAGAGGAAATAGGCAATCTACCTGAAAAAGAATTCAGAGTAATGATAGTAAAGATGATCCAAAATCTCAGAAACAGAATGGAGAAAATACAAGAAACATTTAACAAGGATCTAGAAGAACTAAAGAGCAAACAGTGATGAACAACACAATTACTGAAATTAAAAATACTCTGGAAGAAATCAATAATAGAATAACTGAGGCAGAAGAACGGATAAGTGAGCTGGAAGATAAAATGGTGGAAATAATACCCAGGGAACAGAATAAAGAAAAAAGAATGAAAAGAATCGAGGACAGTCTCAGAGACCTCTGGGACAACATTAAATGCACCAACATTCGAATTATAGGGGTCCCAGAAGAAGAAGAGAAAAAGAAAGGGTCTGAGAAAGTATTTCAAGAGTTTATAGTGGAAAATTTCCCTAACATGGGAAAGGAAATAGTCACCCAAGTCCAGGAAGTGCAGAGAGTCCCATACAGGATAAACCCTAGGAAACATACACCAAGACACATATTAATCAAGCTAACAAAAATTAAATTCGAAGAAAAACTATTAAAAGAAGCAAGGGAAAACAAAAAATAACATACAAAGGAATCCCCATAAGGTTATCAGCTGATTTTTCAGCAGAAACTCTGCAGGCCAGAAGGGAGTGGCAGGATATACTTAAAGTGATGAAAAAGAAAAACCTACAACCAAGATTATGCTGCCCAGCAAGGATCTCATTCAAACTCGATGGAGAAATCAAAAGCTTTTCAGACAAGCAAAAGAGAAGAGGATTCAGCACCATCAAACCAGCTTTACAACAAATGCTAAAGAAACTTCTCTAGGCGGGAAACACAAGAGAAGAAAAAGACCCATAAAAACAAACCCAAAACAATTAAGAAAATGGTAATAGGAACATACATGTCGGTAATAACCTTGAATGTAAATGGATTAAATGCCCCAACCAAAAGGCACAGACTGGCTGAATGGATACAAAAACAAGAACCATATATATGCTGTCTATAAGAGACCCACTTCAGACCTAGGGACACATACAGACTGAAAGTGAAGTCATGGAAAAGATATTTCATGCAAATGGAAATCAAAAGAAAGTTGGAGTAGCAATACTTGTATCAGATAAAATAGACTTTAAAATGAAGACTATTACAAGAGATAAGGAAGAACTGTATATAGTGATTAAGGGATCAATCCAAGAAGATAAAACAATTATAAATGTTTATGCACCCAACATAGGAGGACCTCAATACATAAGGCAAATGCTAACAACCATGAAAGAGGAAAACAACAGTGACACAATAATAGTAGGGAACTTTAACACCCCACTTACACCAATGGACAGATCATCCAAACAGAAAATAAATAAGGAAACACAAGCTTTAAATGACACAATAGACCAGACAGATTTAATTGATATTTATAGAGCATTCCATCTGAAAGTGGTGGAATACACTTTCTTCTCAAGTGCACATAGAACACTCTCCAGGATAGCTCACATCTTGGGTCAAACCTTGGTAAATTTAAGAAAATTGAAATCATATCAAGCATGTTTACTGACCACAACACTATGAGACTGGAAATCAATTACAAGAAAAAAACTGTAAAAAATACAGATACACGGAGGCTAAACAGTGCACTACTAAATAACCAAGAGATCACTGAAGAAATCAAAGAAGAAATAAAAAAATACATAGAAATAAATGACAATGAAAACACAATGACCCAAAACCTATGGGACACAGCAAAAGCAGTTCTAAGAGGGAAGACTACAGCTATTCACTCTCACCTCAAGAAACAAGAAAACTCTCAAACAAACAATCTAACCCTACACCTAAAGCAACTAGAGAAAGAAGAACAAAGAAAACCCAAAGTCAGTAGAAGGAGAGAAATCATAAAGATCAGAGAAGAAATAAATGAAATAGAAACGAAGAAAACAATAGCAAAGATCAATAAAACTAAAAGCTGGTTCTTTGAGAAGATAAACAAAATTGATAAACTCTTAGCCACACTCATCAAGAAAAAAAGGGAAAGGATGCAAATCAATAAAATTAGAAAGGAAAAGGAGAAATCACAACTGACACTGCAGAAATACAAAGGAGTATAAGAGACTACTACAAACAACTCTATGCCAGTAAAATGGACAACCACGAAGAAATGGACAAATTCTTGTAAAGGTACAATTTTCCAAGACTGAACAAGGAAGAATTAGAAAATATAAACAGACCTATCACAAGTAATGAAATTGAAACTGTAATTAAAAATCTTCCAACAAACAAAAGTCCAGGATGAGATGGCTTCACAGGTGAATTCTATCAAACATTTAGAGAAGAACTAACACTGATATTTCTCAAACTCTTCCAAAAAACTGCAGAGAGAGAAACATTCCCAAATTCATTCTATGAAGCCATCATCACCCCTGATACCAAAACTAGAAAAAGATATCACAAAAAAAGAAAATTAAAGACCAATATCACTGATGAACATAGATGGGAAAATCCTGAACAAAATATTAGCAAACAGAATCCAACAACATATTAAAAGGATCTTACACCATGATCAAGTGGGATTTATCCCAGGGATGCAAGGATTCTTCAATATATGCAAATTAATCAATGTGATACACCATATTAACAAATTAAGGAATAAAAACCATATGATCATTTCAATAGATGCAGAAAAAGCATTTGACACAATTCAGTCCCCATTTATGATAAAAACTCTCCAGGAAATGGGCATAGAGGGAACTTACCTCAACATAATAAAGGCCATATATGGCAAACCCACAGCAAACATCATTCTCAATGGTGAAAAACTGAACACATTTCCACTAAAATCAGGAGCAAGACAAGGATGTCCACTCTTGCCACTCTTATTCAACATAGCTTTGGAAGTCCTAGCCACGGCAATCAGAGAAGAAAAAGAAATTAAAGGAGTACAAATTGGAAAAGAAGTAAAACTGTCACTGTTTGCAGATGACATGATACTACATATAGAAAATTCTAAAGATGCCACCAGAAAACTACTAGAACTAATCAATGAATTTGGTAAGGTTGCAGGATACAAAATTAATGCACAGAAATCTCTGGCATTCCTACACACTAACAACGAAAAATCAGAAAGAGAAATTCAAGAAACCATCCCATTTACCATTGCAACAAAAAGAATAAAATACCTAGGAATAAACTTACCTAAGGAGGCAAAAGACTTGTACTTAGAAAACTATAAAACACTGATGGAAGAAATCAGTGATGACATAAACAAGGTGGAGAAATATACCATGTTCTTGGATTGGAAGAATCAACATTGTGAAAGTGAATCTACTACCCAAAGCAATCTACAGATTCAATGCAATCCCTATCAAACTACCAATGGCATTCTTCACAGATTTAGAACAAAAAATTTTACAATTCATATGGAAACACAAAAGACCCCGAATAGCCAAAGCAATCTGAAGAAAGAAAAATGGAGCTGGAGGAATCAGGCTCCCTGACTTCAAGTTGTACTACAAAGCTACAGTAATCAAGACAGTACAGTACTGGCACAAAAACAGAAATATAGATCAATGGTACAGGATAGAAAGCCCAGAGATAAACCCACGCACATATAGTCACCTAATTTACAACAAAGGAGGCAAGAACATACAATGGAGAAAAGACAGCCTCTTCAATAAGTGGTGTTGGGAAAACTGGACAGCTACATGTAAAAGAATGAAATTAGAACACTACCTAAGACCGTACACAAAAATAAACTCCAAATGGATTAAAGACCGAAATGGGAGACAAGACACTATAAAATTCTTAGAGGAAAACATAGGAAAACCACTTGACATAAACCACTGCCAGATCTTTTTTGACCCACCTCCTAGAGTAATGAGAATAAAAACGAAATTAAAGAAATGGGACCTAATGAAACTCAAAAGCTTTTGCACAGCAAAGGAAACCATAAACAAGACAAAAAGACAACCCTCAGAATGGGAGAAAATATTTGCCAATGAAACAATGGACAAAGGATTAATCTCCAAAATATACAAACAGCTCATGGAGGTCAATATCAAAAAAACAAACAACCCAGTTAAAAAATGGGTAGAAGACCTAAATAGACATTTCACCAAAGAAGACATACAGATGGCCAAGAGGCACATGAAAAGCTGTTCAACATCACTAATTATTAGAGAAATGCAAATCAAAACTACAATGAGGTATCACTGCACACTGGTCAGAATGGCCATTATCAAAAAATCTAGAAACAATAAATGATGGAAAGGGTGTGGTGAAAAGGGAACCCTCCTGCACTGTTGGTAGGAATGTAAATTGATACAGCCACTATGGAGAACAGTATGGAAGTTCCCTAAAAAACTAAAAATAGAACTAACATATGACTCAGCAATCCAGCTACTGAGCATATTCCCTGAGAAAACCATAATTCACAATGTTCATTGCAGCACTATTTACAATAGCCAGGTCTTGGAAGCAATCTAAATGCCCATCAACAGACGAATGGATAAAGAAGATGTGGTACATATATGCAATGGAATATTTACTCAGCCATAAAAAGGAACGAAATTGGGTCATTTGTAGAGACGTGGATGGACCTAGAGAATGTCATACAGAGTGAAGTAAGTCAGAAAAAGAGAAACAAATATCGTATATTAATGCATATATGTGGAATCTAGACAAATGGTACAGATGAACAGGTTTGCAAGGGAGAAAGAGAGACACAGATGTACAATGGAATATTATTAAGCCATAAAAGGAAACAAAATTGAGTTATTTGTAGTGAGGTGGATGGACCTAGAGTCTGTCATACAGAGTGAAGTAAGTCAGAAAGAAAAAAACAAATACTGTATGCTAGTGCTTACATATGGAATCTTAAAAAAAAATGGTACTGATGAACCTAGTGGCAGGGCAGGAATAAAGACATAAACATAGAGAATGGACTTGAGGACATGGGCGGGGAAAAGGGGAAGCTGGGGTGAAGTGAGAGTAGCATGGACATATATACACTACCAAACGCAAAATAGATAGCTAGTAGGAAGCAGCAGCATAGCACAGGGAGATCAGCTAGGTGCTTTGCGATGACCTAGAGAGGTGGGATAGGGAGGGTGGGAGGGAGGCTCAAGAAGGAGGTGATACGGGGATATATGTATACATATGGCTGATTCACTTCGCTGTACAGCAGAAACTAACATAGCATTGTGAAGCAATTATACTCCAATAAAGATGTATTAAAAAATTTATTAGGCTGAATATATGAATATTTAACATTAGTTTCCATAAAAAAGAAAAACATTTTTTCCAATATCCGTAGAAATTTACTAAAATTTAACGTATTCTTAACCGTAATGAAATCCTCAATAAATTCTAATGAGTAGAAATTAAACAGCTCATATTCTCTAACCAGAGTACAATAGATTCTAGAAATTGCAAGAATAGACTTAAATAAAAACCACTTGGAAAGTGTGGGAGAAGAAAAACCCTTCCTCAATTAATCAAATGATTTAAAAACTAACATTAACTCTTTAGAAAATAATGAACTTAGTGCATATCAAATCTCATAGGATATGGTCAAAACTACACTAGGCATAAAACCATAGCATTAGTATTCAAAAATCAAGAATTAAAGGAAAATGTTCAACTTGAGAAATTATTTAATGGTTAGCAAAATCAGCATAAAACTAGCTCAAGAAAAGAAATTTTAAAAAAGAGTTCTGAAAAAACAAATCCAAGAAATAATAAAATTTTTAGATTGTGTGCAGGCTTAATCAAGGAGTCAAATGGAATTCCCTGGAGGTCCAGTGGTTAGGGCTCTGGACTTCCACTGCAGGAGGCATGGGTTCCATTCCTGGCTGGGGAACAAAGATCCCACATGCTGCACTGTGTGGCCAAAAAAAAAAAAAAAAACAAGAAAAAAAAAAAAGATGAGTCAAACAAAAATATAAAATCATGATTGGGATTTATATAATAACTTAGCTCCACATAGATTTTTAAAAGAGAGAGCGCTATGTACAATTTTTTTTTCTGGATGTATTTAAAAATTTTACTTAAAATGACAGTTAGGGTAGGTGATATGAATGGTTATTATTGACTGAGGAATAATTAAACAGAATGGACACATATCCAGTGTCAAGATAAAAAAAACATTTTCAAAGTATTTCTATCAAATAAGTCTGATCCAGAATGCATTATGGGTGAGGTCTTTCAAGCTTATTGCACAGTATTGCAATCGTTCTGTCTCCTGAAATGTTAATTTCTTCAGATACAATACTTGAGCTGTTCATCCTGTGTGCCTGATGCTAGGCTTGGCATAGAATAGCCTTTCACTCAGTAAATGCTTGTTGAATGAATGAATCAATCCATGGAGACCTACCATGATAAATATTAATTCAAATAGGTTGTGGGACCGCTGTGGCCAATCTTTGCACCAATGGTATTGTACTTTCTTATATCTTCCTTCTTTGTTCACGCTATTCCTTCTGCCTGTACAACCTCCCTTTGGCAGGGTAAGTTCTACTTTTCCTTCATGACCGAGTTTAGGCATCACTTCCTTCAGAAAGCCCCCTTTCCCACACCTCCTCCAAACCAGCCTGGCCAGGCATTCTCTTTCTACATTCTTGTAGCATCTCACACATGTAACTACCTTTGTATTTGCTATGTCACACAGATACTATTTCTGCATCTACCTGTTTCCCCAACAAGATGAGATATTTCTGGAGGACCGTGCCTGTGTCATATCAATCTTCAAATTCCCAGCATCAAAGATGAAATTTGGAAGGACTCAAAACTGTTGAATTCCACTAAACTGATGAGCCCGTGTGTATGGTAACCACACCCATTCTACTATGTTTTGCAAAATTCTGCATATACCCAAAGAAGCTGCATTTATTACTGAATAGTCATGCTCCTCAATTTTATTAACTGAAATACACATAACAAGGGATCAAAATTTTTGATCGACATAAGGGAATCAGGAATTCCAATGGACTTGATATGGCTCCTGCCCATGCAAACTTGTAGCAGGTGAATGTACACATTTTACAGTATTTTTTGAAATACTGACCCTAATATTTGAAATTTCTGATTGATCCATGATCCTCTACTTATTAGTAGTTTAACTATCAGTAGATTACTTACCTTCCAGGCATGGATGTTACCTGGAGGGGTCTAGCCAGAAGAACAAATTGTGTGGGACTTCCAAGGCATGGTGATGAAGATCTCTTAGGGCATCAAGCCTGAGTCTATGGCCTGGCTGCACATGTTTAGTTGCTGAGATGTGCTTTCAGTCTGTCTCTACACTCCAAGAGAGACCTTCTAGCCAAGACCTTCTAGCCAAAGGATCTAGCCTGGATTCTTTGCTAAGTAGAAGATCTCCTTTTCTTTCTCCTCCATCAAAGCTGCCGATTCACTGAGCTGCATGCATCCCATTGTTTCAGAAAAGACAAGTCAAAACACAGGTTTAGACTCTGGAAGATGCTGCAAAATCCTAGGAAGTGAGTTCCTGGCATCTGAAGCAAAACTCCAAGTCCCAGCCTCTCTGATTCTTCTCTTATGCCCTTTGTCTCCTCAGTCCCAAAGATCTATTAGGTAACTGGCCTTCTAGAAGAAATACAATAAATTCATTAAGGCATTTCTGTGGGACTTTTGCTTTATTAGGCAGTTATCATGTGTTATTTTATTTACTCCTTGCAGTTAAATAGGAATCATAATTTCCATTTTAGATGTGAGAAAACTGTTTCATGTTGCTTAAATAATATGCCAGAGATTGTTCGGGTAGGAGCAGAACTGGAATTCTAAGGTGGATGGACATTTTTCTCATTTCATTGATACTTGATATTCATGAAAATATCTGGTAGGGGATACAAGGACTGGAACTTCTGTTTAGAAAGATGATTCTGTAGAATCAGAGGACAGACTGATGGAAGCAAATGTCATGGTTCAGGTAAGAGATCACGACCAACTGAATTAAGATAGGTGCAGTAGAACTACAAATAAGAGATACCTGAGGAGGAGGACGAAGATCCAGGCACCACCTTCTTGGAACAGGTAGTTGATTCTTTGGTCTTGGTCAACAGCATTATAATAGTGCTGACCTTGGAATCACAGAAACCTGGGCACAAACCCTGCCCTCTGCAACTTCCTTGCTGTGTGACTTTAGGCAAGTTACTATATTTCCCTATTCTCAGTTTCCTCATCTGTAAAAATTACAGGAATAATAATTTTTGCTTCATATTAATCTTATGAAGATTAAGTGAGATAATAGATGTAAAATTTTTACATAACAAATCCTTAGTACATTTTTTCTGTTATAATGACTTTATTAGTAGCAGTGGAAAACAAGAGGAGTTAAGTTGATGACAGCCACAGGGAAGGAACTTGAGAGAATGCCTGATGTTTTCTTCTCTGAGGCAAGAATGATGGGAGATGCAGAGAGGGTGCAGTAGAGAAGACATGCATTGCATGTTCCGTCAAGTGAGGCAAACAGTATGTATTCTAGGTACTCCTTCCTGACCGCTGGTTGGGATCCTCCAGACCCCTGCATCTTGCTTTCCTCTTCTTTTTCCCTTTGGGAAACTGATGCTCAAGTTTTCAGAACATTTCTCCTTCTGCACCCCAAGGCTGTTTGTCTCTGACCCCCCACCCCCATCTAGATTTGTCCTTCAGTTCCCATGGCATCGCACAGCCCCTTCCACCTGTTTTTCTACGTCCAACACTTCTCTGACATTCAACCTCAAAATGTTTAATAAGCATCAACAACGTTCCAGGCAGGAAGAAGGCACAAATGCTCCTACCCCCATGGAGCTCACCCTTTCTATGAAAGGAGACATCACACTCTCCTCCCTAGATGCAATGTTGCCTGGTAGCTGTTTAAACAGCTGCCAGCGCCACTGATTCCAGAAGTGGGTGATCTTACGAGGAGGGAAGGGAAATGAAATGCAAAAACTTCCATTTTTAGACTTATTAAGGTTTTATTACTGCATACTCTATACCAGGTGCCCGGCTAGGAAGCAGAGATACTGAGATGAGATGAAGTAATCACGTGTCCTCCTCTCGGAACACTTACATTCTACTGGGAGAAATAGATGCAAAATTGGTGAATAGATTAATAAAGTAACTGCAAATTGTGAAGCACATAAAAGGTTAAGAGAGAGAATAAAAGGGATCAGGGCTGCAATCTGCTCTCCTTACACTGGGTGGTGGTTGTATGAGCTTGGCCAAATGCAAATAGTTATTTCTCAGATCTTCAGACAAGAGAATAGTTGAGAAATATTAGATTGATGACCTCTAGCATTTCTTTTTAAATGAAACTTTCACTTTGGAATAATTTTAGATTTACAGCAAAGTAGCAAAGACAAAGGATAGAGAGTTCTAGCATGGCCTTTCCTAATGTTACATCTTATATAGCCAGGGTAATTCTGTCCAAACTACGAAGTTAACATTGGTACATTACTAATAACGACTCCCCACTTTATTTGTATTTTGCCAGCTTTTTCACTAGTGTCCATCTTTCTGTTCCAAGATCCAATTAGGGAAACCACATTGCATTTAAGTCTAGCATCTTTGGGATCCCTAAGTATTTATGCCTCCATGAATTTATTTAGCACACAGATATAAAAGCAGACACAGAGAGTAAAGCATCGCTTGCATAGGTAGTCTGCGTACACATATGCACACAGAAATCCTTAGGAAACTGGACAGCCATTACTGCGCCGCCACCGATGTCAGCCAAGCCTTTTGTATTTTTCAATTCATCTCCCGTGGGCATGGGAGACAGACCCTGCTTTCCCACAGAAGCCTCTCTCCAAATTAAATTCTTTAAGCAAAACTGGCCCTTGGAATGCAGCATTTATAAATTACCTATGAGGGCCTGTAAACATCAGATTGCTTTTTTTAAATTTAATTGCCCTTTTAAATTTTTCATCCGGAGACGGGGCTAGTGGGGGAGACATGCAGGAGGTGTACAGGCTGATTCCAGAACTGTTTTCCGTCCGTCAAATGGACAGCCCGCCCAGAAAGATTAACCCAGATTCCCCCAAAGAAATCTGTGTCAAATTGATGCTGAGTTGGGCTGGCATCTGAGGAGAATCTTGACATGACAAGATTAACCCTCTCAGTGCCCCAGGGCTCTGGGAGAAAAGACTTTCAATGGCTTACCTGTGTAGAGCTCAGAGCTGAAGGTAAAATAGTGCTGAGTTCTCTGCGTCAGACGTGTGGGAAGGGAGGAGGTCGGGATGAGTGATGAGGAGGTGTTATTACTCAGGGGGGATTTCCCACCTGATTGCACTGGATTTGTCACTGACATTTTATCACACTGCATGCTTGCTGTGCATTTGCCACAGAGGAAAGCTGTCGCCAACTGGCTACAGACGGTGCGGTCCACAGCCAGCTCCGACACCCACCTGCCGCCAGATGAGAAATCCAGTGTTCCGTATCCTCTGGTCCATGACAAGACTTTTATTGAATGCTAATGAACCTCTTTCCCTCCTGGACTTCTGAATCTTGATTCATGCCCCTGGGAGCGTTTTCATTCTAGTGGGTGACCTCTCCTAATTCTTGCAGAACCTCTCAAAGCTTCCTCTATACACACTACTATATATAGAACATAACTAATAAGGACCTACTGTTATAGCACAGGGAACTCTACTCTATATTCTGTAATGGCCGATATGGGAAAAGAATCTTTAAAAGAGTGGATATATGTACATGTATAACCGATTCCCTTTGCTGTACACCCGAAACTAACACAACGTTGTAAATCAGCTACACTCCAATAATTTTTCTTTACAAAGAGCTTCCTCTGATTCTGAATTGTTAACCAAGTCCCTCTTCTCCACAGTGCATGGATTGTGCTTATCTTTTTAGGGTTTCTCTACAAGCAAAATGAATGATACCAACTGCTTGCTATTAACGAGAGGCTTAGGAAGATTTGAGACAGAGAGACACACAGAGAAGATGGTCCAGGGCATAGGAACTCACTATTTTTTGACTGTCAAACACAAGGTCTCACATCAGTCCTTTTTACATTGAGGCAGGTATGAAAGGTCCAGGATGTGGCCCCCAGGACTCAGCCAGGAAAAGCAGCTCTAAGACTCAGTTCTGATGGTGTAGTGACAAATGCAGTCCTGACTGAAGCCACTCCACTGAGCTTTGTTTGTTTATGGTTTGTGCAGAACTGGAGTGGCCCCTAGTCACTTACTCATTTGTCACTTTACATAAGGGATACAATCCTTCTTCCAGTTTCTGCCAAGCAGGAAGTGGATGGCGAAGTCAGTTTTGAGCTGAACATCAGACTTTAAGAAAAATCTGGCATCCTTAGCTGCCATTGCAATTGTGACTGGAAATTTAGGGATTTACTGTGACATAACTATTAAGGTATCACCCACGAAAAGAAGCATCCAGGATAGCTCTGGGTGCAAAACTGGGCACCCATGGACCATATCTAGATGCTGGATGTGTTTTATTTGGCCACACAGAGTTAACATGACTGGCTTTGGATGGGACACATACTCTCCAATACGCCACAGTCCCCACCTCTCCGTATTGCCTTGTGTCCAATATGTCCAAATAGATGTGTCTTATGTGTAGTGGGTTGAATAGTGGGTCCCCAAAAGATATGTCCAAGTCCTAACCCCTGGAACCTGTGTATGTCACCTTATTTGGAAAATGGGTCTTTGCAGATATAATTAAGTTAAGGATCTCAAGATGAGCTCATCCTGGATTTAGGGTACACCCCAAATCCAATGGCAGGTGTCTTTCCTTCTAGGAGAAAGGCCGAGGGAGATTTGAGACACAGAGACTCATAGAGAAGACCAAGTGAAGATGAAAACTGAGGTTGGCATGATGTTGCCACAAGCCAAGAAAGGCCTGGGGCCACCAGAAACTAGAAGAGGCAGGAGAGGATTCTCCCCTAGAGCCTTTGGAGAGAACACGGCTCATCCACACCTGATTTTGGATTCCTGGCTACCAGAACTGTTAGGGGATAAATTGCTTTTGTTTAAGCCAACAGGTTTGTGTTAATTTGCTATGGTAGCCATAGGAAACTAATACACCCCTCTAGTCATAACATAGCCCTATGATTTTTTTTGTTTTTTAGTGTGTGCGTGTGTGTGTGGGGGGGGGGATGATTTGTGTGAGCACGTGTTTAACAGCCTTTGAGACTCACTCAGCTGCTAGGCATTATTCTCCCGTGTTTATATCCTTCTTCTCAGGCTGTGCCTTTTCTCAGTCCTTGTGGTGTCTGCAGTTTTTGTCCATCTAGCACCCTCTTTCTGTTGCTACAGTGACTGAAGCCACCACTCTGATAAGAGGGACAAATGGCCCAGGCTGGGTTAGTCCTGGCTCTCCCCATCCCCACAGCCATAGCAGTCAGTTCAAAGAGAGCATGCGATTCATCATCAAAGTCATTCCTTGGACATTTCTAACTTGAATTGACAGAAAACTTTTCCTCTGTAGCCACGGAACCGCTGGTTTGTGAACGCTGAGATGCTCACTGACATTTTGCAGGAGTCTGTTCAGGGGAAGAGGCAAGAGGCTGATATGCAGAAATGAGGGAAAGGAAGAGGTAATATTTTGTTGCTGTTGCTGTGTTAGTTCAAATCGGGTTTCCCCAGTCACCCGTAACTGAAAACTCCTTGAATAATAGACCCCTATTAATCTTCCCCATCCCTAAATATGTAAGCATATTGGATTTTCCTATTTGGTCTGCTTTTATCTCAATTGGAGAAATGGAGGGGGTATCACTTCCTACGTGATTTTTCTCTGGATCTCAACTCTGGGCTTCAGACACACACATCTCTGGCTACTGGATGCCCCAGTCTAAACAAACATGAGCAACACTGAACTTGCCCTCCTTCCTGCACATTTCCTGTGGTTGTTGGTAAATCATCTACCTCCCTGCTCAAGCCAGAGTTATTTTCATCTTTTCTTTCACCACCTCTTCACTCACATCCAGTCACCTCCACTTTTACCTAATACATTTCAAATTATCTTTCAAGACTCAACTCAAAGTCATCCACTCCAAGAGCTTTTCACAGGACACCTACCTCAAGCTTCCATTCTGGTGTAAGTGTCCCTCTACTACACTTCCCTAGAATGTGCATACTTCTATCTTAAATTTATGTAATTATTTTTTCTGAGGGGGGAATCCCTGCTGTTTCACATCTAGAAAACACCAGTGGAAGTCTCCATTTATGAGAATTCATGGAGGTGTTATGTGCTCATGGCTCTTGCTTTGAGTAATTAATTAACCACAAAGATTTTTGAGTGCCTACTAGATGTCCCATGCTCTGCTAGCAGTGGTGGGCAAAATCAGACACGCTTTTGTCCTCTTGTGGCTTGTCCTCTTTAGCTGGTGTGGTAGACCACGCAGAGATACACCAACCAGATTCTTCCAAGGAAGGAGAGGAGTGTGGTCAGCAGAGAACCACCAGCTCAGCTTCTGCCTCCTCTGCAGAGGGCTGCTTCCCCAAGATCATGCCCTTCCTGGGGCAGCCTGCCTCCGGCATTATTTGTTCTGGAGCTCCCTGCAGGGTTGGCTGAGGCTTTATGGAGGCTGCATCACGAATTGACTTCTTTCTCTGCCCAATCCTGCTTCCTCCTTCTCCTCCCTTTCATACGTGTTGGTCCCTATTTCCTAATAAACATCGTGTACCCCAAACTCCATCCTAGAACCTGCTTCCAGAGAATCCAACCTGAACGATGGGTCAGAGAGCAATCAAAGCAAGGGTCATACAAAGAAATGTGAAATGATTATTGTGGTAAGTGTTCCAAAGGAAAATTCACTGGATTCTTGTTCCTAGTTCTACACTTGGAGGTTATCCCTCAATCTCTCACCTGGATGGTGGCTTAAACATGGGACTCACTCCTTTTTGCTCTTTACGTACACCCTGATAACCTAGACTCACAGACAGAGCCACACGCACATTCACCAAACTCACTACAACGAGGTCCTGCACAGGTAGATTTTTCAGAACTTTGGCAAAAAGGAAAACTTGTCCAATGAGAAAATGCCTTGAAATGGTTTAAAATGAGAAATTAGGTACACCAGTTCTTTAAAAAAATCCGTCCACAATTTCTTCCATATGGGGCTCAGCCTCCTGCTATATCAAAGTTACTCTTCGATTCTGTGGGGTCAATGCTGTGCATTATTATGTCAAGCAGAATCACTTTCTTTTTAATTTTTTAAATTGTTTTATTGAAGTATAGTTGATTTACAATGTTCTGTTAATTAGTGCTGTACAGCAAAGTGATTCAGTTATACATATATAAACATTCTTTTTTATATTCTTTTCTATTATGGTTGATCGTAAGATATTGAATCTAGTTCTCTGTGCTCTACAGTAGGGCCCTGTTGTTTATCCATTCTATATATAAAAGCCTACATCTGCTAATCCCAGCCTCCCTCTCCATCCCTCCTCTAATCTCCTCCCCCTTGGCAATTGCCAGTTTGTTCTCTATGTCCGTGACAAGATCACTTTCTTGCCTCCATTTATCCTCTTCTGCCCTCTAAAACTGAATCCTTTCATTGGGTTACACAGCTGTACTCATTTGAAAAAAAGCTCATTGAAGTAAACACCTAAGATCTGTACATGTTACTGTATATAAATTATAAGAATCTGTTTAAAACGAAACTGTGGCGCTTTTAGGCCCAAGGGGTTAAGAAGCAACGGTGATGTCCACTGTTAACCACCCCTCCCTTCACTGTGCAGTGGCCCAACAGGGTTTCTGAGGTTACTCTTTGTTAGTTAGCATCTGATTACACTCTTGGGGAAGGTAAAACTCTCCTTCTTCCATTGGTTCTGATGCCTTGTGTGGTACCGTGGGTTTTTGCTGTTGGTGGTGGTGTTCGTTTTGTGTTTTTTTTTTTTTTTAAATAATATCTGTTTCCTACAGAGCATCTTTTGCTAGACTGTGAGCTTCTTGAGGGTAAGAGCTATGCTCAGTGTCTCTATATCACTATATCTTGCATCGAGCCTGAGTCAGAGAAGGCGCTCAGTAGATACCGAGGACAAAAATAGATCAGTTAATAAATGGATGAGAGACTGAGTCCTAAAAAATTGTGGAGGTCCCAGGGCCATGAATGGAGACTTAGCTAGAGATCCTTGTAGCTGGGGCCTGGGTCTTGGATAGCATTAGGATCCAGATGGCATTGGTCAAGGCATGAGATATCCTGAGAAACTCTCAGAGTTTGACCCATATCACCAGTCTTATGATGGTGCCCTTTGGTGTCATTTGCTGCCTACAACCCAAAGATTCATCCTCATCTTTAGAGCTCTTTTCACCAACCTCATAATTTCTATGTAGATTAACCTTCCCAAAACATTCAGACAATTGCTCATTCATTTTGTAATAAACATTTATGAAGCTTAGACACACTAAGAAGTCTCCTGATGCTGTGTCTTTGTTCACATTGTGTTCTTTATGCAAAATCCTCTTATCCCTCAAGGGCAGGGACCCATTCTTTTTTCTTTTTTGTTTCCTTCTTGTCTCTCCCTGTAATGCCTCAACTCACTGGGCAGCCATTCTCTAAGTATTTGTTAAATCATGAAGCTTAGTGCATTTGTTGGGTACTTATCATGGTCCTAGTTCTGGACCTAATTCTCACTTACAGATGTTCCTGTCATTTTGCTCTGGAAAGTTTTAAGCACTTAGCATTTTGCTTAAGTTGAGCCTACTTTAGAATACATTTATGCTCCTTCCATGTAAGCAGAAGCAGCCTCACTTCCATTGTATATTTCAGAGGCTGGCATGAAGTTCGAATTTATCAATCACCCTGGATCTAATCACTGGCTTTGTTTTAGAGCTACTTCCTATGGACTTTATACCTTTGCTTGAATAGGTACTTTTGAGGCATAATTAGGATATGTTAAAGAGAGAAATGACACAGGATTGGATAAGGATGAACAGAGCAGCAGAAATGTGAGAGATCTTCTTGTGGTCACTGCCACTTACCTGGCATGCTTACTTCAATGATGGAAATCATTCCTGTACATTCTATTTCACTATGTGATATGAATCTCACTGACTCTCTGGAACCTTACGTTATGTCTGATACTAGGAGAAGAATTTGCATAAGCAGAGTTTTGTGTAACCTGCAAAATTGAGCTTGGTTCTAGGTGGATTGAGGTTGTTATAGGGCTTCATCAATCTGAGCCATGGTTCTGGGAAGTTTTGATTTGTGTTGTACATGACATTGACTAGCTGCACTTTGACTAGCATTCACAAAAGTGTCAATAAACTGAATAAGTACAAGTAGGCATCCTCTTATGACTTGGGAGCAAGCGGAAAATCTAAATGTTTCCTGCCTTTCTCAATCTTCCTTCTTAGGTCTTTATGATTTTTGTTCATATCTGCTTGTATTAAATGATATAATCAAGACCAAAAGAGCTGAATTCATAGAACAGGGTCTGAGAGTCTCTTTTCCTGTGTCTGGGACTGCCAGCAGAGATTCATTTCTTATCTTGGAGACAGCAACAATTTGTCACTTTACAATATTTCAGGAAGCCTTTGAACCAACAAGCAATGACTAGCTAGCCCTGAGTCCAGGGGATTAAAGTGATTGGAAATAACCTTTCAAATGCAGGGGAAATGTCAGTGAGTTACTCTCATAACTATTTCAACCCAGGTTCATTTTATTTGTCAATGACTCTAGCTGAGAAAACCATATTCTCTACTTTAGTGTTTTTCAGTGTGATCTGCGGACCAGATACATTGAAATAATCTAGGAGAACAAGTAGATTCCAGGGAACCACCCCCTACCGTGTGAGTCAGAATCCTGGGATGAGATGAGGGAGTAGATGGTAAGCAGTAGAATTCTCCTGGTTAAACAAGATAAAACCAAACAAAACCAAACAAAACCAAAACAACTATAACAAAAAACCAAGATGTCCAGGTGATCTTTTCATTCACAAGTGTTTGAGAACCAGAGATGAATAAGACACTCTCTTTTGTTGTTGTTGTTCAAATGAGGGTATCTAAAGGTAATATATGCAGAGTGCTACAGTCTAAGACCATGTTAAGATAGCATGGAAAGACAGAAGCTGGACCACTGGGACAACCTGTCAATTCATTGATTGTCTTACTACAGTTGGTTGAATTGACTGAAGCTCCAGCTGATTGTTGACACGTAGACAAGACTTTATTGGGAGGATGTTGAGAGTAATTGATTTTACATGATTTCCATGTCCCATCACTGAAGATGTTGTGGTGCATTCCATAAGAGATCGTCACGACTTGATAAAAGAAGAAACAATGAGCTCCTGGCCAGCTCTCTTACATTGAGTAGAGTAACTTATTCTAGCTCTTACCAGACTTTCACATCACCTTAAGTGAGCCAGGTGCTTCACTAAGAGCTGTGAACTGGTGCTGACATACATTAGGCAATTTTTACCCCCCAGAAACTTTCATTTCAGCTACATGAAGAAAGAAACTGCAACTTATAAGACATTTTATATGTTAGTCAAGGAAAAATTACAGATGAGTAAAACAGACTATTAATTTAGGGTCTCAGAGTATGGTGACATTCCTGTCTTCCTAGAGGACAAGAGGTTGTAGGAAGAAGGACACAGAGGGAAAGGGACTTAAGAGATATTGCTTTGAATGTTGTATTAAGATTCTCCAGAAAAACAGAACAGAGAGACGTTTATTTAAAGGAATTGGTTCACATAATTTTGGGGGCTGGCAAGTCCAAAATCTGTAGGGTAGGCAAGTGGGCTGGAGACCCAAGAAAGTGTTGCCATTCTAGACCAAAGGCAGTCTGCTGGCAGAGTTCCCTCTTCTTTTCAGTCTTTTTCATAAGGTTTTCAACTGATTGAATGAGGCCCACACACATTATGGAGAAAAATCTGCTTTACTCAAAGTCTCCTAGTGTAAATGTTAATCTCATTCAAAAATACCTTCACGGGCTTCCCTGGTGGCACAGTGGTTGAGAGTCCGCCTGCCGATGCAGGGGACACGGGTTCGTGCCCCAGTCCGGGAAGATCCCACATGCCGCGGAGCGACTAGGCCCGTGAGCCATGGCCACTGAGCCTGTGCGTCCTGCAACGGGAGAGGCCACAACAGTGAGAGGCCCGCGTACCACAAAAAAAAAAAATACCTTCACAAAAACATCTAGAATAGTGTTTGACTAGATACCTGAGTACCATGGCCAGACAAGTTGACACATAAAATTAACCATCACATGCTGAGGGTCCTGAGACGACACCTTGAGTAGCAAGGCTTTGACATAGAAACTCTGTGCTGCTTCTTGTCTACTTTACGCCTCCCCCCCCGCCACCCACCACCCACCCCCGCCTCTGGCAGCTTCTTCATCTGGGAAGCTGGTAAGAGAGAATGGAATTGGTGTGTCTCCATAGTGTCTTTTCTTCAGACCCTCCCTGGAAGTTTCTAGAGGGATGTATTCCCTGCTCTAGAAGCCTAACTACCTCCCTAGACCATGTGACACTAATCCAAGAACCATTGGCTTAGGCTCTTAACACCCTAATTGTTACTTCTACAAAAAATATGTTCTGTGCTCAAGGTCTGGGGAGAAATGTGAGATGTCAACTTCTCACTTCTCTGTGATACAGATTTTACAGTATTGGGCTAGTATGCTTCATAATTTATGGTTTGAGGTTATACCTGTTTTCTTGTTTCAGTGAAAATAAAGTTTGTTTAAAAAGAAGTTGACCATCACTGATGGCCATCAGGCTGGGTGTCTGAGAGGGCTGAGTGCAGCAGAAACACCGAATTCTCAAGATTGTCTATCCTACAAACTCTATTGCTTGTCGCTTTCTTCCCCAAGACTGATCATAGTGCAGAACCTGTAAAAGGTCTCTCAGGATCATAAGTGGTGCTCTTTACTTAATGTCACACGCTCATTACCCATTTGACAAACATCATCGCATATTTTCTGTGCACCAAGAACTGTTTCAGATACTGGGGATACAATGGTGAAAAAGGCTCATGAGATCTCTGCCCTCATGGAACCCTAACTTGGTGAGGTTAGTCCTTCAGAAGTCTGCTTACAGTGAGGGCTGACTAAGGAGCCTCATGGGGGAAACTCAAGATGAAGGAAGAGAGAGTCAGGAATAGTGAGCATGATTCAAGCCCAAAGTCTAGTTGCCAAAAGGGAAGGGGAAATTCTGAGTAGAGCTTACTGTTGATCCTATTTACCTCTTGGGTCAGTCTCCCATGGAGAGGAATATTTGCTTTAATTGAATTCTAAAGAACTGGTTCAAGACACTCGGTATTAGGGTATGACTAGCACTACTTTGAGGCTCATTCATCAAAGCATAATGACACAGAGGGAAACACATTCTCACCAAATTCTTAAAAACTGTCCTTGAATTCTGTGTATTGAGAACATGGAGTAATTTTGAGACCTTAGGTCTTCTGTGTCTCATCAGTAGCAGGGGTGTTGATCAGCAGGAAATACAAGTGTCCACAGAAGTGGCAGAAGTTCTCAGCAGAATCCCTGGCCTTAGGCAGTGGAGTCTGATGGGAGCTATCTTACTTTAGCCAAATCTGGCTGTTATAACTGATAAACCATCAAATCTTGGTGATTTAAGAAAATAGAAGTTCCTCTCTCACTAAGGCAATGGGTATTCCTCACCTGAGGGAGACCTTCCATGTTGACCAAAAGTCGAGACCCAGGTTTCCTCTGTCTTGGGTCTTGGAGTCATTGCATTCAGCCAGTGGAGGAGGAGAGATCTCAGAGGATCAAATGTGAGATGTGGTCAAGACGGAAAGAGGCACACATCACATTTGCCCACATTCTATTGTCTAGACTTCAATTTCATGACCATACTTGACTGCAAGCCATGCTGGGCATGTAGTCTAGTTCTTTGCCTGAAAGAAGAACATAGATTAAGTGATCAGCTGGCAATTTCTGCCACAGGAGAAAATGTGGCCATAAGGAGGCAACTTAACTTCAGGAAGAGGCAACAACAATAGACAGAACAGGAAAGGTCAAAGAGAGCTGAAACTCTGCCATGGTCACTGGGAATGCCCATGAAACACCACTTGGTGACTCCCAGAAATAGTTGTGGGAGGACTTGAGGGAACCTAATGGTCCATCATATGAGGGCAAAGCAGTAACAGCACTTATATTGGACAAAAGCACCCTCATCCTTCCTTATACATTACAAATTAGGATCTCCAAAAGCAGATGGTGAAACCATTTGGTGTGTTGGATATTTACAGGGAATCAATACCTATGGAAGGGAAGGAACAGAAGCAGGATTGGGCAAAGGGAAGGTTTGAACCGTGATGCAACAACAAAGCTTTGGACAATTCTGGGGGTCTCTTTGGAGCCTATGTGGCCCATTAGGGTTGTCCCATGGTGGGGGCGAAATTATGCCTCCTGTAATCCTTCTCTGGCTGGGGACCGTCCCAGGAGGAGTGCGCCCTTGTTGGGGGCAGCTCTCGGCAGCAGAGGTAAACCCTGAAGGAGGAGACAATTGAAGAAGTTGGTAATCTGTTGGCTGCAATCCCAGCATTTGGGGCAGTGAATCTTTCCTTGCAGGGCAATCTGGGAAGCTCTTCCTGTCCACTAAGTAAAATTTTAGTCCACTGCTCTACTGTCTAGAGGAACAGAAAACATTTCTCCCCCATGTTCCCAAGGACTGACCCTCAGGTATTTATGAACAACCCACTTGCCCACTCCATGTCATCCACAACCATTTCTGAATGCCATTTAGATACGTTTAGTCTGAACACGTGCAGATATCTTACTTGTTCCACACTGAAGGGTCTTCTGGCTCCTTCAATATGTTGCTTGTTCACCGTCCTTCTATGGGCCTTTGACGCTGAGGGTTTGGACAGGTCCAGCTGGGCATGTGGTCAGAAGCCTTCTCCCTCTAAACCCAGCGATGATGCCCCTTTGATGGGACGATGAAGACATTTGTCTTTTAAATTAGACCGATGCAGAACTCAGTAAGTCTAAGTTCCCCTTTCTCTTACCTCTATTTATCATGAATATGTTGAACTTCTCAGCTGGCAAAGGGTAAAATAGTTGATAGCAGATGAATTAGATATCAATTAATTTCTAAAGCAAACCTAATGGGCATTTAAGAAGAGAACTTAATGTCTCATTTACTCACTATAGCTATCTTGTTAAATGCCAGTTAACTATCTAAATATTTCCTACCAGCTTAATGAATTATAATAAGTGATAAGTGATTGCCACTTTTTCCTAAGATCTTGGCACTCTTGACTTCTAGTGCAATGATATTGGATTTTTTTCTTGTCGTATTTACGATACAGATAAGATACAATACAACCTTCTTAATGAGCATTGGCTACCATCTCTAGTCATAAAGAACACAATTTATAGTCAATTTTGAAAATTAAAAAATATTAAAAAGCATACAGCTACAGAACATGTAATAAAGATTTTTATTTGAAATTAAGTGAGCGCTATTAAAATGTTAACTACAAAAAATGCCTAATATTTTTTATCTACCCTGCAAACCATTTCTAAATACCAAAGCAGAATGTATATTAATAGATTCAAAACGTGGGCTGATGAGGGTGTGGTTGTGATTGGTATGGTGCACAAAAACTTAAAGCCAGACTGGGCAGGACCCTGGACCCCTTACAGATGGGGAAAGTAGAAGAGGCCTGGCAGGGAAGGGCTAGCAGTAGTTGCCCAGGTGGTAGGGTCTATAGACTGCCCTTCCACTCAAGGAGGATGCTGGTCCTTGGTGGGGTGTTGGGGTGCAAACATTTACCCCCCGGAAATGGAGGTTTGAGGGGATGGTGGGAAGAGTTGGGGAGCCCTGATCTGAGCAGCACAGACACATCATAAATTATGCCTGCATGTCCTTCAAATCAGGCCCTGATGCAAGTGGCACCGGACCCAAGGTCAAGAGTATGGAATTTGGGATCCAAAAGATTTGAGCTTGAGGCCCAACTTGCCACATACTTATCATGTGAGCTTAGGCAACAATCTCTGAGTCTCAGTTTCCTTGTTCATAAAATAGGGATAGTATCTCCCTCACGGGTTTCTCATGACGATGAAAAAAGATAATTTATTGAAATCATGCAAGAGAACGCAAATATGGATGGTGACCAGGTTACTTTATTTCTGTTTCTGAGAATGTCTGGTTTGGGGTTACTCATCTGACACCTTTTCTTTCCCAAGGGAAGTTAGTTCAGTTATAATTGCCCTGAAGCTTGGACAAGTCCCATACAAAGTCCCATGTGTGCCTTTTCTGACAACACGGACACTGTGTACAACCTTCAGATCATGACCCTGAGAGAGAAAAAGCCCATCTTGTTGCCCCAGAGAATGCAGGGAACAAGCAGTAACTGCTGCATGGCAGTCACTACTTCTCTCCCAACCCCCTGTTCAGAAAATACCTTGCTCCAGATACACTGCAATGCTGGAGAACTCTCTGAACTGGGCACAGGGGGAGGAGCCTCACCCTGATTTGCAAGGACAGCCTGCTCTTTGATGAGGCCATTCATCCCGGCCCTGCACAATTACTGTCGCTCACACAAACTGTGATGAGGCATTCAGATGACAAATGTTAGGCGGCCATTCAAGTCATATTTTTGAAAAATATTTTTATTACAGGAAAATGCTCCTGTTGTAACATTCAAAAAAAAAAAAACAGGAAGTGAATCAAAAGCAGCAGAGACAATAACCAGAGCTGATCCCTGAGATAAACTAGTCCTCCCTTCTTTTACCTTGAAGCTCACCTCAGCAAAATATCTACAGTATCAAACAGAAGGCAAAACAAGACAAAGCTACAGCTAACCCCAAATGCATTGACAGGTAATATGGACCTCTATAATGGTTTCGCTGGGATACTAGGCAAAGAGGTCCACTGCTCATCATACGGGAAAAATTCCTAAAAGCCCTCCTTTCAATAGTTTTCTTCCAAATCCAAGTGCCTCCAGTAGCTAGCTAAACTATTCTTCTCTCTCTTCTATTTACCTCTAAGATAGTCCAATTTCATATAAACATCTCTGCCCCTGCCATCATTTACCCCTCTAACCTCCTCCATCCTTCTCCACCTCTGTCTTGTTTTCATCTTTTTCCAGTTATTGCCATGTCAAGTTGTGACAGTTAATTTTGTGTCAACTTGACTGGGCCAAAAGGTGCCCAGATTAAATATTATTTCTGGATGTGCTGGTGAGGGTGTTTCTGGATGAGATTAGCATCTGAATCTGTGCTCTCAGTAAAAAGCAGATGGTCCTTCCCAATGTGAGTGGGTGTCATCCAACACCTTGAAGAGCCCAGATAGAACAAAAAGGCAGAGAAAGGAGGAATTTGTCCTTTTTTGTTTCCTGTTCACCTACTTGAGCTGAGATATCTCATATCATCTCCAGCCCTCAGACTGGGGTTTACACTGTTGGCTTCCCTGGTCCTCAGCCCTTTGGACTCAGACTAAATTACACCCCTGGCTTTTCTGGGCCACCATCTTGCAGAAGACAAATCATAGGACTTCTCAGCCTCCATAAACTTGGGAGCCAAGACTCATGATAAATCTCTCTCTCTCTCTCTCTCTCTCTCTCTCTCTCTCTCTCTCTCTCTATATATATATATATATATATATACAAGTGGTTCTGTTTCTCTGAAGAACTTTGACTAACCCAGTGCATTTAAAAAAATGAACACTTTAACCACAGAGCCTGGGTTTGAATCCTGCCTCTGAAATTGCCTAGCTGTAGAATCTTGGGTGAGTTTCTTAATCTCTCTGTGCCTCAGTTACACACCTGTAAAATGGGAATGATAACTAACACAGAGCCTCATGAGGTTTGTCTTAGTCTGTTTGGGATGCTATAACAAAAATAACATAAATTGGGTGGCTTATGAACAATAGACATGTATTTCTCACAGTTCTGGAGACTAGGAAGTTCAAGATCAAGAGACCAGCAGAGTTGGTGCTGGTGAGGACCCACTTCCTGTTTTATAGAACTTCTTGCTGTATTCTCACATGCAGGAAGGGGCTAGGGAACTCTGTGTGGCCTCTTTTAAAAGAGTATTAATCCCATTCATGATGGGCTCCATCCTCATGATAAAGCACTTCTCAAAGGCCCTGCATCTTAATACCATCATCCTGGGAATTAAGATTTCATAATATGAATTTTGGGGGGACACAAACATTCCAGAGCGTGCAGCGTTTTTTAAAGATTAAATTAGTCAGTATGTATGAATACATAGAATTTTGTTTGGCTTAAGAACTAAATAATTGGGGCTTCCCTGGTGGCACAGTGGTTAAGAATCCGCCTGTCAATGTGGGGGACACAGGTTTGAGCTCTGGTCTGTGAAGATCCCACATGCTGCAGAGCAACTAAGCCCATGCACCACTACTACTGAGCCTGTGCTCTAGAGCCCGTGAGCCACAACTACTGAGCCCATGCACCACAACTACTGGAGCCCGCGCTCCTAGAGTCCGTACTCCACAACAAGAGACGCCACCGCAATGAGAAGCCCGTGCACCGCAACCAAGAGTAGACCCCACTCGCCACATCTAGAGAAAGCCCGCATGCAGCAACGAAGACCCAATGCAGCCATAAATAAATAAATGAATTTATTTTAAAAAAAGAACTAAATAATTGTTAACTGTTATTATTCTTGCTGTTATTATTGCTATGTATTATTATCCTGTGGATTAATTGACCTTCTCTTGGCTTCTTCAGCCTTCCTCTCTATCCATAAAAATGGCTTTTCTCCTTATAAGGAAGGGGAGAGAAGATTTTCAAAACATCCTGATTTAATATGTATTTAAATACTGTCATACTAGGTAGAAAAATATGCTTGGAAAGAAATGCATGCATGGTAGGCAGAATACTGGCCCCCAAAGATGTGCTACCTTACATGACATAAGGGACTTTGCAGATGTGATTAAGTCAAGGGTCTTGAGATCAGAGATCATCCTGGATTATCTGGGTGAGCCTGATGTAATCATAGGGGTCCTTATCAATGAAAGAAAAAAGGTAGGACAGTCAAAAGCAAAGAAGCAGATGTGACAGAAAAGGGAGTAGAGGTTAGAGTGATGCTGTTGCTGGAATGGGGCCATGAGCTAAGGAAAGTGGGCAGCCTCTTAAAGCTGGAAAAGGCAAGTTATGATTCTCTTCTGGAGACTCCAGAAGGAACTCAGTCCCGCCAACATCTTGATTTTAGCCCCATAAGGCTCATTTTCAGACTTCTGACCTCCAGAACTGTAAGATAATAAGATAGTGGATGGTAATTTGTTATAGCAGCAATAGGAAATTAATATAGTATCAAAGATATAGATAAAAAGATTACATCTACATCACAGATTTATAGAAAATTTTAGTTTTCTTCCTCTTTAAACTATCTCTGTTTTCCAAAATAAGAAGAAAAATGTGAGTTTAAGAAATAAATGATAGATTACAGAAGCCTACCACATGCCAGTTCAGTTCTTACGCTGCTGTAGAAAGTACCCAACCATGCGGATTGGAGTCACCACTAATGTGTGGTCATCACTCATCACTGAGTTTACCATAGTTTCTGGCTCTTATCATGGCCTCTACTAGCACTTACGCTGAACCTTCTCTGTCTGCTCAAGTTCTCCACATCAATGCTACTCAAACTTTACTGTGTATGTAAAGCACGTGGTAGATCTTGTCAAAATGCAGATTCTCTCAACATCATTAGTGAGCAGGAAAATGCAGACCCAAAAAAGGTACCACCACAGAGCACTGGAAATAACCAAAATTAATGAGGTGAAGAAGAATACCAAGTTATTGAGGGTGTGGTTCAACCCCTCTCACATACACTGCTATCAGGTACGTAGAATGGTAAAACTATTTTGGAAAACTGGTATTTGCTTAAAAGTTAAACATACACATAGCATATGATCTGGCCACTCCACTCTTAGGTATTTACCCAAAAAAATGTCGTCACAAAGACGTAACAATGAATGTTCATAGTGGCTTTATTCATAGTAGTCAAAAATCTGGAAACAACTTAAATAGACATCAGTTGGTGAAGGGAGAAACAAAACAAGTACATACACATCATGGAATAGTACTTCATGAGCTACTAATAAGGTCAACAGCATGGTGAATCTCAAAAACATTGTTCCCAGTGAAAAATGTCAGACCCAAAGGGGAGCATATACTGTGATTCTGTTTATATAAAATGTCAACTAACCCATAGTGACAAAAAATCAGACCAATGTTTACCTGGGGCCAGAGCAGAAGGAAGGAAGGACTGCAAAGGGGCATGATCTTTTGGGGTGATGGAATTTTTTAGGGTTTTGATAGTCAGGGTGGTTTCATGTGTGTAGATGACTGCCAAAATGCATTAAATTTTACACTTTAAATGGATGTGACTTATGCCTCAATCAGTTGATAAGGAAATTAACAGTAGATTCTGATCCAGAGGTCTGGGCTGGGCAAGCAAGCCTGAAACACCCTCAATTACCTGTCTTCTACCACCCATATACTATAAACTACTTGAGTTTGTGCCACAACTTGAATTTATTATATGTAGGGTAGAACACTTCAAAAGGCGTTTCTGGTGCTTTTGTAGTGGTCTTAGCATCCTACCTCTCACCTTTTCTTCCTATCACTGCCTTGAGCTTAAAATGGAAATGCATATGATTAGCAACAAAACTTACATTGGGATTATTGTGCTATCACTCTAAATCTTTGAATAGATTTCTAACTTTCACTAAAACATCCATTTTCAGGCTTAGATTAGAAGACAATAAACATGTGACATGGGGAACATTGAAACCATAGAGTTAATGCTTTTTGACTCACAGGGATTAGAAATAATTCAAGACTCAAACAGAAAGGCTGTTGGCCATCTTGTACTCTTGCTTTGTGGTATTTATTTGTGCACTGGTCAGAGTTAGGTTTCTTTAGATGACCCAAGGCATCCATATGTAAAATAATCTCTAGACATGGATACAAAACCTTCACAAATCCTCACATACTTGACACTCTGAAGAATAATGCTTCACTGAGAAGCAGTTTCTGGGTGGTCCTCAAGACTCTCTCTAGCAACAGGACTGTTTCTTTTTCTCATTCCAGTTGTATCCATGTGCAATCCAAGCCCATATCTTGACAAAGTAGTAAGTCAAAATAGTTTAGGGACTTTAGATTAATGGTAAGTAGTGAAATGAATGCTGTATTACTAAGTTCCAAATTCCTTGTGTACTGACCCAAACAAAACAAACAAATAAGCAAATAAAAACGAGGAAATCATTGGATATAAATGTAACATTTTGTAGATTTTATGAACTTTATGCCAATGTCCCTTTAAGTATTTGGTAAAGCATCGAGAAAGGAGATATTAATTGCTATCCTTCTGTCTGCATTTACTCAAAACTTACACCACACACAAAAGATGTTCTGCCTTTAGTATTCAGACTGCATCAATTGTGTGTCCGTTAACCTAGCTGCTTATTCACTGAGTGTCATTTCATAAATTCATGGAAACATGGAGAATTTAGGGATTACGGTTCTTCTCCAGGACAATCAAATTGTTTTTTTTTTCCTCACAAAATGTTCATATTTCTTTTTTCTTATTTTGAATTTTACTTTATTTTTTATACAGCAGGTTCTTATTAGTTATCTATTTTATACATATTAGTGTGCATATGTCAATCCCAATCTCCCAATTCATCCTACCACCTCCCGCCACCCCACTTTCCCCCCTTGCTGCCCATACGTTTGTTCTCTACATCTGTGTCTCTGTTTCTGCCTTGCAAACCTATTCATCTGTACCATTTTTCTATATTCCACATATATGCGTTAATATACGATATTTGTTTTTCTCTTTCTGACTTACTTCACTCTGTATGACAGGCTCTAGGTTCATCCACATCTCTACAAATGACACAATTTCATTCCTTTTTATGGCTGAGTAATATTCCATTGTATATATGTACCACATCTTCCTTATCCATTCATCTGTCGATGTGTTTCCATGACCTGGCTATTGTAAACAGTGCTGCAAGGAACATTGGGGTGCATGTGTCCTTTTGAATTATGGTTTTCTCTGGGTATATGCCCAGTAGTGGGATTGCTGGGTCATATGGTAATTCTATTTTTAGTTTTTTAAGGAACCTTCATACTGTTCTCCATAGTGGTTGTATCAGTTTACATTCCCACCAAGAGTGCAAGAGGGTTCCCTTTTCTCCACACCCTCTCCAGCATTTCTTGTTTGTAGATTTTCTGATGAAGCCCATTCTAACTGGTGTGAGGTGATACCTCACTGTAGTTTTGATTTGCATTTCTCTAATAACTTGTGATGTTGAGCAGCTTTAGGACAATTAAGTTTTATGTATATTACTTAGAGCTTAGCTCATACTAATGAGTGAATAAATGTTTGATTTCTGACAAAATAATTGGCTTTCCAAGGTTTTAAAAATAATCTTTTAAATCTGGCACAGGATTGAACAGGAAGATTGGTAAGGCTTAGTTCAGAAGTAGAATGACTAAAACAACTTTTTTATGAATGTCAGACATCATTTTTGTCTTCCTGCTTGAAAAAAAAAGCAAAGCTAGAGTCACCTGGCTAAACGACTTCCTGTGTCCCCCTTCCTCAGCTCCTCATGACTTTATGAAACAAACAACAACAAAACTCCTCTAAAGATAAACTAATGTGAAATAACCCAGAGTTTGAACTTGTCGCATGACTGTTGCTTTAAATATTAATGCGAACTCGGATAGAGATTTGTGAACAGCAAGGTAAAGCAAAGGCCATGAAATATTGATTCTGTACATTTTCTTATGCATTTTTATTCTCCAATTTAGTAAATTTTTCATCTTGCCTGCACTTAAAGGTTGCCTATGAAGTCGTTACCACCAATTGTATTAGCTGCTGTAAATAAATAATCATTGCTCAGGCTGTTTGCATGATGGAAGGTGGACAGGACCCCACTTCTGAGCACAAACTTCCCATAGCCCAGTCCAAAGAGGAGGAAAAGGGATGATCACCATTTTCCACACAGCACAGTAGCAGACATTTTCTAAAGGAAGGAGGGTTTTAAATAAAGCAACAATGAAGAACTCAAATGTTTCAGCAGAAATTATACCACCATTCTGACAATTGCCCATTTGGTCTGGGAGAAGGTGGCATTGATTTTTGTTCGTTATTAAAATAAGAACATCAGGACAGAATGTCATGACATGTGTGCTTCTTGGACATACCCTAAGAAAATCAAGAGGAAAATATTCCACAGCCCACTTTTAAAAATTGAAGTACAGCTGTTGTACAATGTAAGTCACAGGTGTACAATATAGTGATTCACAATTTGTAAAGGTTATACTCCATTTATAGTTATTATAAAATATTAGCTATATTCCCCATGTCGTAAAATATCTCCTTGTGGCTTACTTTATACCTCATAGTTTATACCTCTTAATCCCCTACCTCTCTATTGCCCCTCCCCATTTCCCTCTGCCCACTGGTAACCACTAGTTTGTTCTCTATATCTGAGTCTGCTTCTTTTTTGTTATATTTACTAGTTTGTTGTATTTTTTAGATTCCACATATAAGTAATATCATACAGTATTTGTCCTCTGTCTGACTTATTTCATTTAGCACAATACCCCCCAAGTCCATCCATGTTGTTGCAGTTGGCAAAATTTCATTCTTGTTTATGGCTGAGTAGTATTCCTATATATATGTATATATAGTATTCATATATATATATATATATATATATATATATATATATATATACCATATCTTCTTTATCCATTCATCTGTTGATGGACGCTTAGGTTGCTTTCACAGCTCTACTTCAGAGACAATAAAATGCAAGACTTTCACCACTAACCCTAATCCTTGTGTATGCACAAAAATCATATTTTATCAACCACATGAAAAAAACAACACCATCAGATATTTCTCACTGTCTTCATTATGTAGTGGACTCCTTTTTCCTAGACTATATACCTACACCCCTATATTCAATATTTTACAAGAGGTAAGAGCCCAAAGAAAAATGGAAACAAGTTCTGAGAGTAAGTAATACATAGGAAGGTCTAGTGTAGTTCTGCCTCTTGTGAAAATGGCTATGATTCTTTGTACAGTTTTATACATTAATTTGTTATTTCTCTGTCATTAAGTCAGACTGGCCATCTCTCCAAGTTCCTGGTCACATTTGCCAAATACTCATAACGGACTGTTCCCTGGGTCCCAAATGTCTTATTCCATTTTGCTGGAACACAACAGGAAAGGAGGGGGGATAATATCAGGTTGAATATTTAGCCTTGAAATAGATGAAAATATGCCTGCTCTCAATGTGATCAGCAATATGGTTATCCTGTTAGGTGAACAACAGTGTCCCTCATCCTCATTTTTCTCCCTGTTTTATATTTATTAAAGTCATCTATGCTTGTTTATTGTAGGAAACACTTACACCTTAAAAACAATGAAGATTAGTTTAACTCTGCCTCTCTGCTACCTGCCAAAAAATAAGCAACACAGGCAGAGCATAAGAATCTCCGGTAATGTGTTACTTTAGTTTTTACTTTGGCGTACATTTTAATAGTCTTTTAATCATCTTTAAACCCTTTTAAAGCCATTGTTAGTTTCTCTAGTTACTTTTAAATCCTTAAATATTTGATTCGTATGCTATCTAAATTTGTGGTGCAAAAGGAAAGTAAAAAGACATTTAATCACCTAAATGGGTCCAAGTAGGATTTTTTCTTTTCTAAGTTTGGTAGCTTTTGTGTTTGTTCAGTAAGTCTGCATATTGGGAGAGTTATATTTATATGTTCACCTGAACACACTGCATATTGTTGCCTTAGGCCATACACCCAGCACAGGTGCTCACCAGTACATACTGTTACCTTAAGACAGATACGATGCTAGCACAATGGCAGCAAAACCCATCAAGTAAGTCCAAGTCCCAGATGTTTGGGTTAGATGTCAGTGTGAGCACACACATATATCTCTTCTTAAATTCTTTTTAAACTCTCTACCCCACCTCAGGCCAAATCCCCACTGAAGAAATAACAAAGGGAAGGAGTGGGCAGGGGAGAACTGAAAACTAAGGAATGACCCAATATAACTATGGAGGACTGAGAAAGCTTGGGTAGACATAGTGCAGAAGGCATTGAACTGAGGAAGGCACCAAAGGTTCAACTTATAACTCTTTCCTAGAAAAGAGCGTTCATATTGATCTTGGGTGGCCTCAGCCTTCAGTGACTTGAAGTAGGGTTTTGGTTTCCGGCCATAGATTGAGGTCGGGCAGTGGCAGTGAGAGCACTGAATCCTAGCCACCAGACCACCAGGGACCAGTGGCTAGTGACAAGGCACTGGCCAGTCAGCTTTGCAGAAAAGTATTCCCACAAAGACAGAAAGTAGTGAAACAAGTAAAGTGTTTACTAGGAGAAAGGGTACTGTATGTGTGGTTAGACACGTATCCTATAGACATGTAGGAGCGAGCTCAGAGAGAGTCGCACCCTTGCGGCAGTTTGAATCACTTTTATGGAGCATTTCTTCTGGGTTTCCTTTGACCAATCATCTTGCTTTGCCTGGTTCTGAGTCCGCATTTGGTATATCTCAGGGTCTTCCCATATGTGCGAGTGCATCTCTTAGTCAAGATGGATTATAATGAAGAGACATATGCGTAGTTGACAGCACTTACTGTGAGGTGGCGCCCCCTCCTTTTTTGACTTCCAAGGAACCTTTCTGTGAAAGTGTAGTCGGGAAGGTCTCCTTGACTTTGAGAACGAGGAAAATGTGGTCTATTATCTCTAATCTGGACATGGCCCAGCCTCGTCCATCATCCTGCTTTTATGAAATTTCTGCTACTATGGAGTTTCTGTCCACAGGGGAGAAACTGTTCATCCTGGGGCCCATCTATGTCCTGCCTCAGTATCACAAGTAACAAACAGGGGCTCTGATAGAATCTTATGCACTTATCTGGAAGAGTAAGACTTGGGTGCATGGAAAAGCCACGTGGAAGAGGATGACCTAATTTGGGCTTAACTTTTGAACTTCAAGGATTTGAACTTCAAGGATCAGCATCATTTTGACAGTAGCACTTTGAGGATCCAGGATTAATGTGGTGGCTGCATGAAGAAAAAAGGGGTCACAATAGTGAGGACTTGTGCATCATGGAAAGCATTGGGTGCATAGGCTGGGGGAAAACCTTAAGTTTTCCTAATTAGGAGTAGGATTTGTTGAAGGTGAGGGAAGCTCCCCTGGTGGTACCTTGGCTCTGTGACCTGCACTGAAAAAGATCAGAAGCTTCTGAAACCTGGGGCACTGAGAAGACCCAACATCAAGTAGCTGCCACATCAAAGAAAGCCCTCTCAGGGGGTTATAGAGGCATTTCCTCCAAGTGTCAAGCAGTAGCACCAGGAAGGAGCCTGGGCATCGCCAAAGTTTATACTGGAGTAGAGGGTGTGCCAAATAAAATGTGAATGCAAAACACAGAACCGAGAACAACAACAGCTTCACCAGGCATGGAAAGAATTGCTGCAGAGATAAATATTCCTGTGAACACTGCTCACAGCTCATGCTTCCTCCCAACTCCCCTCCGGCTGCTCAATAACAATGAGAGTGTTATAAATTTACACCAAAGAAGCCCTCCAGTTGGAGATCTGTGAAGCCAAGAACAACCAAAGGGAACCAGAAGGGGAAGCAAAGACAATTTACTCAAAATGTTTATGGAAAAACACCAGCCCTGCTTACACATCCCATGGCTTAATGATGAATATCTAAAGCAGCAACATCAGCTCTGTGAAACATTTCAGATTACAAAAGATTGAGAAAATGCATGCAATATGCAAAGGATGTAAGAAACAAAGACAACGTCAAGAATGTCTTCTTGTGTTTTCAATACTGTGGTAGAAATCAGGGTCTCTGAAAACAGAGATGAGAAGCGGAATAATAAGATTTAAGTGAAAACAGAGATGGGCAAAATGTAGGCAGTGTAAAAAAAAAAACTAAATTACCTAGGAGAGAGGGATGTAAGGACAGAATTCAGTACCTGTTTTAGGAATCCTAAAAAGAAGAGGCAGCACTGCAATGGTTAAATATGCGATGCAGAACAGGAATGGATTAAGAGTGCCTGGAATGCGGAGGAAAGAGCCAGAACAAGGATGGTGATGAGTAAAAAGAGGCAAGGAGTGGGAGACAAAAATGGAGATGGAACAGATCTAATTTGTTTCTGAAAAAGATCCCAGAAGAAAAAGAAGAAAGCAGAAATCAGAGATGTAATAGAAGAAACTTTTCTGAGCCAAAAAAATAGATTCCTTGGAAAAGCCATAGTGTGAGCATGAGTGAAATACCTAGCTACATCTTGATAATTTTGCTTTAATCTTAAGGAAAAAGGAAGAAGGAATGAGGTGAACATAAGAAATAGAAAGAATGAGAAATCCAGTCAGCTCCAGACTTCTTTTCTGCCACCGGAAATGTTAGGAAAAAATGGAGTAACGTCTACAGAACTTTCATGGTAAAAAAGCTGAGATGTAAGAATTCTAAACTCAGCCCAGATTCTGTTCATATATAGAAACAAGAAAAGGAAAAAAAAAAAAAAGAGAGAGAGAGAAAAGGAGAGAGAGTGGGAGAAGGAGAGATTGATTCTAATCAAGAGCCTGATACCATTTCTGTTTACCTCCAATCCATTCTTCTCAAAGCAGCCAGATTGATCTTAAATGTATACCAGATCATGTCACTTCTCTTTTCCATGCCCATCAATGCTAAAACCAAAAACCAAAAACCAAAATGCCCATAAAGATATGCCACTGACTGTCTGATTTTACCTCCGGCCTCAGTTTCCTTTGCTCTCTGTCCTCCAGCCACCCTGGCTCTCTTCTCATTCTCAAATGTGCCAAGCAGCTCTTTCTCCCCCGATGGCTTTCCTGGATATTATTCACTCTGCCCACATCCTGCTGCCTCCACTATTCCCCCTACTAACTTCTACTCATCCTTTAAGTTTCATACACATGCCACTTCCTCAGAGTTGCCTTTCCTTGGCTCTCAGTTTAAATTAGGTCATTCCATAATATTCCATTTCTTAGGGCCACCTTTTTTTTTCTATTAAGGTAAAGATCACATAACATAAAACGAACCATTTTTAAAGAGAATGAGTTAGTGGCATTTAGTACATTCACAATGTTGTGCAACTACCACCTCTATCTAGTTCTAGAATATTTTCATCACCCCAAAAGGAAACACTGTATCCATTAAGCAGTTACTATCCATTGCCCCTCTTCTCAGACCTTGACAACCACCTATTGTGTTCTGTCTCTATGGCTTTACATATTCTGGGTATTTTATATAAATGGAATCATAGCATTTGTGACCTTTTGTAACTGTATTTTTTTCACTTAGCATGGTGTTTTCAATTTCATTCAGGTTGTAGCATACATCAATACTTAATTCCTTTTTAAGGTGGAATATTACATTGTATGTATATGTCATAATTTGTTTATCATTCATCCTGTGATGGGCATTTGGGTAGTTTCCACCTTTTGGCTATTGTAGGTAGTATCGCTATGAACATTCATATATAAGCATCTTATTGATTCTGTTAGGGACTGAATGTTTGTGTGCTCACAATGTGATGATATTAGGAGATAGGGCCTTTGGGAGGTAATAAGGTTTAGATGAGGTCATGAGGGTGGGGCTCCCATAATGGGACTAGTGCCCTTAGAATAAGAGGAAGAGGCACAGAGCTTCCTCTCTGTCATGTGAGGACACAGTGAGAATGCAACCATCTGCAGGCCAGGAGGAGAGGTTCCACCAGAACTTGACCATGCTGGCATCCTGATCTCAGAATTACAGCTTCCAGGACTATGAGAGATAAATTTCTGTTGTTGAAGCCACCCAGTCTTTGGTATTTTGTTACGGTAGCCCTAGTTTATGAAGATGAATTCTCTGCTTTCAATTCTTTTGGGGCCCCATGCTCTTTTAATTTGTTGCTCACATCCATACTTCTTGTGCAGTTCGTATTTATATGATTCTTTCTTTAGTGTCTGCTTGTCCATACTATACACAGAACCCCATGTGTGCAAGGAATGTTTGTGTCATTTGCCACTGAAGCACCTGGCATGATGCTGAACCACACGAGGTACTTGATGAATGTGTGTGAACAGATGAGCAAATGAGGCAGCAAGTTGCCCAGATTGATGCCTAAGCTGATAGAACTTGAGAGTAGACTTTTGAGGAATCTGGAGAGAGATAGGACAAGATTCCTTACGTGGCTTGAAAGCAGCCTCTCACTTTCATTAAAAGGCTGTCCCTCTCCAGTGACCAGGCATCATTTCATCTGGCACATTCTAAACTCTGAAAACTCCAGAAGTCACAAATTTAGGGAAAAAAAGCTTTGGTCATACTTTGCCTGTTGCACTAAAGCCTCAATTTGGTGCTGTTCACAGCAGAGACATCGATTCTTGCTAAGAACTCTAGCTAGGGAACTGCAAAGGAACCACAGCCCACAGCGCCAATTTCTTTCTGGGTCTTTTTAGAGGGGCAGGATGAGATAAACATGAACGACATTCAGGGTTGATCTTGCTGGTCTTTAAGATTCTGGTGGCTGAAGTTGAATTTGGTTTCTATTTGATCTCTTGAGGGCTTTTCCAACTTTCTGTGTGTCAGCGCTCTCTATTCATCATGCCTGTTGTGACCTGTGCTGCCTGTGAACAAGCATGCTGTGGTGGTGGGGCATGTAGCAGCTTGGTCATCTTTACCCTCCACTCATCGTCTCTGATGCTATGCTCCTGGGACTGCTTTTGTCTGTCTACCTCCAGCTACGAGTCTCTGTCTGGGTCTCTCTCTATTCTGACTTTGCTCTGTGCCTCTGCTCTTCTTCCTACTCTCTTCCTCTTCTTCCTCTCTCTCTTTCTCCATCTCTCCTTGTCCCTCTCTGTCTCTCCTAAGGCACAGAAGCATGTACCCCATGCACCACGTGTATATCTTGCTTTCTCTCTTCAGAGCTGCTGTGTTCCCTTTCAATAAACTCCTTCCTGTCTCCAAGTGGCTGGTCCTATCTCCTCTACAATCAGAGGAGACCGGAACCGGCTGCAATGAATGTGAGGAAGTCTCTATAATGAACAGGATCTCTCTGCTGTTTACACAAACACTTTTGGCGGCACAGGGAGCCAAGCAGACCATTTTGCAATTAAGTGGAATTAAACATAGGGAGTGAGTAGCAAAGGGGGTTGGGGGCAGGCAGGGGCTAAGGGATAGGGCAGAGGGGTGCTTGGAGCGAGCAGATTAACACGCGAGGTGGGGGGACGTTTGTGCTTAACTAGGTTCCATAATTATGCACTGACAGTTTCTAGGGGCAGGGCTCTGAGCTGGGATCCGAGGGTATGTGGAACTGTGTGGACAATCGCTGTCCTGCGTGAACTTAGTTTAGTAACATAGAGCCTGAGTGCCATAGAGATGTAGGTAGTGCGTTGTCGAAGCTGCGAGAAGAAGACTGGGGAAGAGGAGATGTTAGAGGTGCGGTGATGTTTAAGCAGAGCCCTGAAGGGAGAAATCGATTTGGGAGGGAGAAAAGCTGGAGGAGGAAGGGCCTTCTAAGCTACAGGGACAGACTGACCCGGAGCCCAGATCAGGAAGGTCTAAGGTGTTTGGAGGGCTGAGAAAATGTCCAGATGGTAATCCAAGCAGGCAGGCAGGGAGAGAAATGGGCAGGTGGGGGCTATGAGGGCAGGAGCAACAGGTGTCATGTACAGCGTTTGGCTCTTACTCTGGGGAACCAGAGATGTTAGGAGTCTCTGTGGCCCGGCCGGCTAGAACCTTCTGTGATGGTAGAAATGTAGGTGTGATAGCAACAATATGTGGCTACTGAGGAGCTGAGCTCTTGAAATGTGTCTAATATGAACTTTTATTGTTTTGAATTGTAATTCATTAAGACATACATTTAAATGGTCCTTAGAATGAATGGCTACTGTATCAGCCCAGCTCTGAGAAGTCACATCCAGCCTTTCTGGAGAGATGTCATGACCAACTGTTTGGAAGACCAGTCTGGAAACAGTGTGATGAGGGGATGGGTGGGCTTGATACTTTGGGGAGAATAATTAGGTCATTGATGTGATACTGTGAGGGCGAGCAGGCGAGGGCATGGGCTGAGGCAAGGATGGGGGACGCTGAATGGGATTCAGGACCTCGGCAGGGAGGTGTCACACTGAGAGTCAAGTTTGGGGTTGGGCCCTGGGAGAGGCAGGACCGCTGCAGCTGGAGCCCAGCGGCAAGCTGCAGATGTGTCCACATGCCGGCTGACCCCATCAGTCTGGCATCCAGTGTGGGGATGTGATGGTGACACTGAGAAAGTCTCTCATAGTAGCACAGAAACGGAAGCAAACTCCTGGTTCCAATATCCTAAAACCCAAAGGTGTCTCTCCTACTTCCTTTCCCTAAAGGAATATTTTATCTTTTCTTGGAAAACAAAGTCAATTTAAAGCAAAGAAAATTGAATCAAATCCATACAGGTTTTTGTTTGTTTGTTTCTTTTTGGTGGAACTTGACAAAATTAATCCTAAGGTATTCTTGGAAAAATAAAGGTCCAGAGAGAGCTCAGATACTTGTGAAGCAGCGGGGTGCTTGCTGCTCCATACAGCAATATTTATTTTAAAGCTATGGTAATTAAAGCAGTGTAAATGTGATACTGAGATAGACAAGTTAATCAAAGGAACAGAACAGACAGTGCAGAAAAAGCCCTTAAACACACATAGAAACTTGGTGAAAAACAGCGGCGGCATAACAAAGAGTTGTAGTGAGGGGGAATGTTTTATTCAGTAAATGCTGTGGGGAAAATGGCTATATTTATAGAAAAAAAAAAGAACATTTTGTCCCTACTTTAGACCATATACAAACATCAAATTTTCAAGTAATAAATACAAAATAATAGAACTTTTAGAAGAAAATTTATGAGAATAACTTTGTGATCTTGGAGTAGAGAGGTTGTTGGGTTTTTTTAAAATAATGAACAAAAAACACAGAACATAAAGGATAAAAGTGATAACTTTGACAAAATGAAGTAAAGTCTCCCATATGCCAACGGACATTTGTATAAATAACTGACAAAAAGTTTCTATCCGGAATATAGAAAGCACTCCTATAAATCAATAATATAAAGAGAAATAGTCCACTAGAAAAAAATGGACAAAGGATATAAACAGAGGATGCACAGAATATGAAAATCAAACAGGCAATACGCATATAGGAAAAAATGCTCAAGCACATTAATAAGTCATAGATACCAAGTTAAAATGAGATACCATTTCCCACCCATTATGTGATGCCGATTTTCGCTGAGTACGTGAAGAAAGGGATGCTCTCACAAACTGCAGAATGACTGTAAGTGAGTACATCTCATTTGGAGATCAGTTTAGCAATAACGGGTCAAATTGCCTATGTGCACACTTTATGACCTGAAACTTCAATTGCTGGGTATTTACCCTCAATAATCTTTTGCACATGTGCACAAATACTCTCGGAAGTGCTGCTTGTGAATAGGGAACATTGGATTCACCAACTGCAACAGTGACATACATCAGGGACATCCTATCAATACCAATACATATCAATACATCAATGACAACCAGTGGGGAATGGATAAATAAACTGTAACCAGGGAAGAGAGGTTACTGATCAGGATATAGGTTGCTGTGTGGGTAACATCTGCTAAGAGATGGTATCACTGCCTAGTAAACACAACTGCATGCATTTCTGGTTTTTCCTTTTCTCCTTCTGGCTTCCACAAAGCTGGATTGGTGAGCTCATTCCCTGTCTCATCTATGAAACATGGCTAGGCATTATTTAGTGGCAAATGAAGCCTTGAAAAGGGACACTTCCCCCCATTGAGTCTGTTCACAAATGGGCTGTAAATCCCATGTACAGCTCCAAAATAAGAGTCCAAAAATAGTCCAGACATTGGCAGCCTCACTGAGAGCATGGCTTCCCGCAGGGGCTGCTTCTGAGAAGACAACTTCATTTGGACAGATTTGTGCTGGTATGTCTGTTAACAACATGGTCTCCTCGATTTAAAGACTTTTCGAGGATTTCCCAGGGCTTGGAGAGATGTTTGCACAAACTGGCTTCCCAAGATAAATCCCAAGTCACGTAGCCAGGGGCTGGCATCAGACTGAAAGACAGTACAAAGGAAGCTAATTAAAACCTGGCCAACAGGATCCAATAGAACCTGGCATCTCAAGTGGAATCGATACAATATCAGCTCCAAGTGGGCAGAGATTTTTGCATATTTTGTTCACTGCTGAATCCCCGAATCTCATTCCTGGCACAGAGGATGGGATTTGTAAATATTTGTGGAATGAATGAACTGAATTCAGTTCATCCAACATTCGTTGAGCTGCTACTCTGTGCTGAGTTGGGAGCTGGATTTGCAAAGTACTCTCAGCCTGACAGAGGAAAGAAATTCGAAAACTAATAACCATAATGGAATATGTTAGGTGCTCTAATCAAATGTGTGAAATTGCTGGGGGAAAAGTGACCAAGGCAGGATTAATTGTGCTGGTAAAGGACGGAGTACCTGCTGCAGAAGGTGGTGTCATTCCAAGGATTTGAAGGGTTAGCAGGAGTTATGCAGACAGGCAAAGAAGGATTGAGAGGGCATTCTGGGTAGAAAGGGAGAAAAGGGATCATAGGAAAATGTCTGGAGGTGTGAAAATCAGTGGCATATTTAGGGACCACTCCCTTGTGGAGTTAAAGGAGCAGCTGCCAAAAGCAGGAGCAAAAGAAGCTTTCCCTCCAATAACATGCACAGTCACTGATTAAAAAATAATAGCATCTACTAAGTTCCAGGTACCATGTTACAACAGCAAACGACATAGATGAACCTTGGCTGCTAGAATAATCTCCAGTACAACATACACAAAGGTGCTGTCTTATCTATCTTTGTATTTCCAAGGCCTGAAATGTACTTGACACAAAGCAAAGGCTTAGTAAATGTTTGATGAATGCACGAAAGAACAGTTCAGAGGAGTTTGCTAAATTGGGATGATAAATAAAAATAAAGGGGAGGTTCAGGCTATACTTTTATACCGAGCAAGAAAGCAATGAAAGAGATAGAAATGGCATGGGCTTTGATGTTAACTGACCCAGATTCCAATCCTGGTGCCATCCAGTGTAGATGACCTATGATGAAACGTTTGAAATCCATGAGCCTCAGTTTCCTCATCTATAATACCTAGATCATCAAGGCTAGCACAAATATCTACATGGGCACAGGCTTACCTGATCTGTTTTTTTGGGCCACACACTCCGTGGTGTGGTTTTAGCACCTGAGACAGTTCAGTGTTTAAGAGCATCCTTTGCGGTTAGATAGACCCAGTTTGAAGCAATGCTCCATGATTATAAATCTGGGTAGCACTGGGAAAGCTAGTTCACTGCTTTGTAGTTCAGTCTCCTCATCAGCAAAATGGGGATAATGATTGTATATACCTCGTAGCGTTTGGGGAGGATTAGAATATGTAAAGTCAGTGCCAAATATCTACCAAACTCTCTTAATAAGTGGAGTTTGATAATTGATTCTCGGTGGACCTGATATTTGATATCTCAACTACTAAATTGTGGTGCGCCTTCAGCAATGTAAACTACACAAGCATGCTGTTGGCTAGGTATTACTGCGTATCAAATTAACACAACTCAGTGGCTTAGAACAACACACATTTATTATCTTACAGTTTCTGTGGGTACAGAGTGTAGGCAGTGTTCAGCTGGGTTCCTACAAGACTGCAATCAAGCTGTCAGTCAGGGTTGGAGTCTCATCTGAGGCTTGTCTGGGGAAGAATCTGCTTATGTATTTGTTGGCAGAAATCACTTTCTTGCAGGCTGTTGGCCAGAAGCTACCTTCAGTTTCTTGTCACGTGGCTGGTGTTCACAAGCTTTACCAAGTTCAGTTATAACTCTTCTTCCTTGTAGTATAATCAGGAGCTAATTCTGCCTTACAACTCACCATTTGGACATTTTCCTGGTACATGAGGCAAATACTTTCATTAATAAAATAAAACACAAATCTAATAACAAAAATAAAAATATAGAAATAAAAAGAAAAAATGAGGAAAAGATATAACAAAATTAAAGTCACCTGAATTGGGTTCCCAGCCCTTCAAAGGAAACCTTTGCTCTGAGCAATGGCTCAGCCCTTTCCTTGGGCAGGTTGAGGAGAATAAAACACTCTGAACCAGAGCTATGGATTTGGTTGTGAGATTCTGCTCTGAACTCAATTGTATTTGAGGACAGAGTGGGTTGTCATCTGAACTTGTAAGAGGCTCTTAAGGACAGGTAGCATCTAAACTTTTGGAAAAATCAGCCTTGTCCCGAAATTGACATGTGCCTAAAGGTAGGAAGGGCTCCATCTTCCCTCTGGGTAGCTGGGACTTGAGGGGAGCATAGCTTTGTGGCTGAATGGATTTAGGAGACAGTCAGCCTCACATAGCCCCAAAGAGGAGCAGATGCAGCTCAAATATTTATCATCTCTCTCCACTCTGAGTGCTCCCAAAGTCCAGACAATGGCAGGCAAGGCTGACCAGCTTCTTGTACCACTCATGTGTTCCAAAGGACCTTGGGAACAGGTTTTCACGGGAGGGGGCAATGTCAATGTTGGACGGACGAAGCCTATTGAAATCAATGAGAATTGATTTAGAGTGTGGGGGCCACCGTGTTAAAATCTCCTACCTCTTGATAGAGCTTCATGAATATTAACAAGGTTAAGATCAATAACGAGCTGATTTCCAGATGCAAACCTGACTTCTTCATGTGTAGATTAAAGGAAGGGAATGATGATCTGTCCTTCTGTCCTGTTCCCACTCAATGCTGAGTGGACCTAAAATCCAAAAACCCAATTGAAACCTTCAAGGCGCAGATCTCATCACGTATTTTCACATTTCACATTGTTGGACATCTTTTCTCCTTGTGCTGTGATCTAAGGATGTTCTGTGTTTGAGGCATGTGTGCAAAAATCATGTGTGTGTGTTTATGCATGTTTATTCATTTACTGATTCATAAGTCGTGCTTCAATCGGTCTTACCCATCATTAGTTTTGATCTTCATATCTCATTTTGACTTTTGCAATGGTCTTGTAATTAGTCTTCTTGCCTTCGATCTTGTCCCTTTTTGATTCATCCTACAAAACACCACAAAAATGATTTATCTAAAGCTCTGTCTCTAACAAATCTCTCTTCTGCTCAAAAATCTGTCAAATCTCCCCTGTTGCCTTCAGGATGATGTCCGAGCTCCTTAGTGCCGTATCCAAGACAAGCCATCGTTTAGCCCCAACTACACTGATACCCACACAAAGGCATTTCGGCTGGGACCTGAAAGATGGAGATGAGCTAGACCTGGGAAAATATGAAGGAAGAATATTCTAGGCAAACGTTATAACAAATTTAAAGGCCCTGAGGTAGAAAAGATCACAGTGTGTTCAAAGAACAGAGAAACAGTCAGTGTGTATGGCGGGGTGTGTGTAGGTAATGATCAACCAGTTATGAATCACCCTTTACTGTTTGGGTCTGATTTGAACATTCACCCAGGATTTATTATGAAGGAAGATTCCAGGTATTTTGGGGTGTGTACTAATCATTATAATTGTGATGCACATCACATGCTAGGAGATTTTTTAATATCACGACTAGGTTTCCCCTGTATCTAATCTAATCTATCAATCTAATCTATCAATCTATACTATCTATCTCTTAATCTATCTAATCTATCTCTAATCGAATCCAATCTCTTTCCATCTTTGTCTATCAATCCCTCTGAGTTCAAGCCTGTCTCAGGCCAGTTTATCAAAATCTCATCTACCTTTTCAAGGACATGTTCCATATAATTGCCATTATTCTTTGAATGTAGTTTAAAAACACAGTTAATACATTTTCAGCTTAAAAGTGTTCAAATAATACAAAGCGGAAGTCATTATTTAACAACCTCTCCACCAGCAGGCTCACTTCCCTCCCCAGAGGTGATCCACGTATCCAGTTTGATGTGTATGTACACAAAAAAGTGCACAATGATGTGTGGTTTAGTTGTATAGTATATTGCATGTGTCAGCCTGCATAACAATATACTGACAGTGAGATACTGGAGCCGAGTATCACCCACTCATGAGAGTCAACACAGGCATCTCTTTCCAACTCCACATTCAATAGCATCACATTGACAGCTTGAAGCTGGCCGTGGTGGGAATATTTACACCATGGGAAGCAGCAAACACTGCAAATCAGGGCTTTCTTTCCCCTGGAGAGCCAGTTGTTAAACATATTCTGCTGATTATAGATATTGTCTCACGTCTATGGGTATATACTTATTTTATTTGTTTTAATTGTTGCCAAATGTTTAACATTGTGGACACGTACAGTTTATTTTACCATTCCCTGAATGAAGGTCATTCACATTATATTCATGTTTTCATTTGCACACACAACGTTTCATTGAACCGTATGGGTTGTTTTCATTTTTTGGCCACATTTATGAATATTTCTCTCAGAGAATTACTTAGCAGTAGTACTCTTGTGTTGAAGCAAATATGGGTTTTCTATTATAATGGACAAGGCTAAATTATCCTTCGAAATAACCACTAACTTATACCCTTATCAGTAATACATGTCAGATCTTCGAAATGGCTAGTTCCCTAGGTGGACAAAAGGGAAATTGCTCTTGTGCTAAAGTAATATTATTAGTAAAAATACAATGATAATGGTGATGACAATGATAAAATAGTTTTAAAAGTAGTCATGAGTAATCATGCTTCCATATATGGCTGCCAGTTGTCCAAAAAAATTATATTCTAAATTTATATCTTCTTATTGCAGGAGATGTGGTTCCTAAAAGTCATTGAACTAATTAATTGGAAGTTTGAGTTTGTCCCTTTACTCTGACCGATTAAAACTATTCTCTTATGGATTCTAATTTTTGAACCCCCCCGCAAAACGTTAACTATAACTTTTTTGTACAGGGTGCTTAATTTAATCATCGTGACCTAAAATCATAGTCTTTCCCTGTAATGGTTGTAAAATACCATTTCCAGCCACTCAAGATGAAGTGTTCAGGAATAATTCAGGTATCTCATCTAATGCCCTCACTTACAGACCTCCGGCAGAAAATGGGGATTGTGCAGTTTGTTTTTACTGGCTGTATTGATCTGATCTGCAGAATTTCTTTCCTCCACAGCTAAATCAGTAAATCCCACACTTGGTTGGCATTTTGCTCCAGTACTTTTAAGAAGAGTTGAATTTGGAGTCATGAAACGATATACTGTCACTGTTACTGATCCTGGCAGGTCGTTATTAAAAGGAATCTATAAAATTCTTGCCTGTGTGTGGAAAATCACTATTGCCAAACTTCAGGGATGAGGTAACCCTTTTGAAAATAAGATACACCTCCTTATATTCCATTGGACATCTCTTTAGCAGCCTTCGGGGTGAGCTGTGTTTTTAAAGGGCACGTTTGGATTTTTCAAATTATAAGCACAGAGTCTTTCTTCCATGATCAACTGTAAGCTTTTCTTTTCCTCTTCAGAATCAGGAGTTACTAATGTAAAATGCCCTTTCTATCACAAGAACTAAACTTTACTGAGATGTTATTGTGTGCCACGGTGTGTGCTAGGTGCTTTCTCGTTAGTGTTGACTGAGAAAAAATGTACAACCTAAAAGTTGAGAATTACGTTTTGTTCAGCAGACAAATTGAGGACCAAAGCCCAGGAGTCAGTCTTTCAGATGGCTCTGAGGGTCTGTTCCAAAGAGGTAAGGGAGGAACCAGGATATATAGGAGTTTTTGAAAAAAATAAAATAAAATAAACAGGTACTAAGAACATCAAAAAGGTTACTGTTAACTAAAGAGAAAACAGACATCTCAGGTTAATGAATTCAGCCCTTTTCTTTGTTATGGGAAGATGCAACAGTCTGGGCTCATTGAAATCATTCTTTTGATACGCACCTTAACTATCTAGGGTCACTATCTTGCTTTTCTCCCCCCATCCTGAATCCCCTCAGGGTGCTCAGCCAGGGACTACAGTGGCTGAAGGCTTGAAACATCCTTTGTTTACTGATAAGGCAGTCGACATTCTTTGTCCACATTATTATCTCATTTAATCTTCACCACTACATTGTAAAGTAAATACTATTATCACTCCCATTTTACAGATGCTGAAACTGGAACTTAGCACATCAATAAAGTCAGAAAACTAGTAAGTAATGAAACAGAGCAGGACCCTATGGAGCTATAGGGCACAAAAGCCTTTCTGTGTCCCCTTCCCTGAGTTCCAAAGGGCAGGTTCACACAGTTACTAATCAAGGAAGGGAGGGGATGTGGAGATAAGGGAGGAGCAGTCAAGAAACAATACTGCAGCCTTGGGGGCAGGGTCCTGGCTCCCCCTCAAGGGATACACATAACATTATCTTTGAGCTCTTCTGCAGAACTAGAATTCCCACCAAAAGGAAGACTTGATGAAACACTCTTTATTCCAGAGAAGGTCACAGTTCACTCCTCATCACCTGATGCCGGATGGTCTCTGGATTGAAGGAATGTGGTCCCTGCCCGCACCCTGATCCTTATCAGCAGCCCTGCCCCTGGACTATGAGACCCCTCACAGCCACCGCCCACCGCCACCCCCGGGTTGGGACACATAGTTCTGAGGGCATTAGCCTTCTGTGGCCCCCTTTGCCTGGAAAAGCAATAAAACTATTCTTTTCTACTTCACCCAAAACTCTGTCTCCAAGATTTAATTCAGTGTTGGGATACAGAGGCTGGATTCGGCTTCAGAGCTCGGAGTCAAACCCAGGACTCTCAACTTAAGAGACCCAGCCCTCTCCTAAGGGGGACCCCTCCAATTTCATTTTTCTTTGGGTCCTGACTGGTCCCCAGAGTTTGAAGAACAGCCCTGATCAAGAGTGAGAGCAAGGGACAAGGGCAGAGATGAACAGGAAGGTCTCTGGAATGTGCTTCTGCCTTGGTATTTTGGGTAAGAGATTCTGCCAGGCTGCCTCCCCCCTCATCCCTTCTGAGACTCAAGCAGTAACTAACTCTGATCATCTCTGCTTTTTCACCTTAGGTAGGCAAAAAGCCATTTTAAAAAAATATTTAAAAAGAAAAAAAAATGAAAGAGAAAACACACACGCATTCCTCATAGGCATTAAAAAATAGTATCTCAGGGAACAAAGAAAATGCTTGATTCCACAGGCATCCCTGCTTGAAAGAGGTCTTGTTAAGTTAGAGCTTGTGCAAAAGAAAAGGGCTGCAGCTTTCCTGGGTTTGATGTTTATCTTCAGCCGAGCACCGCCATTCAAACCAATCAAAGTTTTACTGGGTTCAGAAATGCCACACCAGCACAATCTGTATTCCTAGTCCCCCCAAAACACTGTCTGTAAGTGAAAAACATCTGCATCTAAAACAAGACAATTAAGAAGACAGGCACAGTGCTAATGCTGGGGGTCTATTTTTGGTCACCAGTTTACTGAGGAGCAGAAGCAGTGAAGAGAGTGTGCCTTTCTTTTTTTTTTTTTTCATTTATCTTTATTTTTAAGCCATGGTAAAATATACGTAACATAAAATTGACCGTTTAAACCATTTTCTAAGCATACCATTCAACGGCATTCCGTACATTCACACTGTTGTGCAACCATCACCAGCATCCATCTTCAGAACTTTTTCATCTTTCGAAACGGAAACTCCGTACCCGTTAAACTCCTTATTCTTCCTTCTCCACAGCCCTCAGCAACCACCATTCTACTCTCTGTTTCTATGAATTTGACTACTTGAGGTACTTTACATAAGTGGGATCACACTATATTTGTCCTTTTGTGACCTGTTTATTTCGCTTAGCATAATGTCTTCGGTTCGTGTTGTAGCATGTGTCAGAATTTCCTTCCTTTTATGGCTGAATAATATTCCATTGTATGTACAGACCACATTCTGTTTATCCCTGTATCTGTTAATGGGCACTTGCATTGCTTCCACCTTTTGGCTACTGTGAATAACGCTGCTATGAACATGGGTGTACAAATATCCATTTGTGTCCCTGATTTTAATTCTTTGGGGTATAGACCCAGAAGTGGAATTGCTGGGTCCATGCTAAGTCTATGTTTAATTTTTTGAGAAACTGGCACACCAGGGTGTGCCTCTCTTAATCTTTCTTGAGCTCCTCCTCTGATAAACTCAGCTCCCAGGGGAAATACTGGGGGGCGGGGGGAGCAGGGCACACGAGAGGGCATTGCCAGAGGAGTACCACTAATAAGGGTCTTCTGGGGAAAGGTGCTCAGTGAGAGGCTGTCATCATCCATCTGGTGGAGAATATGCCTCCAGGGAAAGAGAGTGGCTGTCTCCTGGGGTCAGAGATTGAATGGTAATTGAATTCATAGAAAGGAGACATTTCTGCGAGCCTAGTAAAGGCTAATACCAAAGATGCTAAACAGGTAGAAAAAACTGTGTTTAAGACAAAAGTGATTGCTTTCAACTCAAGAATAGATATAGCTTTTGTTTTAGGAAACCCAGGGATGATAATTTGTTGAAAGGGGTATGTTTATTTCACTTAGGTTTCCCAGGCATAGCCTCGATGTGTGGGGATAATTTTTATATTTCCATAGGCCACCTGGAAGGAAAGAGAGGAGAGATGAGGAAGATTGAGAAAGGGAAGAAAGCTCTAGAAGAGGCCAGTCCGTCAGGGTCTCGGGAGAGTAAACAGACCATTGAGAACTTCCCTGTGTCAGGGGCAGCCAAGGAATGTTTGGTCAACAACAACTAACATTCACTTGACATTCAGTGCAATGTCATCTCCTTGTTGTTGCTAGCAACCTTTGGTGAATGTCTGCTACCCCAAAGGGTGTCATTTTAATAACACGGGATATGAGGGAAGAAAGGGGGCAGATTGGCTTAGGCTGCGTTCCCCCAAAAGGAGATGCTGAGACAAGAATTTGAGTGGAGAGGTTAATCTGGGAGTTGGGAAGTGTTGAGCTCCACCCTCCAGGCTTGCAAGGCCTGTAGTTGCCCAGCTTTAAGACTGAAGAAAGAGCAACAGAGACGTCAGTGGTTTAATGGATGGGGCATCTTAAATGTCTGAAACAAGGTCCTGGAGTGACATCCCACCGTGTGCGGTGGAGTGTGGGCAGGACGTGGAGACAGTTTTCGCTTGGGGCAGGGGATGATGTCAGGTGGGCTCATTAGTTACCAGGGAAACCAGCAAAGGGGCACACCTCTCACCACCCCTTTGATAAGAACAATCACTAGCTGGGGCTGGGGGCAAGGATGTAGGAAGGTCAATCATGTGAGTGGGGTGTAGGTGAAGCAGGCAGTGGTCAGGTCAGGGATGTACAGAGAGCAAGAGAATAGCCATTTTGAGTGGCCTGACCATACAGGAAGGAAGTAGGGGAGTGGAGAAGTGAGATAAGAAAGGGAAGGAAGCTGATTCAGGATGAATTGATGAACAGGTCAGCTCTGCACACAACTCAGGCATAACCCCACTAAAGTCTGGGAGACTATAGAAAAAGACCCAGAATTGTCCCTGGTCCAGAGGACTAAGGGCAAGAATTGTTCTAAGTTTGATTTAGCTTTTCAGAATGAGGGCACTTACAGATGCTCTGATGGATAAGTTGGAGTAACTTTGTGAGCAAACTTAGAAAGGGTATATGATGCTAGAACAAAGAGGTGAGCAAGGTAGATGGTACAGTCCTCCTGCAGACCTACCTGGCCGGCAGTCATGGGGCTGAGCTTTCCTGCTTGGCTGCCTAAGACAGCTCCTCCCTCCCTCCACCCCGACCCCCCCATCTTCCAACCAGGAGAGAGCATAACAGCAACAGGACAGAGGACCATAGCAATAAGCATGTGATCCAACTCTTCTCCCCATGCACTATTCTCCACAAGATAGGATACGCGCTATTGCCATTTTTTAGACTTCTCTTTATCAGATTAATATGTGATTCATTCTTCAGTGTACCTTTCTGTCTTTCATTCTGCAATGGAAATGATGTCATAACAATGATGGCAAACACTTCAAGATAAATCTCAAATAACCCATCTTCTCTCTCCATCCTAAACAACTCTTTAGTTTTTGTGCATTCTTTCCGGACCCATCCCTGTGGCTACATATTACATAAGAGTAATTATGACCTCCATGGAATTTTGTCGTGTGCTTTCATCAATTATATTTTTTCACTTATGTTTCATATTAATTTTCTTCACAGAATGACAATAAAGTATTGCATCCAATGGCTAGAAAATGATGTATCTAACTAGTTCCACATTTCTAAATCTGGAGGATTGTTCCCGTTGACTGTCAGGGAAAGTGGGCGCCAAGAAGGGGATTAGCAGCAGAAGGTTGATTACAGAGTGTTCCTGAGGGTGCAACCCCCATGGAAGGTAGGGATAGAAAGCAGGATTGGACAGAGGGGGAAGCTGAACCCTGGAAGATGTTTGAGGTGGGGATGGTCTTGCAGAATTGTCTCAAGCTGGGGCATGAAGACAGGGGCTTCATACACCATATGCATCAGTTGTTGGCTGTGGGGTATAATGTCAGATACGGCAGTTATCTTCTGGTGAGGAAATTCTCAAAGAGGGCAGATAGCTGAGGGCTGTCTTACAGGTCCCTGCAGCTCCATCTGGGTAGGGCATCATGACGTCTAGCTCAAGGGTGTTTTCCAGTTTTCCTAACTTAGATATCATCGTAATGAGCATGTTTGGACACAGTGCATTTTCCACTCTCCTTTCTGGAGAATCTGGTACCCAATCAAAAGTTGGAGCTACCAAGTTTCCAGCCTCTACAACTTTTTCTGGCACTAACAAAATTGCACAGCTTTCTTTTGTTTACTTAATTTCTAAAATGGTGACACCATCTTTAGCTAATCAGAGATGTAGTCGGAAGAAAAGTTGCATGATATGCCTGAAACATCTTGAATATTACACTTTCCCAAACTTACATTTAGGGTAGCATTTGTAGCTAGTGGTTACAAAATGCAGATTCTCAGGCTTATTCCCTAGATATTCCAATTGACAAGTCTGAGGTGGGGCCCATGAATCTGTGTTACAAACCAGTACACTATCTATTATTTTTCATAGGAAAATTTGACAAATACTGCTTTAGAATATAAAACTTGTTGATGATAAATCCAGAATGCTTTGTTATTATTTTGCTGCACTCTTAGAAGGAAAATAATTTGCATCCTGTCTCCTTTGCTTTTTTGTTTTTTTTTTAAAACTTCTACCCTTCATCAAGAACACACCCTAATTTCAGCACACTCTTCTGTTATCTTGTCAATTAAAACTCCTGTAGAAATAATTATGATCTGAATTACAAATGTATTTTCATATGAACTCCCACATTTCTGGGAAATCTTCCTAGACATTAACTGAGAGCCCCCAAATATGAAGGCCACCATGTTAGGCATTTTCTATATATTTTACCATTTAATTCTTAAAGCAACCCCTAAGGTTGGTTTTATCATTCCCATTTTTCCCACAGCAAGAAATAGAGTGCCCCAGAGGTGGAATAAACTACCCAAAGTCTTGATGAGCTATTAATCACTTCAAGGTGTTAGGCTTGGCAGTAGTTCTTACACGTGGTATCCAAAGCCAAAGTCTCAGACATTGCTCTTAAACTCATAGGTATCTGTAACCGAAGACTTTTTCAGTTGTAAGGCACAGAAAACCCAATCCAAACTGACTTAAGCAAAAAGGAAATTTATTGGCTTATATAACTGAAAACTCCATGAGTAACAGCCTTTAGATGTGGCTCAACTGAGGGGGTCAAATGATGTCATATATATATATATATATAGCCTCTCAACTTGAATAACTGTGTTTTCTGTTTTGTTTCCATCCCCAGGCAGACTCTCCTTCTCTTGTAAAGTGGCTGCTAGCTGCTCCTTCCAGCTTTACATCCAGTGGCAAGGAGTCCTAGGTGGTCATAGTCATATAGTCTGGAGAATTTTCCTGATCATATAGACTTAGGATATGTGCCCATCCCTAACTGCAGCCTGGAAAGAAGATACTCTGGGTTACGTGCTTCACTCCCTGCTCCTCCCAAACCTTGAAGACAGGATGATGAAGGGGCTGGTCTCTAAACTAAAATTAGAATTGTCACCCCAATAATGCTGGGGAACAAATAGGTAAATTTCTATTGTTACTCTATCAGGTCCTTTTCATTTTTCTTTAGTATTGAATCTTGTTAAATAGCCTCCCAAAACCAGCCTAGACAGAAATAAAGACACAGATGTAGAGAACAAACTTATGGACGCCAAGGGATGAAAATGGGGGTGGGGGGATGGAGGGTGGGTGGTGGTGGGATGAATTGGGAGATTGGGATTGACATATACACACTAATGTGTATAAAATTGATAACTAATAAGTATATGCTGTATAAAAAATAAAATTAAATAAAATTTTTTAAAAAACCCAAAAAACAGTCTAGAGAATTCAGGAACCATTCCAAACACTTTATACATTAACTCAGTTAATCCTCTTAACTCTAGGAGGTAAGTACTATTATTATCTCCATTGTGCAGATGAGGAAGCTGAGTGATAGGAAGGTTAAGTGACTTGTCAGAGCCTATGTTAAATGTGGGATGGGAACCCAGGCAGACTGCATCTTGAATCCATTCTTTTTCCCATCACACTCTGGCTTTTGTGTGGTCATAGTGCAATGTCAGTACAATGTCACAGGCTTCCCATGATCTCCTTCTGAACTAATCCTAGATTATATCCAGCATCAGGTCTCTTCCCCCATAGTCTATGTAACCCACACACATTCTCCCCGAAGATTCATGTGTTCTCTCATCCACACCAGCCACATGCCTGGTTCTGTTCTAGACACTTGAGAGGGGGATGGGAACTCTGTGATCAAGAAAATAGACCTGGGGCTTCCCTGGTGGTGCAGTGGTTGAGAGTCCACCTGCAGATGCAGGGGACACGGGTTCATGCTCCGGTCTGGGAAGATCCCACATGCCACGGAGCGTCTAGGCCAGTGAGCCATGGCCACTGAGCCTGTGCATCCGGAGCCTGTGCTCCGCAACGGGAGAGGCCACAACAGTGAGAGGCCCGCGTACCGCAAAAAAAAAAAAAAGAAGAAGATAGACCGATTCCTGCCCACACGACGATCACCTAGTCAGTTAAACAAGGGATTTTGAAAAGAATTCAAATGTCTTTGCATGCCACCTGGGAAAAAAGACATCAAATGAACAAACGTAGTTCATGAACTTTCCCTCGGTGTTATTTCTCTACCTTAAGATGAGCTGGTTGAGGGATTCAGAGGCAGTCTTTATTCCTGATAGCTTATATATCCTAGATCTCAGCCTCAAAGTTCTGGCTTGGACTCAATTGTGAGTTCTTGGACTATATGAAATTTAAAGCATGATGGTTTTCCCCAGTGGTTCCCCAGACATACCAGGACCTCTCGAGGGTACATAGCTTAAGTCTTTGCCTAGGGGGTCCCACTGTGGTTATGACAGTAAGAATATGTCATACAGTGTGTCGTAAGTATCAGGTGTTACCTTACAGGAATGGACTTGCTCTCTGGTGCTGGTCTCGGGAGCAGATCCGTCACACACATCACACTGGGAAGACTTGGACTAGAAGTCAGGAGTCAGCATCACTGCTCTCCTATTACTATATCTCTGTGTGGTCTCTCAAAAATCTCTTGCCTTTTCTACATCTCAGACTTCTCTTTTGCAGAGTGAAGGGACTGAAATAAATACGTGTGAAGGGACATTACCGACCGTGCCAAGATTGGAGAACATAAAGGCCCCTAGAGAACATTTTTGAGGTCCTTAGAGAAGGCAGATTTTGATCAGGGCATGGAAGGTTATTAGAGAATTATACTGAGCATGTGCATAGAAAGATATTAGGAAAGGAGCCAACCCTAGAAGCCAGGAGTTAAAAATGAACTTAAGTGTTCATGTCTCAGGCTGATCAGGAAAGAGAGAATGTGGGTAAGACCTGCCATGACAATGAAGTGTATCTGGAAACCACATGCATCTTCATGAAGTTGCATCTGAAGATTAATTTCTCCAAGTCCTGCCCATAATCTGCTTCTTTCATGAGACAGAGACTTTGCCTGCCTCACAGCTTTGCTGCAGGCAGTTAACTAATTGCAAGGATGGGAAACTCTAGTCTACATTAGAAAGACAGAGAACTTCTCTCAGATGTGGCAAATGTTAGACACATTTGCTGCTCTCACTCCTACTGCCTGTGTCTGTGGAAAACATCACTAATCAATTACTGCCTCTTTCCCACTGGGCTTGGACAAAGCTTCAGAGTCTGCAACACAGCCTTCCAAACAGCCAGTCCCAACCCATTAAAGATGGCGCTTAAGAGGAAACTGATTTCCCCAACTAGCTCCTGGGTTGTCTCATCTATAGTCCTTTCTAGAATGTAACCTTAGGATCCTCCTGTAGTAGGTGACAAAGTGGTTTGAGGCTTGATTCTTAGACCCAGGGTGAGATAATATGAGCTGTAAAGACAGATAGAGGCAGACATAAAAGTTTTGGGCACAAGCCTACGGAAGGGTTTGGTAACAGCACCTGTTTAAGCCTATTGCTTTGGGTCAGACTGGAAACACAGGGAGCCCCTCAGACGTGGCCAGGGAGTCCCCCACTCAGATCTGTCTGGGTTTAGTATAAATGGACACCCACTGTCTCCTCAGGTCTCTGGTGTATCATTTCAGCTTCTTGGCTTTCGTTCATATTGGATCTTAGGTACAGACAGGATCTTGTCTACCCATCCTTATTCATCATCCAAGTATTGTTATAATCCATCAGTTTATTAAGAATTAATAGATAATGGGCTGGCCCTATTTCCAGCCTTCTTCAGCCATGTTTTTGTAATGGGGGTTTCCAGGGAAAGGACCACAAGTGAGTGAGCACCCTACCTCCCCATTTATATTTAATCAGATGCTAAGAGGGCAGGATCTCAGAGTTGCCAGGGGAAATCTATAAGAAACCATGGGGTCTTGACTCTTAAAGGGGCAGTATTTTGTTGGAAATACAATAATAACAAGTGCAAGGAAAAAAAATAGAGCAAATAAGACATTTGCCTGATGTTTTAGTAGCCATCTTGCCTAAAGTGAAAGCAACATAGACTATAAACTCTGGTGTGAGGCTTGATCCTTTAGTTTCACATACTTTGAAATAACATGGAAAATGTAAGCCTCAACAGAGAAGCCTAGGTTGTCACTGTGGCTGAAACCTATTAAAAGTAGGCTATTAATTGTCCTCATTAGAGAGAGAGGGTGGTGGAAGAAGTGGAAGAAGATTTAGGGTCTGACATACTTGGGTTTGAAACTCAGTTTCATCACTTACAATGTATATGAACTTGAGGACAGTACCTTACCTCCCCTGAGCCCCGGTTTTCTTTCTACAGAAACTGGAACAACTTACTGCTTGAATTCTTCAAATAACATTTCTCCAGCAAGACACAGGTACCATGATATTGTATAAGTCAGAGATCATCTCATTGGAACAGAAATGAAGGAGATGGTGTGTATTGCTAACAAGAGCCAAGATAGAACAATTAAGGCCTACTTTGGAATCAACTGAACAGATGAGAAACTGGGGACTAGATTTTATCAGGGCACTTAGAGTTAGACCGTTTCTACCGTAGGACAATGGACTCTTGGTCCTCTACCCCAGGGGAGGCTGAGCAGCATAAACAGAGCAGCCTTGGACTTGTTGTAACCCTAGAGTTTGCTCCATAGATGCATGCATGTGTTGGCCAACCTACACCAACTCTCTTTTCCAGATAATGGTAATCATTCTGTGTCACTGAATTCAAACCATACCTAAGAAGGCCAGGACAATTGCTGGATAAGAAACAATACACTTCATACCCAAAATGAAAATTTTTTGAAGGCTGTTACATGCATTAGATGGGAAGACATAGGATTCTAAGCTTGGACATTGCTCATCCCTGGAGCTAGGACCTTACTCAGAGATGTCCATGCACACGGGGCTCAGGGACAGGTTGCTAGCTACTCTCTCTAGATGAGTTACCTTCCTCCCTTTAGTGGGCACGAGAGCCAGCTAGCCTATATCCGTTCCTTTTCTCTCCAGCTTGGCTACTAGGAAGCATAAAGCAATTATGTGTGTGGTGCTTTTGCTTTCCTCAGCCTTAACTTTTTTATTTTTTTTGAAATAATTTTCCCTTCTTTATTTTTCTTAAATCCCCAGCTAATGGTTCAGGTTTATTGAATTCAGGATTTTACTTTAAGCTGCCATTCATTCATTCACTCATGCAGCAGTGGAGTCTGACCTGGGTAGGTTGGAATACCAGTTTTGCCATATTGCCATGGTGACATTTGGGAAAAGTTACTTAATAGCTCTGTCTTCATCTATAAACTGGGGTAATAATAGAAGCTGACTCACAAAGTCACTGTGAAGATTCAGTGAAATGCCACGATGCAGGGCTTAACACAGAACCTGGAACATAGCACACACTCAGACCATCTCATTTCTTATCCGCTTATGAGTTAGGATGCCAGCAAACGATAAACATAACAGAGAGATACCTACAACATGGGAATGGCGATGACAACCCTGGCTGGCCTCCCTGGCTGAGTTCAGGGCTACAATTGATTTGAATATTTTTTCCACTTGGGCTGCTATACACCCTATATTCCCAAAACCAGAGAAATCTCTGAGTCCATAGAGATCTGTCCCTAGGCACTGGGCACTTCCAGGTTATCTGTTTAGCCCCCCATAGGATAACATCGTAAACCAGCAAATGCTAGGCAGCTTTCCCACTCAGGAAAGTCTCACTGATTCCCCCTTGTGAGCTGTAATTGTGCTTGCATTGCCAGTTCAGACTTTTTCTATTTAGCCTGCACTCCTGTCTCACCGGTGATTCTCACAAGGCCAGCAATAAATGTGTCTTAACTGGAAAATGTTGTTTGTGTATGCGGCATCCCTGGAGTTGTTATTAATAGAGCTCTAGGAAGACAGCTGCTGCCAACCTGCTGGAGAAGCTGCAGCCACATACAGAGCTTGATGTGTTGTCCCACAGTCTCAGGGCTGGGAGGTACTTAAAAGTCCTCAGGTCCAGCCCATGTCTGATGTTTGAGTCCCTCTGTCCTGGGGCCATCTAACCTGGGCTCCAGTGGCTCCAAGGGAAGGAAGTCTTTCATCAGTTATAACTTCTGCTGTGGCTTTTTCCGTCTCTGGGAAAAGCTGTTCATTACAATTTTGTTTGTTTGTTTCCTAGCATTGGCTTCAAATTTGCTTTTTCAGAATATCGTCTTATTGATGTTGATTCAGATCTTTGTGATTATAAGGTACAAATAAAATCTTTCTTGCCCATGATAGCTTTATAGATTGGAAGAGAACAGTTGTGGTTCCAGGGAGATTTCTCTACTGGCAGCTTGAGCATTCCCAGGCCCCTTTATTATCTCAGACTCACATCCCAGCTCCACCTTGGACAAGCTGCGTGACTTTGGGGAAACTACCTAACCTCTCCCAAACCTCAGTTTCCTCGAGTTTAAAATGGGACATGCATATGTATATATCGATTTAAAATATAGTATATAACTTGGAGAGATGTGAAGTTAAATGATCTAAATTACAAGCTCTTAGACAGTACCTGGCATGTAAGAGGCACTTGGTATATAGCAGCGATCATTACTGTTGTTGTTTTGTCACTGGGCTTTGAGCACAATACACTAGGTGTGCTCTGACTAACCCAGGGATGACCTCAACTTATCAGGGTCTATGCACTACTGAATGGTCCCTCCCTTTCCACCCTCATCTCTCGCTGGTTCTTTTTTTTTTTTTTTTTTTTTTGCTGTACGTGGGCCTCTCATTGTTGTGGCCTCTCCCGTTGCGGAGCACAGGCTCCGGACGCACAGGCTCAGTGGCCATGTCTCACGGGCCCAGCCGCTCCGCAGCATGTGGGATCTTCCCGGACCGGGGCACGAACCTGCATCCCCTGAATCGGCAGGCAGACTCTCAACCACTGCGCCACCAGGGAAGCCCTCTCACTGGTTCTTCCTTGGTTGGCCACACTCCCTCTACACTGGTCTTTGTCCAGGTCTTTCCATGTGCTAAGTGCTTTCTTGCCTTGGGGTCTTCACTTCCTCTGTCCTCTCTTTGGGGCATGCTCCTCCATCTCACCTGGATGCCCACAATTTTCATCATTGTTTCTTTCTCAACTTCAAGTCTCACTTCTCCCAACCCCACTTCCCAAAAGAGGTTTCCCTTGATCTTCCATTTAACAAGTATTTCCAATATATTTCTCATGCTGCATCCTATCTCTGCTCCTCATAACAGTCACCAAAATAAGCAATTTTATATTTGTCCATGTATTTAGCTTGTTTATGTTTTTTTTTTGCTGCTAAAATGTCAGCAACATGAACACAAAGAAAGAGCCTTTTTGTTTATTTTAAAATATTTTTTCTCAGTGTGTTTCAATGGAAAAATATAAACATACAGAAATGTTGAAAGAATAGTAACATGAACCTCCTTATACACATCCCTTATAGCACACAAGTAATATTGTACTATATTATCTTTATCACATATTTATCCATCCATCCATTCCTCCTTCCCTCTATCCCTTCCTCCATCCTTCCATCCATCTTCCACCCATCCATCCATCAACCCCTCCATCCTCCTTACCATCCATCCATCTATCCATCCTTTTTATCACTTGCCTCATTTCAACCTGAGATGAAGACATCAGTATGCTTCACCTCTAAGCACTGCAGCATGTATGTCATTATTAACCAGAGCTCAATATTCATTTATGATCCTTCTTTTGTTCTTGAGGTAAGATGCACATAGAGTGAAATACACAAGTATTAAGTATACAATTTGATGAGTTTTGAAAATGCATATACTTATATAACCCAAACCCCTGTCAAGACATGAAACATTAATGTCACCCCAAAATGTTTCCTTATGCCCCTTCTTAGTTAAACCTCAACTCCACTCACCTTTCAAGCAACTACTATTCTGATCTTTTTCGATACTGATTAGTTTTTCTTTTTCTAGAATTTCATATAAATGGAACCATAGAGCATGTATTCTTTTTTGCAAGACGTCTTTCATTCAACATACTGTTTTTGAGATTCTTCCAAGTTGTGACATATATCAATAGTTCATTCTTTTTTATTGCTGAGTAGTATTCCATTGTATGGGTATATGGGTATAGCACAATCTGTTCTGTTGATGGACACTTGGGCTATTTTCTATTTTTGACTATTATGAATAAAGAGGCTGCACATATTCTATTATATTCATTTACTTTGTTCTTTGGTTATTATGAATAAAGAGGCCACATGTATCTGATTACATTCATTAATCTTAGGTAAATACCTAGGAGTGAAGTTTCTGGGTCATAAAGTAAGTATAAGTTTACTTTTATAAAATACTGCTGGACTTTTTCCCAAAGTAGTTGTAGAAGAGTCTGCTTTGTTCACTAACATCAATGGGCTAGTAAGTGAGTTTGGCACAAAATAAGCACCTAATAAATATTGGTTAAATTAATGAATAGAGAAAACAAATATTAGTATAGTGAATGTTCTCACCCTTTCCTACTATTTACTAGTGAAGCGTGACCCTTCGAGAATCAGTTAAGTTCTATGGGTTTTCAATTTCATTCTATCTGGGAATAATAAAGCGTGACTTAGACAGCCACTGAAAGGATTAAGGCAGAAGGGCCAAGGATATGGTGGGGATTTTAGGAGGTGAGTGGCACATTTATTTAATATAACTGTGCCCTTTCTTCTGTTCCCTCATCCTCACTTATCGCAGAAATATTGGCCAAGGCAGTTGGGGAAGATGCCAAGGCTTTAGGCACGGGAGGAGCCAGGCAAAGCCAAAGAGCAAGAAGTGCTTGGACCAACCCACTGTCCCTCTCCAAGGCAGATTAATGTTTCTGTCTAAAGTTGGCATTTATATACTTGACTTCTACATTTTCTCCCCTTCAGATTTAATGTCTAGCTTTGTCTGATTTTCAAACTGGGTTATGTGAATGTCAAACTTCCGATAACACTTTAATAGAGGTGTCCATTAACCCGTGCTAAATTAGAGCCCAGCATCTCTGGAAGTACGTGTGGCATCCACATGAATACCAAATGCCATCATTAGGTGCAGCACTTACGCGATGAATACCAAATGCAGAGCCCAACTCAGAGACTCAGACTTCGTTCCCAGGAGCTGCCAACACATCTTTGTATTTCCTCGGTGGTACCAGTCAGCCCTGTTTGCTGTTTATTTCCAGGTGATGAGACGTGGCAATTGTGGCTTTGTCTGAAATAAATACATGGCCTCCTAATCACCAAATTCAGGGATGGAGCAACAAGGAGGCTGGGGCCGATCGCCCGGGAGTCTGCAAGAGGACGCCCACTTAGTATGCAAGACAGATTCCAAACACTTCATAAAAGGCGATAACTTTCTTTGACCAATGAATATATTATTTATAAGTGATTCCAATGCCTCCTTCTCTCCCTCCTTCCTTGCCAGTCCCCCCTGCCCCCCATTTCACAGTACGTTGTAGCACTTGTTCCATGATGAAGGCCCTCATGATAAATAATTTATAAAGCAATTTACAAGTACATTATTTTTAGCAATAAGATAAGACCTGGAAGAAAGTGTTTTACTGATACACACACACACACACACACACACACACACACACACACACACACACACCCCATGACTTATGGGAGCAAGATACCAGAACACCAGTGAGTAGCGGGGGATGGGCAGGAGGTGAAGGTGTTATAAGCCACAGAGCTGGGCTCTTATACATGAGCCCTGGGAAGTATATGAAGCACATTTGCATAACAAGCAAGAGAAAACTCAGCAAAAAGAATCTTTTCTTTTCATTCTTGGTACACAGCTGCTAGGGTCTTTCAGATGGTATGATTCTAAGTGGAGACATTTCCCCTATAATGTCTAACTTCTCTTGAACATGTCTATTGATCCAGGTCCAGTGTTAAGAGTTCTCCATAAATGATCTCAGTTTATCTTCAGTATTCCTATGAAGAATGTGCTATTATTCCCATTATAGGGATGAAGAAACTGCGGCTGTCTCCTGGGGTCCAATATTCCCTCTTTGAATTCCCCATCCGGTTAAAGCCGCTCATTTAAGTTTTTATTCAATCACTAACATTTGACAGCTGTTTGATAAGCTCCTATTCTCTATCAGGTGTTGTGCTGGCATTTGGGAGGTGTAAATGGAGGATGCATCTATATGACGACAAGAGCAATGCCATCTAAAAGAAATAAAATGCAAGCCACACAGATAATGTCAAAACTTCTAGTATAAAGAAGGTAAGGAAAAGGTGGAATTAATATTAATAACGTATTTTCTTTGGCCCAATTTATCCTAAACATTCTTACTTCATGTAGTGAATATAACGTCATTAATGAGATATTCTAAATTCTTTTTTTATACGGTCTTCTAAACCCAGCGTGTATTCCATGTTATGACACATCTCAGTTAGGACTGGCCAGCATCTACGTGTGGCTTGTGGCTGTTGGACTGGGTGGCGCAGATTTAGAGGAAAACAAAGGAGGCTGATGCAGGGGGTGAAAATATCACTGCAGTGTGACATTTGCTCTCAGAAAGATTAGCACAGTGTGGGTCTAGGTAGTGAAGTGGGGACCTCAAAGCCAGAAAGAAGAATTCAGCTGAAGGAGAGTGCAGGAGGCTGAGATGGAGTCAGGTTGGAAATCAGGGGCCAATGAGAGCAACCTTCCCTGGACTTTAGTTATCCCTTTACTTCCGTAGTGATGAATGATCTGATTTATTGTCCTGCTGTTTCTTTACTATTTTCTTTAAATGGATTTACTTTTTAAACTTAAACAAATTCATTTACCTCTGGAACTTCTTGATGGTAGCATTAATGGAAAAGCAGGATGGATTGTTATAAATAAATTTACCATAAAAGAAATACAAAGCAAACAAAACAAAGTCATTCAATTCTAGCCCTATATTTTTGCCTGTGCAAAGCTTTGGGGTCTGCTATATCTTTGTTTACAAAAAAAAGGAAATGAGGAGAGGGAACTTATGCTTCAGACCAAGATGAAGTATGAGGGACTATTTCTGCTCTCCATTAAAACAACCAAAAAAACCGACAAAATATATGCAGTAATGTTTTTCAAGACCTAGGCAAGAGGCAACAAGGCAACAAAGGACACTGATTCTTGAGAGGTGGTTAAAAAAATGAGGTGAGCCCCGAGATTGCCCCATCTTCCTGTCTAGGGAATAATCTGCCTGACAGTGAGAACTGCTCTGATCCCACTTTACAAATCTTAGAAACAAGACCTCTAAGGACCATAATGTTTCCACGTAATTTAACTTCATTCTAGAACAAAGTTAAAGAATATTTATAGGAATATAAAAATTACCAGGCTGCAGTGTAGGGAGGGGAAGCCCAGGTGTAGCCTGACAGCTGAGGAGACAGAGCTGAGAGTCCAGGGAGAGGCAGGCAACCAGTATTCATAGGGCAGAGTACTGAAGGGGTGAGAGCTGCACAGAGGGAACCCCAGGTATTTGCAGAGGGCTCCCCACAAGCATTCAACTGAGTAGTGATCAGTACACTTATGTAAAGAAGGGATTAGGGTTAAGAGTGCCCTATGCTCACACAGGATGCTCTGACCAGCCAGGCTGGAAACCTCACGATTCATGGGGTATGGGGTAAATTACACAAATGGATCCTGCATCAGGAGTGGGGAATAATTAGTCCTACAGTGAGTACATCTCTGATCCTATTTAACGTGTCTCAAAAGCAAGATTCCAGATCTTGTTTCCAAATAACTTCACTAGATCCAGGAGCAAGCTAATGGATATTTTAAGGATTATAAAAATCTCCAATTACAACAAGGTAAAATGGACAATGTCTTGCATTCAATCAGAGATTACCAGGCATACAAAGAAGTAACAAAGTATGATCCACGATGAGGAGAAAAATAAATTGAAACGGAACCAGAACTGACAGAGATGTTAAAATGAGCAAACACATAAAAAAATAAGGTGTGATAACTGTATGCCAATTATGCCTCAATAAATCATTTTTTTTTAGAAGAGGAGCTCAGCAAGTAGTCAAAAAGTTTTGCCTAGTACTAAACTGTCTTCTCAATATAATCAGAATTAGCAACTCTACGTGAGTCAGCATTGCTCAAAGCTGTATCTGCATACCATGCAAATTCATCACCCAGAGCCACGCGGGGGAGCACCGGACACCTGGGGAAACTCTTGGCCATTCTGGGCCCAGGACTGGGGGCAGAGGACGCTGCGACTCTTTCAGAAACTGCAAGGATGACATTTAACAAATGTCATCCTTGCAGTTTTTCTTTTGCATACAGTGCAAAAGAAAGACCAGAGAGTGGGAACTCTTGCTGTAATTGGGGGCTGAACTGAGATTTTAAACTATTTTGGCATAAGTTAGGTTGACATACTAGTGCAAATATTGGCCTGTATTCAAATCCTCATTCTTGTCTGTTTTAATGGAACTTCAGTAGGTTAAATCACCTCTCTGAACATCCCTTCCCTCATGGATAACATAGGAATATTAGCCACTGCCTACAGTGATGATTTGAGAAGATTAAATTTTATAACATAGGTCACTCACTTCTGTTTCTTCATTTTCCTCACAGAGCTTAACACGATCTGAAACTGTGGTATTTTGATATTGCTGATATTCTGCACTCCTTATTTTCCCATCACCCAAAGTAGGGGTCTTGTCTGTTCTGTTCAAGGTTGCATATCTCACGCTTGGTATGCACAGCACAGGATGAGTAGCAACCCTCAGTAAATATTTGTTGAGTGAAAGAATGAACTCAGGGAGCGTAACACTACATCTGGAATATGGTAGATGAACAGCTTTTTAAAAAGTGTTTATTTAGGTTCTTAGAACAAGGCCATGGCATCAAAGGTATGAATTCCTTCCAGCAAGATCTTTCTATCTTGTCAGGTGATAAGTGAAGCAGGGTAGCCAGTAGTCTAACTCTGAGTTCTCCCTAAGTTCACTGTTTCAATCAAGGTCGAGAAGACTTCTTCTGCCTTGAGCCACGTTGAGTCATACTAGATTTAAGGAAAGAAGAAGTAAATAAAATGTTCCGTCTGATCTGCCTGGATGAACCACAGTCCTGGCCCCAGAAGCTGGCTCCCTGGAACGGTCCAACAGACCATGGCACGGAAGAGATAGTTAATAATAAATTATAAACATGGCCCAGCAACCACAGGGAGATCTTGTATCCACTCCCCCAGCCCACAGGTTCACTTACTGGCCTATTCTACCTCATGGGCTTAATTGGCATCAAAGCGAAACAAATCCAATAAAATGTTTCCCTGACCTAGAAGTGAGTTCAATGATTCATTTTCTCATTCACTTTGTCTCCCTCTCTCTTCTTCCTGCCAAACAGCTGATCATAGCTGATGGAAGAACGAAGGAACGGGTATTTTAGAGAAGTTATCCTCATATTTCTCCTTGTTCCTTTGCTCCCTCACAAGACTCAAGACCTTGTCCTAAAGCTTACCAAGACTTAGTGCTAAAGGCCACTTGGATAATGGTACCATTTGTGTCCTCCCAGGAGTAGGAGGCACTAATGTGACACTTTGTTTCTACCTTTTTGTCGCTCCATGGTGGCCATGAAAATGCTGTGCTCACATCCCCTGCTATGGGGGATGGCAATGACTGATGACTCCCAGCTGGGACCCTTCTGGATCTACCCCAACAGTGGAACCTTGACCATACTTCCCATGAGACACCAATGAGTCAGTACAGTAGGGGATGCTAAGGCAGGTTCATTCTTGCAAGATTCAGGACCCTTTTAATAAGTGACTTTTTTCAGCTTTATTGAGGTGTAATTGACAAATAAAATTATACTATATTTTAAGTGTACAATGTGGTGATATGATATATGGATACATCATGAAAAATTCCTACTGTCCAGTGAATTAATGCATCCATCACCTCACATGTTTCTCTTTTTTGTTTTGTTTTTGGTGAGAACACTTAAGTTCTACTCTCTTAGTAAATTTTGGTGATACAGTACAGAATTTTCAACTATGGACATCATGTTGTACATTAGATCTTCAGGCCTTATTCATCTTATAACTGACAGTTTGTACCCTTTTAAAACAGGTGACTTTGACTTGAGGAGTTGCCATTGGCCTGGTCAAGATGTTCTCAGAACTGTGTTGTGTCTGAAACCCTTTTATCCAATCCTCCTTCCTTTCTTTTCTCCTTCACAGGCATCAGGTGTGAAGGTTCTCTTGCTTTCCTTCAGCATCCTCTTCCTATTTCTTCACAAACATTTCTTGCACAAAATCTCATTCACATCTAATTCTGTCCTCGCAGAGAATCTAAATGAACACGGGTGGTACAAGGCAATAAAACAGGGCTTGGGGACTGTCTCACTGCCACTCAGTTGGCAAACAGGCTCTCCTCCTGAGTGGTATATGGGGCAGAAATAGTCCCTGGCACAGGCTGGCAACCCAGTGGCCGAAGATCTCACCAGCAGTGATGTGAGACATTGTCTCAGTGGTGGGAAAACCCTTGCAGCACAGTGACTCAGACCATTGAAAGATGCCTACAAAGACAGGAGGAAGGAAAGATCTTCCCAGTGGGTGGAGCTCAAAGTAGTCTGTATTAGTTTGCTAGGGCTGTCATAACAAAATATCATAGACTGGGTCAATTAAACAACAGGAATTTATTTTCTCACAGTTCTGGAGGACAGAAGTCCAAGACCAAGGTGTTGGTAGGGCTGGTTTCTTCTGTGACCTCTCTCTTTGGCTTGCAGATGGATGCTTTCTTACTGTGTCCTCTTTCCTTTGTGTGCACATGTGTCCCTGGTGTCTCTCTGTGTGTCCAAATTTTCCTTTCTTAAAGGAACACCAGTCAGATTGGATTAAGGCCATAAAAACCTCATTGTAGCTTAATTACCACTTTAAAGACCTTATCTCCAAATAGGTTTTATTATGAGATACCAGGGGTTAGAACTTCAACATATTGATTTTGGGGGAACACAGGTCAGCCCATAATACAGTCATCCAGTTATCAACTTTGCGTGGAAAGATAAGTAGCCCAAGGTGAGAATGTATCTAGATTCTGAGGCAGTGGCCAGTAGCTGGGCCAATTCGTCAGGGGCCTGGATGGAAAAGACCTAGACAACGTAAGCCATAAGAGTCTGAGGTAGACGCATGTGGATGGACATGTGAGAGTGGGCAGAAAGTGTAGGTTTTTGTACCACACTTCTATCCCAAATAGAAAAGCATTAACCGTGAAAGAGGTACCGAACAATCAAGTAGATAGAAATGACTCAGCCTGGTGACATTAACCAGCTTTCTTTATTGGCCACCCCAGAGCTCATACAATGAGCACACAGACAGAGTGGCCATGGTGACAGAGGGGGAGGCTACTATGGGCCCAATAGCATGGACTTCCACTTACCCAGGCCAGTCTAGCTGCTGCCCCTGTATCTCCAACTTCCCAGCAAGAGTAACCAACACTGAGGCCCTGATATGGCACTATTTCTTGAGGAGACCAAATTTGTTAGCAAATTGATTTCATGTGCTCCTTCCTTCTCAGAAGGGTCGGCAGGTAGTCCTTGCAGGGATGGACACCTACTCTAAGTATGGGTTTGCATTTCCTACCCACAGAGCTTCAGCCAGTACAATGCCACAGGTGCCATGGAATGCCTGATCCAAAGACATGGAATTCCACACAACACGGCATTCAACCAAGAGACTGGCTTCACAGTTGAGGAGGTGTTGGAGTGGGCTCATATCCTAGTAATCTACTGGCTTGGGAATTTTCTTGGAACTGTTCAGAAGTCTGAGACTGCCTACCCTCCTTCCTTCCTGCAATCCTTCATAGATATCAGACCTGCATCATGGTCTGAAGACTCTTTCTACCTTCTCTAGCTCACTCTCCTTTTACTTCCAATAAATCTCTTGTGTTTCAGATCCTGTCTTAGAGTCTACTTTTCTGAGAACCTGAGCTAATGCAAATCCCTTCTCACTCGCTCTCCTTTTACTTCCAATAAATCTCTTGCGTTTCAGATCCTGTCTTAGAGTCTACTTTTCTGAGAACCTGAGCTAATGCAAATCCCTTCTCAAGAAAGAGTTTCTCCCTCCCTGCAACTTATATGTGGTCAGCTTCCATCGGCTGATTGATTCTATCTGTGCCCTTTTATCACCCTAAATGACTCTACTTACAAGTTCTTAATTTAATGGTGACTATTCCAAATGTATTACTAGAGTTTTATTTCACCTTTTCTTTAGAAAAAAAAATTGGCTCAAATCCCTTGATCATAAGTAAAAATCACAGACCTCTTCTGTTAATGCATTGTACATAATTATATTTGAACTTTCTGTCTTAGGAGGAAATTAATATTTTGTGCTAATGGATACATTCCAGTTATTTTTAAAACCTTACTTTTTGTGATAGTAGTAGTTGGAATCTTAGATGTTAATCTGCCATGACATCATATTTCATGGATTTTGTAATGTGTTCCAAATGTTATATGTCTTAAATTTCAGTGATGACTAAGGTGATTTTATCAGCCAGGAAACCCAGAATATCAATGCTTCCACTTTCTATTTTTTAAAGATATTCCACTTTTAGGATAATACACACGCAGAAGTATAAAACAGTAGTCAATGGGATAATAAAAAGTATATGTAATCACTTTGTTTGCCGTACTTGCCAGCTTTCAATTAATTTAGATTTAACTAACTTCCAAATTTTGAGGGTTTCCAAAATATAGTAGTTTTTCCCAATTCACCACAGCCAACAAGTGACCCCCCCACCCCATTTAAAAATTATTCCTGATTTCCCTTAAATTCTTTTCCAAGCATTCCCAAATCTGTAAACTATCACAAAACAGTGATAAACAAATAATAAAAATAAGATTTTCCTCTAAATATCCCTAAAAGTAAGCTCTACTGAATTTCTATGTTTCTTGTGCAACTCTTGAGGTTTCTAGAAAAATGGTGAGACTCTTGGGGACAGAGACTAGATTATTCCTCTTGTGTTTCTGTGGTTACCAGCAAAGCAGTGGGCAGGTGGTTAGCTTTTAGTAACTGTTTCCTATTTCTCTCTCAGATGCTCCCCTCCCATTTTGAGAAAAATCTTGCTCTGGGGATCTAGGATAGTAGAAATGGGCCTATGTTTCCTGCGTGGGGTTTGTACAAAGAGAAAATGAAAAGAATTTAAAAGTACTTGTTAAAAAAAAAAGATTCCAAGCTTTTGACTTATCAGAAATTCTTAGTACTCCACCTAAATCCCAATGTTCAGAAAATCATGATACCTGCTCCACTATATTGTTTTGTGAAGTCCCCTTTTGATCAAATCAAATGCTAGAAGGTCATTCCCACGATGTTTAGCATCAAGATAAGGTCAGGCATTAATTAATGTTGAATTACCAAAGAATTCCTATGGAAATGCATATGACATCTACATTAAAACCATAATTAGCTAATTAACCAATCAATTATAATGATTAATGTGATCATAATGAATGTATGGCAAATGGCTATTAATTCCTAAAGTTTCCAAAGAGAATACATTAATCACAGTTGAATTCATGGTATAATGTGGGTGCCTAATTGTCTTTCTGAACTCTGGATAAGATATAATAACTTACATCTGCTTAGAACTTTTGCTGTTTATCAAGCACTTGACACATGTTATCTTATTTTTTTCCTTGTAACAGACTTGTGAAACACTGGAAGGAAAGTGTTATTGTTGTTTCTATTCCACAGGTGGTAAAATTAAGTTTTGGAGAAGTTGCGGATTTTCCCAGTATCACACTTTTTGTATTTCCTCCTTCAAACAGGTCTTCCAACAATTTTGGTTGGTATCTGGAGCTCTGGACATAAACATTTGTACTAGAACTTCCCCATCATTTCCCAGACCTTTTATTGCAGTATACTGTCTGGTGTTTTCTTAAAAAATTAATCAGCCTGTCATCATATCATAGATGTAAATTGGGAGAGAATTTTACCACTGAATGAGAGAAACCCTGATTTACTTAGAAGAAGAGAAGGGGCTCTGGGGCTGGGATCCCTGGGCTTCTACTGTGTGGCTGGATAGGAGGGAGGGGTCAAGAATCATTGTGTGATTTTTCCAGTTTTCCTAATTTTCCTCCATTGCAAGTCTTGTAGCACCCAGCACCATTCCAAGTGCATATTAACAATTAACACGTATACTTGCTGAATTAGTACATGTAACTGGATGAGGAGTAAAACCAAAACCAACAAAAAACTCAAACAAAATGAAAGAAAATACTGAAGGGTCCTTTGGAATCAGGCACCAAGCTTTAGCATGTAAAGAGATACTTAGACCTCTGCGTTCAATTATTTTCTGATTTTCCCTGGGACATTGTGTAACTTTTGAATACATGGTCATCATAAATGTGGAATAAGTCAGTAGGGAAATGTCAGAGGAGATGAACATGGAGACAGGCTCAAGCACAGGCTTGGAATGCAAGGAAGAAGAAGGGGGTCATTCTAGTCAATAGGGAAATGTCAGAGGAGATGAACATGGAGACAGGCTCAAGCATAGGCTAAGAATGCAAGGAAGAAGAAGGGGGTCATTCTAGATCAGAGCCATAGCATCTGTCCAGGGCAGAAGTGGGAGAGAAAACAGTAAAGAGAAAGGCCTTACAAAAGGTAGGTTATCATCAGAAAGCAGTAGGAGACAGGCTGGGACCAGAAGACCAGTTGAGGGAGAGTTCATTCTGGAAGAACTTGAGGACCGAAAAGGAAGTGAAGTCAACATACGGTGGAAGAAAAACCTAGACCAGCTGCAACCAAAGATCACTTCGAATGTCAATCTACAGGAAATGCTTTCAGATTAAAGGATGGTTTGAGTAGTGGATGAACTTTTTGAGGTCTTGCTCTATTTCAAAGTCATTTACTCTGTAAAGCATCACAGACATTTGAAACTGACTCAGAACCTGGTAGAGTTTTTAGTAAGGATCTTGATAAGTGACATGAACAGTTCCAGAAGAGGACCAGCAAACCAGTGTGACCACGTGCACCGGTGCCACACCTGGCTGGGGAGTGTAGCTCTTGCTAATTGAGGAATGACTGCAGGTTCAGGTCAAGTTTTAAGGTGTACTTAAGTGAGCTCACAGTTAAACTCTACGTAGTTTCTTTTTAAACTCTATTCTGTGGTAAGCTCATTTTCAACTAATTATTGTGTTATAGGCATAAACACCAAAGTGAAAGTACCTTTTCTAAAATGTTATATTCTTCACTGTTCAGTTCATTATTTAAATATTATTTAGTGTCTACTACACAATGATGGGCCCCAGGGAGACAAAGATAAATATATCATGTTTTTCCCACTGGGAACTCTTAGCTTGGTAGGGCAGGCAGATATGGAAGTGAATAGGTGTCTTTTGGAAATGGATCCACCTGGCAAGGATAGTCCTGGTTAAAGTGTACCGAGTGTGTGGAGCAGAAAATATCTCCCTTATAGTCCAAGCTAATAAAGCTGATCCAAGTCTGTGTGCTTTAGATTATGTAAGCATGCTGGGAGAAGTTTACCAACAAGTTTCACCATATTTAACTGATTCCAGAAAGTTCTGTCACGAGTGGAATATGGAATTGTGTATAGTGGTTAGGAACATAAACATTGAATTAAAAAAATTTTTTTCTTTTAAAGAATGTATGTTTTAATCTTGTCCCTGCCATGTATCCAATGAGTTGCCTTGGATAAGTTAACTCTGTTATCCTCAATTTCCTCTTCTATGAAAAGGAATATTGATACCTATGTTAGATAGAGAGTTAGGGATTAAAGAAAATAGTGTATATAAAGTGCACAGAAAGGTGCCTAGCAATTAATGTCTTAGCCTGCATACCCTAGAACAGAATCTGAGACAAAGCGCTAACGTGCTATTGGAAGGTACAATCCCAAGGCAGTGAGAATGAGGCTGGGAAGGATGGAAGCAAATACCTATGTGACCAGTATTTCATGAAGAGCCAGGACTGGTCATTCAGCCAAGCCAGAGATTTCTTTTCGTCAATACCATGCTTCATATCACCCCAAAAGAAAGGCATGAAGAGGGTCTTTATTTGCTAGATTTCTCCCTTCTTGAGCCATCTATCAAACAAAGTTTGTCTAGCCTGGTTTCAGAAGTGTTGAATGTTGAGGCAGTGGGGGGGTGGGGGAGGTGGCAACAGTTGTTCGCAGAGTCCCAAGACCAGGCTGGCCCTAGAAATATCTGCTCTACAATCAACATGCTGCATAATTCCAGCTTAGGATATCTTGTTTTCCCCTGATGCCTGGTTTTGATTAAATGCATATGTCATATTCAAAGGCCCCTGCTCCGCTCAGCTCAGTCCCAGGGTTCCCTTCTGTAATTAGTTTGTTTAAACTGTGTCTCTGATTATGTCAGGTCTTGACTGTGGCCCTAAGTACAAGAGTGTAATAGGATATACCTATTAAACAGATGTTGGACCTTAATGGATATGTTTTGAACAATCAATCGAAATTAAACTTTCAATAACTACTGTAGAACAAGAAAACATATCTCCTTACATTAAACAAAGCAATATGGCCTCTTACTGGTTCTCTAGGGCAGTGGTTTCCCCAGATGGGTTGTGTATCAGGATCTAAGAGGGGACGTTTTACAATTCAGATTCCACTTACCAGATATTTTGATTCACAGATCTGGGTCAGAACTTAGGCATCTGAATTTTTAAAGGGTCCTGTGATATTATGATTTATTATAAGACATATATAGTCCCTGTGTCTGGCATAGAGCTCCTAAAACTATTGGAATTTCTTTAGTGATGAGAACCATAAAGATGCCTCTTGTTCCATGTATGAAGTGCCTTTTGGACCACACCTAAGGACGGGGGCTGGTTGCCAGGGAACCAATGTTGTGATTGGAGGGTTAGAGCTTTCAGCCCCACCCCCACCTCCAGGGAGGGGAGAGAGACTGGAGGTTGAATCAATCACCAAAGGCCAATGATTTAATCAATCGTGCCTATGTAATGAAGGCTCCATGATAATCCAAAAGAATGCGGTTCAGAGAGCTTCTGGGGTGGTGACCGCGTGGAGGTGCTGAGGAGAGTGGTTCACCTGGAGGGGGCATGGAAGGTCTGCATGCTTTTCCCACATCTTTCCCTATGCTTCTCTTCCATCTGGCTGTTCCTGAGTTTTATCCTTTTATAAGAAACCAGTGATCTAGTAAGTAAAATCTTTCCTGAGTTCTGTGAGCTGCTCTGGCAAATTAATTGAACCCAAGGAAGGAGGAGGTCATGGAAACCTCTGATTTATAGCCAGTTGGTCAGAAGCACAGGTGACAACCTGGGCTTTTGACTGTTGTCTTAAGTGGGTGGGGTGAGTAGGGTTGTCTTGTAGGACTGAACTCTTAACCTGTGGGATCTGATGCTATTTACAGGTAGATAGTGTCAGAATTGAGTTGAACTGTAGGACATCCAGTTGGTGTCCAGAGAACTGCTTGGTGGTAGTGGTGGGGAAATGCCCCCATGGACTGGAACTGAGCTCTATACACTTCTAGGTCCCTTGAAAATTATAATGTGCCACTGGGTTTGGAGGCCATGAGCCTAGAGATTAGAGATGGTCATTTATAGACCATTTGTTTGTTACTAGAAACCAATATTTTCATTCATTCTTCACCCATTGATTCAGCTATTAATTGGCTGATTGATTGAGTCTTCATTAGTTTAATATCCTCTGGGCACCTGGTATACACAAGGCATTGGCCTAGACTTCTTTGGGATATAAAAGATGTTTACTTAAGATGCATCTGCTCTAAAAAGTCCTTGCAGTTAGCTGAGAGTGGGGAGACCAAATGTTCATTCAGTACCCAGTCTTGTTTCATGCATGTACTATATACCTTCATATTCAACATCTTATAATAGCCCTAAAGAGGAGGTAGTGTTATCTCCATTTTATAGGTGAGAATACTGAGTTTAGAGAGTTTAAGGAAAACATGTTCACTATTACTCTGTTAGTAACTGCCAGAGGTGAGGAGATGTGTGCAGAGAAAATAAACATAATTAAAGAAAGACATCAATAAATCTTGCAAGTCAGTTAAGTTAAAAAATATGGAGGGTTAATATAAAGGGAGGTCACATCCATCTTGACTTAGCAGAGAGAAGACAACAGTTTAAGCTTAGAAGAAGGCAGTGAAGGACATTTTAGACAAACTAGACAAAGCCAGGAGCTTCCAAACCTGGCAGGTCATCTAAATCACCAGGGAGCTTTACAAACAACTCTGATTCAGTGGGTCTCATGTGGGAGGTCTCAGAATCTGTTATTAATTTAAAAGCACCTGAGGTGATTCTGAATTATCAGCCAGGTTTGGGAATAAGATACTTGTTTACAGAATGGTTAGAGGCACCAAAGTGCTTTCAGGCACTTGTTCAACACATAACTTGACTGAACAGAACTGAGTCGTTCAGGAGTAATCTGTCGCCATCATCCCCATTTAATTCATCACCAAGTCCTACTGGTTCTGCCTCAGGTGGTCACTCTGATTATACTGCCCCTTCTCCAGCTCCATTGCTACCCTTTGGCCTCTATCATCTCACTCCTGAATTAACTACCTCTCATTTTTGCCCCTTCAATATATTCAGCCTCCATTCACAGTGGCTTTACTGCTCTTTCTAAAATTCAACTGATCATGGCATATGATGGCCATGACTCAGTTAAAAATTGTCCACAGTCCCCATTTCTGTACTCCTCAGAATGGCCTTCAAGGCTTTCTCAGTCTGGATTACCCCTTCATTTGTTTGTTCATTAATTTACAAAATGTACTTAGTGTCTATGACATGCAAACACTGTGCTGGACAACGGCAATGCAGTGATGAATAAGACACAATTCCTGCCATTCATAAGCTCACACAGTACAATAAACATTGTTGAGAGGTGAACTCCAAGTATTGAGGTTGTGGAAGGCTTCCTGGAGGATGTGATGCCCAAAGGACTGATAAGAGAAATTCACTGGGTAGAACGGGAAGGGCAATTGTGATGGGTCATAGCAGGTACAAGGGCATGGTAGTAAGAGGGAACATAGTTTGTTCAGACAGCTGTTGATAGTTCAGGATGAATAGCAGTTGTAGAAGGGGTAAGTACTGAAAAGTTATTAAGCAGGAATGTAAGCACAATTCTAGGACTGATTTGAGTAGAGACGGTGTAATGCCTGGATCCAAATCTAACTGGATATATTGAAATAAATGATGACATTCTGCATTTTAAGTGCAAAGGTCCATACATTGACCTAGAGACCAACTACATTCTAACAGGCTGGGAGAATGTGGCTTAACATCAGAAGCACACATGAAAAATGTCAGTGGTATGAAGTGACCCCTGCATGGACCTAATCTTAGAATAGAATGTTTAGAAGTCCCAGGATATCCAGGTCCTTGTGCTCAGTGTTAGGATCCACAGTACAGATAGCACAGAGGAACAATGTGTGCCCAGAGGTGGGTTATGGGGGAGAAGAAGTGCTAAATTGAAACGTATGAGAAAATCTTGGAGGAATTGGGACTGCTTCTCCCAGTGACCCTTACCAGCTAATTATCCAGAGAGCTGCCTTGTGGAAGAGGAACTGACCTCTCGGACTCTAGGGGACAGAGCTGAGTCCAAAGGGCAGCTCCCACAGGTCTACAGATCTCTGATGAGCATAGAAAGAACTTTCTTAGGACAAGAATGATCTTCTTAAGGTGACATAAAGGAGAACCGTGTATCAGATAAGGGATAATATACTGCAGCGTTTCCTTTTTCCTCTCTTTTTTTTTAGCCATTTTATTGAGGTATGATTGACATGTAAAAATATGCACATATGTAATGTATACAACTCAGTGAGTTTGGAGATAAGTACATACCCTTAAAACCATAACCATCACCAAGGCCATAGACATATCCACTGCCTCTGAAGTTTCCTGCTGCCTTCTTTATTATTATTACTATTGTAAGAAAACTTAACATAAGATCAACCCTCTTGGCAAATTTCAAGTATACAATATTGTTAGCTCTAGGCACTCTGCTATGTGATAGATCTTTATAACTTATTGATCTAGCATAACTGGAACTTTGTACTCTTTGGCCATCACCTTTTTATTTTCCCCTCCGCACAGCCCCTGGCCATTACTATTCTACCATCCACTTCTGTGAGTGTGGCTATTTTAGATTCTACCTACCAGTGAGATCATGCAGTTTTGTGTTTCTATGTCTGGCTTATTTCACTTAGCATACTGTCCTCCGGGTTCATCCACGTTGTTGCAAATGGCAGGATACTCCTTTTAAGACTGAGTAATATTCCAGTGCATGCATAGATCACATTTTCTTTATTTATCCATCGATGGACATTCAAGCTTGTCTTCATATCTTGACTATCGTGAATAGTGCTGCAATAAACATGAGAGTGCAGATAGCTCTTTGAGATCCTGATTTCAGTTCTTTGGGATATAAACCCAGAAGTGGGATTGCTATAGCATTTCTTGTACCTACTAGATCTGATTTTTGGATCAAAGAAACCACTTTTTGGTGAAGGAAGGGTTGTGTAATATTTAGAGTGGTCAAAAGAGTTAAGAGGGTGTTTCAGCACATGGGTTGGAAAACTTTTTCTGTAAAGGGCCAGATAAAGATGCTCAGCTTTGCGGGTTCCTTTCTCGTTGTGGCAATTACACAACTCTGACTTTGTAGTAGGAAAGCAGCCATAGACCATAGGCAAATGGATGTAGCTGTGTTTCCATAAAGCTTTGCTTACAGAATCAGAGAGGGAGCAGGGTTTGGCTCAGCTCTGTTGTAGCAGATGGTGAGAGTCCTACCTCTGAAGTTATTCGAGCAGCTTTGAGGATTTGCACTAAAATGATCTTCATAAGAGAAGATAACTATAAATGAAGACAATCTCTGAAGAAAACATGACTTTTTATTGAGAATAACTTAGTTCAATTCTCCTACAAACAAGAAAATGGAAGCCCCCAAAAGAAAGGGAATCACCCCCAAATGTAGAACTAGAGAGTGGCATCTGCTATGCAGAAAGAGATCTTTTCCCTCTAACTGCATTATTCAAGAGATGGGGGAAAAACACTAGTTTTTTTTTTTTTCTTTTTTGCGGTACGCGGGCCTCTCACTGTTGTGGCCTCTCCCGTTGCGGAGCACAGGCTCTGGACGCGCAGGCCCAGCAGCCATGGCTCACAGGCGCAGCCGCTCTGCGGCATGTGGGATCCTCCCGGACCGGGGCACGAACCCGTGTCCCCTGCATCGGCAGGCGGACTCTCAACCACTGCGCCACCAGGGAAGCCCAACACTAGTTTTTATGGTTTGTAAAGTCTTTAAACTTTCTTGCCTTTGATGCAAGCCTTTTCTAACTAGTTCTTGAGCCTTCCTCTGGGAGGTATGAGCCTGCTCCTCTCAAGTACATGAACATGCGCATTATGAACTTGCTGTCAATGTCAGCAGGCTAGCTTTGCCAATTTTACAAAAGTCTTTTCTTTCAGGTGCTGGAAATGATCTCAAAACTGTCCTGAAAGCAAGTAATGCTTTCGGTCGTTGTCACCTTCCTGAGGAACAACCTGCAACTTTGCTTTCTGACTTCATTCTCCTGGTGACATTTTTCACACAGACTCTGACAGAGACAGCAATTATAAAGACATCTAGGTTGGCATCCAAGGATTCTTGAAGTTAACAAATTGTCCAGGGATAAATGAAAATGAAATTGGCAGACTACACATTCCTTCATGAAAATGCACGCACGAGGGGATCAGAATGGAGCACTGAGAAGAAGCTGCCCCTCATCCACATTCCTGGTGGGGTGCAGTGGGGTTACCCCGGTACAGCCTCCTCGGAAGGCAATCCAGCTTAGGCCAGCTGGGCTGTGGACATCTCAGCAGGTCCAAAGGGTAGAAAGATGTCAGAGAAAAACAATGAAAAATACATACTTAAAAGAATCCGGTATAGCTTCTTGATTTGCTGACTATACTCAAGGGCAGGGAGGATGTTGATTTCATGCAAATTCCCTCCTGCCTACATTGACCACTTATTGGGTCCTTGCTGCCCCACATCTATCCTCTCTGCAGCTTGGCCAGCTCCCCATTCCCACATTTTGGTTCATCCCTTTGTTCTTGAATTCAGATGTCCTCTTTTCCAGCTATTCAGAACATTTCAACGTGTTGGTGCCTTGTACTCTGTTCCCTCTGCCTGGAATTGCCTCCCCCAATTTCCCACTGAGTATCCCAGCTTTCCTGCGAAGCCCTTTTTTTCATTCCCGTGAGAATCATCTTCATTCATGGACGAAGATGGAATCCATGGGTCCAATGGTAATGCCTCGGGAGTCCTGGGATGGTCTGGAAGCTTTGCCTTAGAACATAGAGGGTATAGAGAGTTCAGGCTCAGGCCAATTCCTAGGGAGAATTCCTATGGGATTGCTGAGTCCATCATGAAGCAGGAAGCCCAAATGTGGACCACCAAGTCCTAATGGAGCAAAATCAGAAACTTAGTGCTACTAAGTGCTTACTGCATGGAGGTACAATTTTAGCCTTGTGCACGTACTAGGAAGGGGGGAAAGGGTGGGGGAGAGTGAGGAGATAAGTGGTGGGGTGGGAGGGAGGGATGGGGGTTTACACAGAGTGTAGACAGCTGTAGCTGAGAGATTATGGGTTTAATGGTCTTGTCCTCATTCAGGATAATATAATAATAATATTTATGAAATAAATAATAAAATTTATGAAATGCTTACCAGGCTCCATGCTCTGTACTTTACTTGGGTTTGCACATTTAGTCCTTATCAAAATCCCCATTTTGCAGATGAAGAAGAGTAGTAAGTCTGAGAGCCACAGAGCCCAAGGCCACGTAGCTAAGAAGAGATGGGCCAGGATTCAAATCTGGCTCCCAGTCTCCAGGGCAGATTTATCACCACTCTGTTCTACTGCCCAGTGAACGTGCAGCTCAGCCATCCAGACCAGGAGAGGGGCGTTTCTCATTCTCAGCATCTTTCCTGGACACTAAGAGCGTCAGAAGGCACTGTGAATTTCCAGCTGGGTGAAAGAGGTAGTTCACTCCAAGGTAGCTGTCTTGGTAAGAGAGCTAGATGAGCCATGCTGTTGGTAAGTGACGTAGCAGAGTCTGTGTCTGTCACATATCCAGTACCCGACACAGGGCCTGTCACTAAGGAGAGGCATAGTAAATTGTTCTTGAATGCATATGGAAGGATGTCTTGGAGAGTGCACTCAGTGTGCCCGGCTCTGACCTCTTCCCTCTCTGCTGCCTCTTCCCCATCTCAGAAAACACACACTCCATGTAGGGGAGAACCCCGGGACTGCAGTCTTCTCCAATGTCTCAGGACGTCCATCTCCTCCTCTGGGTTAAATGTCTCTCAGCCTAGGTCTGTAAACCGTCATTTCAACCCATCACCTTCCTCCTTCCCATCAGCCTCTTACTCTATCCACTGCACCCACCCACCCAGTGGGTGGGTTTGATTCTCCGGCTCAGAATCAAACTTGCCATTTTCTTTCCCCCTCCTATTCTTGGGTCTCTATGACCTCCGGAAGAAAAAAATACATATATGAACAAATGGCTGTCTTTATGAGTGTGTAATCCCAATCTCACCAAATTCCTGGACTTTGAAATTATTTCACTTATTTCCCATGAACCACTGCAGGCATTTGAGTTTTTTTTGGAGGGGGGTTGTGTGATGTAAGGGACAGGAAAGGGAGTACTGCTTACTTGGGGGTTGTAGGTGATATGTTTTAATGTTTTGTAATGATGAATAAAAATATTTTTTATCATTGTCTAAAACAAACTGACCCATGATGCTTGTATTACAGCATATTTTATGTACCTTTGACAGAGTCATCACGATTATGACACCGAGTGGCGGTTCTTCTCTGGCTGCCAGGTAAGATGGCACACTCCCATATTTTGCTCGAAGCTACGTTTTTGTCTCCTTCTTGAGTATTCTAAAACTTCATTTGTCTCTTAACACATTTTGCGTTCTCTTGTCTCAAAATTACTGGAGTCAACTTAAGAGCTGCCTTCCTCCCTCCCAGAATATGGACTTGTATCCTTGTATATTTCTGTATCTCTCTGTAGTTCTCAAACATTAACTGTGAGTCAAAATTAGTTAGGAGGTTTCTTAACACTCAGATTGCTGGACCCCAACCCCAGGGTTTCTGATTCATTAGGTTTGGGATGGACAGAGAACGTGCATTTCTACTGAATCCCCAGAAGATGCCAAGGCTGCTGGTCTAGGGACACTACTTTGAGAATGACTGCTCTACATTCATCCTTCCTTTCTTAACTTGTGTCAGATGAACAGGGGTCTCTTCTCTGTGGCTGTGTGGCTAACCTCTTCAGCTGGGGACACTGATAATTTCTCCTTGAATTATAGTAGAAGATTCACTATGAACCAAGTCCAGCAGCTCAGTTTCATTGATTCAGCAGTAAACAAAGCCAAGTTGGACTCTCCCCTCATGGAACCCACACTCCACCTGGGAAGAGAGGCATCCCTGGGGTAAGAATAAATGTGATTAACTCGGAAAATGTGTGGAAGTGCTGCTTTTACCAAATTGATGATGGGGAAAACACAACAGAGTTTGTCTACATGATGGTGAAACAAAGTAAATAGATGCTAAAAGTCATCCGATAAACAATGAAGAGAATTTGCTGTCTTCATACTGGGCATTTTAGCAAAGAATATTTCTTTCCCTTTGCAAAATGATCTGCAGTGCTCTGTAGATATCAGCTCGTTGTTTGCCTAATAGGGTCGTCTTCTCCTCGATTTCACATCTGTTGCAGTGTATTTCCAGTGAGACTCAACCAAAAAAAGAGTATCATACACACACACACACACACACACACACACACACACACACACACACACACACACGAAGGTTGGCTGGGAGATACAGCAACCACCTTTGGCAATTCTTAAATCATTTGATCTTTTTGAGGCTTTTGCTCAGATGAGAAACTCAGAACTCTGCAATCTTGTCCCTACTGGAGCTGGATGGAAGCGGGGGCAACATAAAACCAACATGAGAAGTTTCCCTGCAGTGGCCCAGAAAGCATTTGTGAATGTGGCAGGAAATGAGATCTTAAGTCAGTGCATAAAACAATCAAATCCATCAGAGCCATGGAATGGCCCCTCATAACTCAGGGATGTCGTGGTACTCTGTGTGCACAGAGGCAGTCGTGGAAGGAGTGACTAACTGAGCTCCGAGTCCGCTAAATCTATTCTGGCAGCCGAAGGAATATATTTCCAAAGCCAAGTCACATCATTTTCCCTGAGCTCATTTGACTGCAGGCTAAGAAGCTACTGCAGAAAACTAAGGGATGGTGATGGGGTTGCTGGAATAATGAATATTAATGAACTTAATTCTGTGGTTTGTGGTAGGTCTAGTGCTGGTAGGACAGAAAGGTGGATAAAAAAGAATAAATTCAAACTGATGTTTCAAAATGGATGGACACCCATCAATCCAACCCAATACAAGCTTTCTGTGTACCTACCATGTGCCTGCTACCAGGGCTTGGCAAAATGAAGAACACCCTACCCTCTGTCCTCAGGGAACTCAAAGTCTATCGGAGACATAAATGTACAAGTAACCATGACTGTTCAGGGCTATGCTTTCCTCTGTAGGAGACATACACAAAGTGGAGGGGAAGTTGGGGAAAGCACCCTAGAAGATGTGACTGCTTCACCCCCACCCCCAGACATATGGACTGACTCTCCTGGAGGGATGAACTTGAAGTTTAATGAAGGCTGGCACTGTGAATGTACAATAACCAGAACACCCGATTTCCCAAGAAAGTCTCGATTGTACTCATTTTCCTTGTTGCCCCCATTGTGGGTTGAATTGTATGCTCCCCAAAGATACGTCCAAGTCCTTACCTCCAGTTCCTGTGAATGTGGTCTTATTTGGAAATAGGGTCTTTGCAGATGTAATCAAGTTAAGATGAGGTCATACTGGAATGAGGTAAGCCCTAAATCCAATGAATGGTATCCTTATAAGGTCCTATGACAACACAAAGATGTAGAAACGCAGGCACAGAGGGGAGATCATGCAAAGATGGAGACGGGCTTTAGAAAGATGAAGCTACAAGTCAAGGAATGCCAAGGATTGCTGACAACCACCAGAAGTTAGGAGCGACGAGGAAGGGGTTTGCTCTAGAGTCTTCAGATTCTTCTCTGCTGATACCTTGACTTCAGGCTTCTTGCCTCCTGAGCAGTGAGAGAATAATTTTCTGTTGTTTTAAACCACCCTGTTTGTGGCACTTTGTTACAGCAGCGCTAGAAAATGATGACAGCCCTCAAGCTTGAATTTTGATTCAGAATGTGTGGTGTCTGTATTTCAGTATTCTCTAGGATCTAGAATGAAGCTGGGAGGATAACTTCCAGTGGTTTTCCTTGCCCTTGTCTCTCCCTGCCAAGCTCTTCCTGGATTCAGTTTTGGATTAGGAAGGTCACTTCTGCCTCCACTTGATGAGAACGAGGCTGTGGAGAGGCATTTCAGGAGCCAGGCACTCAGCTAACATCTGTTGACTGGGTTTGATTTATGACGGGTTCTAAGTAAAGTCTGAGTTTACCATTCCTCCAGAAACAGTTTACAGACTTCTCTGATTTGGAAGAGGCCAGAACCTCATAGCAGGTATGTTCAAAACTACTAAAGAGAACGGTTTTTATAACTACAGACGCTCAATTTGGGGTAGCACTCTAGACCACTTCTATTTGCAGATTGCATTAGCATATACTTTTGGGAAATTTTTGGCATTTTTATCTGTATCAGCATGTCTGGATGCTTTGACTCCAAAATTCAACTTCAGGGAATCTACCCTGAAAACAATCCCAAAATGCAGACAAAATTGTTACCACAGTGATGTCATAGTGGTACAAAGACAGAAATCAAGCAAAATGTCCGATAGGGGAATGATTTAGTAAACCATTATAGTATATTCATAAAAAAAAGAGTATTATACATCTACTTAAAAGGATGACATTGAAAATTATGTAGCAACATTGAAAAGCTTGAAATATGATGTTCAGTAAAAGGAACAAGTTTAAAATGATGACATGATGACAATTATGTTAAGTGTCCACTGAAACCTGGCTGGAAGGAAATATGCCAAAGTGTAATTTGTATTTGCGTTTGCTCTTATGAAACCTCTTTTTTTATCTCTGCTTTTGAATTTTTCTGTAATGAGTTTTTATTTTTGAAATTTAAAATACAAAAGAATAGACCCGTAGCATCATTTATTTATCTGTTTAAAATCGATGGAAAATTGCAAATCATTTTGGTCTACTTTCTAGTTAAACACTGGTTGCTATTCCATGAGGGTGTGTAAAATAATCTTGCCTGTTTCAACTACATGTTCTATAGTGACATTACCTTCCTTTAAACTAAGACCTCTGGCCACTGAATCCGGCCCACTGCCTGTTTTTGTTGATAAAGGTTTATAGGAACACAGCTACATCCATTTATTTAAGGCTACATTATAGTAACAGAGTTGAGTAGATCACATGGCACACAAAGACTAAAATATTTAATTTCTGGCTCATTACAGAACAATTGCTGACCCCTGCTTTAAAGCATTCTTCTACTCTGACTCCATATCACTCCAATTGGTCTGTTCCTCTGTCATTCCTGATAGAAAAATCTATTTGAGCTTTTGGAATGGGCAACTGACATTAATGAATTCATTCGTTCATTAATCCATGAACCCAGGCTTTGACATGTTTTATACTGGCATTTATGACATGACTGAGTTTGGATTTGGTTGGAGGGCTACTGTGGATTGCTGGAAAATTCAGCATTCTTTCTTAAATCCTGACATCCAGGCCTCTGAAGAACTCTCCCTCCACTTGCCTCCGATCTTGACAACATAGGTTCTGGATATAGCTAACACCCACCCTCATGCTAAATCCACTCCACTTCCTTAAAACAAATGTCCCGGGTATTGGTGGTGCTGTTGTCATCCACTCTAACAGATACAATTGAATTCCATTAGCAATATAGCAGGAAGGTTGCTCCTCCAATGAGTGCATAGTCTTACCCAAAAGCAATCCAAGTTCATTAAAATCACTGTTATCTGACTCTGAATTAAGTGTGGTGATAATTTAATTAACAATGCCCACTTAATTGTCGATGGCAGGAAGCTGAAACAGGCAGGCTCCATGGTGCCTTAGGTGACTTACCCTGAAATATGGTAAAAGGCTTTCTGAAGCAGCCAGCCCAGTGACCTCTGTGCCCTTCTTTGGCAAATGAAGGACCTGAAAAAAGTAACTTTGGCTCTGCTTGGAAAATCTAATTTTGATCTGGAATGGTGATGCTAAAGTTTTTATACCAGGATGCCCCAAATCAAGATCCTCGACCAGCATCCTTAATGCTTGTCATTCATTCATTTATTCACTCACCTTCTCTCTTTCTCTCTTATTCCCTCCCTATCTCCTTTAAGCATCTGTTAAATCCTTATTCCTGTTCTATTAAGTACTAGGTGCTTTGTAAAATACCGAGATGGAAGAGGCAAGAGAAGTCTGAATTTCAAGAAAAGAGTGATAATGTTGATAATACAGTTTACTGAGCCCTTATAAGGCACCAGGCACTGTAAGTGTGCTGACTGAAAAAAAATGCACAATCTAAAAGTTGAGAATTATATTTTATTTGATGGACATACCGAGGACTTAAGACCGGGAGACAGCCTCTCAGATAGCTCTGAGGGACTGTTCCGAAGAGTTAAGGGAGGAGCCAGAATACATAGAAGTTTTTACAACAAAAACCAGGTAGTTGGAACATTAAAGGGTTACTGTTTATTAAAGAGACACCATACATTTCAAGTTAATGAATTTAGCTCTTTTCTGTGTATGGGAAGACGCAAGAGTCTGGGCTCATTGAAATCATTCCTTAGGCTTAAGTCTTCAGTATGTTTTCCGAATAAAACATAATTCTCAAATTTTAGGTTGTTCATTTTTTTTCAGTTGACAAGAGCTCTAATCTTATTATTTTATATTCACCAAACCCTGTGAGTTAGGTATTATTATTTGATTTGACTAATAAGGGGAAGCTGAGACTTAAGGAGATCAAGTAACATCTCTAGGGTCACACAGCTAATAAAGGGCAGAACCCAGATGCAGCACTGATAGGTGTGATGTCCTTGCTCTTAAAACCTAGTGAATGCTCCCTCTTTCCAACTCTTGAACCCATGGCATGGTGCGGGTACCTATCATCCCTAAGTGTTCCCCTCAAACGTCATAACTCTCAACTCAGGGGAGCCAGGTCCCTGCTTTGTATTAAATTTCCTTTCTTGCTGCTTCTGGGCTGTCGCAAGTCAAGTACCCAGCATGACAGGGTTTGGAAGAGCACGGCTCAAAGCCATGAAGGTCTGTTCCCCTGGGACCATATCTCAGTGACTTTGGCATCAGAGCCTCTCTCCCCATTCCTTTTATCTTCCAACTTCACTCACTTTTTCATGGAGGCACAAGGACTGGGCTTTAGCACAGTCTATCTACCCCTGAAATTGTCAAAAATCTGGTCAAAAATACACGTGTGTATATTTTCTAGAGGACTTCCATAGCTTTTGGCAGATTCTCAGAGAAGTCTGTACGAGGTTAAAAAAAAAATGTTTCCACATTCTTCAAAAGTATTGCTCAGAGCAGTGACCCATGGACGACAGTGTCCTGTCAAAAATGCAAATTCCTGGGCTCCAGGTCCCACGAGGAATCTGCAGTTTTAAACACACACCCTTATCAAGAAATCCCTGATTGTCAAGATGCCAGCACCAAGCTGTGGTGACATTGGAAGTCCTGGATGGAAGCCTTCCTGGGATCTTGCTGCGGGGATCTGAGTTTGGAGTAGAGCCTGGAGGAGCTGGCAGGGAGAGCCCTGGGAGGCTGCTCTTCTGCACGTGTGCAAACGGGATGGATTTGTCACGTGGCCTTTTCCCCTGGGCTTTATTCTGTCTGTGAGCCAGCCCAGTTTCCATTGTTCTCAATGATTGGAACTGCTGCCGGCATGTGGGGAAACGTGAACTCTGACGCTCCTCTCAAACACTGGGACCAGCTCTCATTCTGAGCAGCCCCTGGAGCTCTGTTTGCAAGGCAGACCCGAGGCCTTTGAGGTCAGTGTTGCAGTTTCCTCTGTTTGGAGGCAGCAGGAGCACCCGTTGCCTTTTCCCTGGGTTTCTGCAGCCTTGCTAATTCTGGCGTCTGTGTGCTTGCTAATTCTTTACAAGCCCTTAGAGTCCTTGGGGTCAGCTCCAGTTCAGGGAGCTTGGGGCTGTTAAGTGGCTCTGAGGACCCTGGGCAGAAAGCCTCCTGCTTCAGTGCTGGATTCAAAACCATTCGGGAACTTTGTCACAGTTCCAACCACGGTGAGTTAGTGACACAGCTAGACCCAACTCTGACATCCAGTCCGGAGGCTCAGTTCTGGAGCCTGTTCATTTCCAATAGAGAACAGGTCACCCCACAGGGCAGACCACTGGCCAGTTTCTGTTCAGTAATCCTGCAGGATACGGGAAGGTTCTTTTCCTCTTGAAACAACCCCTTCCCCCTCTTAATTCCTCTGGACCAGAAAATGGTGTGAAGACTAATAAACACCAGGAATTATTCTTGGGTCCTGGTTATTGAGGACCAGTTTTCTGGAACTTTCTCCCCAAGGTTTCTGAAGTTCAAAAACACTCACATAGAAGCCAATCACTAATGATGCAGTGAGTACTTATTCTAGTGCGGCTCCTTGTAAGGTAAACTGTAATCCCTGGAGATTGCACATTTCCTTCTTCACCCCAGTTCATGACCAAGTCCACTTACCTCTTGACGCCATCTACTTCTCTCTGTATCCATACTCCCCATTCTGGCCCAGGCTTCCCTCTCCAGAGCCTGAATCAGGGATTCAGCCTCCTATTTCTGTCGCCTTTCATTCTTGCCCCTACCCCTAGGTCCATTTCCTGCAAAGCAGCCAGAGCCACCTTTTCCAAAATGCAAATTTGATTATATCATTCCCAGCTGAAGCCCCATTGAGAGCTTTGGATCATCTGCAACAATTACAAGGCCTCCTCGTGATAGGGTCCCATCAACTCTTCAACTCCCCACTTTCCCCATCAACTAGGACCTTTCTGTAGTCCAGCCAGATACCTTCTAGAAAGGACCATGTTTCTTCTGTCCCTTTCTCTGGTCAATGTCTTGTGCATCCTTCAGATCTCATCAGCTAACCCTTCCTCCCAACTGGCCAGGAAACCCTGTTAAATGCTCATAGCGTTTTACAGCACTTATCTCTGTCTATAATTGTACATTACGCACATGATTCTTTAATTAATTCTTCTCTCCTTCAATCCAACTGCGAGCCCCAGGATGGCAGGGACCTTATCTAGTTTCCTAATTCTTTTTGCCCTGATGCCTGTTGCTATCCCAGCCCAGAGAGGATAGTCATCCAATTTCTACTATAGGAGCCCAATGAATGAATAAGAGTCACTCTGTATGTGAAAGGAGTTTGAGCTCTGGATTGGAAACATTGAATTTCCCTCTCCTGCTCTTGCTAAGCAGATCCTAGGATGTGAGTGACAAAAAGCCATGCATAGCTCAAAGCCACCTTGGGGGCTTCGTGGGGCCACTAGGTCCCCAAAAGCGTGTGGTTTGTGCTCTGAAACAATTAGCCTGACTTGGACTGCATTGGATTTTGTTAGAACATGTGCCAATTGCCACGAAAACTGTTTGTATGTAATCAATCTTCAGCTGCAGAGAGCCGTCTAGTCCAGGAAGGCATGTCACCCTGACTGTTATAATCCCTGCACATGGCTGAGGACCCCTCCTCCACGTCCCAGAGTCCACAGTCCCTGCATACCCTTCCCCGCAAGGGTACGTTGTGTGAGTTTTTCTCCCTTTGCTCACTCAAAATCCAATGGACCTGTGTGGAGACCAGGTAAGAGAAGGATGTGAGGCAGAGCAGGGAAGGAGTCAGGTCCAGAAGAATGGTGCAAATAGGGGTGAGGGTCCCAAACGTGTGGCAGTGGCTGCTTGAAGGGCAGTCATCACTGCTGGGTTTGCTTGTGGGTACCCTAGTGTGGCCAAGTCCTCAATGATGGAAGGTCAGTTATACAAGTGGCTGTAGACATCTATAGTCTGCGTGTTTCTGTGCTGCTTTATACCTCAGTCTCCTCATCTGTAAAATGTGATCATAGTGGTTCTTATTCCAGCAGGTGATTGGAAGAATTAATAAGGATAGTCCATACAAAGCGGCTGAACTAGTACCTGGTGTGTGGTCTCCACTGAGTAAATTGCACCCTTGGCATAAGGGGCACTCGGACTCCTACTGCTCGTTCTGCCGCTCCTGTCCCCGGTTATTGGTCCTGACTGCTATCAAGGTCACCTGGGGAGCTGCTTAAAAGTATAAATTCCGGGCTTCCCTGGTGGCACAGTGGTTGAGAGTCCGCCTGCTGATGCAGGGGACACGGGTTCGTGCCCCGGTCCGGGAAGATCCCACATGCTGCGGAGCGGCTGGGCCTGTAAGCCATGGCTGCTGAGCCTGCGCGTCCGGAGCCTGTGCTCTGCAACGGGAGAGGCCACAACAGTGAGAGGCCCGCGTACCGCAAAAAAAAAAAAAAAAAAAGTATAAATTCCCTGGTTTCACTGAATCAAATTTATCCAGCGGGTTTCAGTCTGGACATCTGTGTTAAAAAGAAAAGTCTTCCATTGATTTTGATTCATTTGAACAATCTAGCCCATCTACAAATCTCCTGGTGAGATTTAGGCAAGCATCTTGCCCTCTTTGCACCTCATTTCCTCTCTTTTTCCTAATGCTGCACCTGGCTCTATCGCTCTATTTTATATCAGGTCACAGTAGAAACTTTTGGTAACTCCTATGCTTAATTTAGAGTTCATTTACATTCCTTAAAGACATATATTTCCATTAGCCAAATAAAACAACTCTCATTTCTGCTTATTCACTTTGTGCCTTTGTCCACATGCAAACCTATACTTGAAATACAACGCAGGAATTGCTACATATCGTTAACTTTGTTTCTTGCTTTATTTCTGTGTTTCCATTTCAGCTAGAAAATGTTCATTGTGCTCATTGCATACAATTCCAGTGACTATAGATATAAACCTAAATTAAATTAGCCATATCCCTATTTTTGGATGTTTGGATAGCTTACAAGGGTTTTTCACTGTTATAAATAATGCTGGAGTGTGTATCTTCAAACATATAGCTTTTTCATATTTAGGAATTTTACCTTGAGTGCATTCCCAGAATTATCACTGAGTTAAATGCAGAATCTCTTTTTTTTTTTTATTTGTCTGGAGATCTATTACCCAGCTTTTTTTCTGAAAAAGTGTTGCCAGAACATACTCTGCCTACCAGTAATTCATGACAGTTTCCTTGCCAGTATCAAGTGTAAAGATTTTATTTTGTATTTTTACTAATTTAATAAACTGCGGCACTTCATAGCTGCTTTATTTTCATTTTAAAGTGTGCTTTAGACCTGCGTACTCCTTGCCTGCTACATAAACTTCCCAGGTGGTAGTATTACCACCAATGTGATACACATAGAATTCTGTCCTTTGGAATAACTTTATAGGGTTGATGTCAGGAATTGCCTCAGGTAAGGAGAATACCACCATTGTCCTCTCCTTAGCCAGCCACTTCGTGTTCAAGGTTACCACCCCGGGGACTTAGGCTGGCAAGATGCTAAGGAAACCAGATGAGTTTGACAAAGAGCCTTCTCGGCTCCCTGGCCCAAGGCCTGGGTTAGGCACTGGGACACTTGCCTCCTAACTCTCTCCACGCAGGTCCACATCTTAGCCTCTCTGCCTTTTAGCACCTGCATCCACCCTCACCTTGGTACAGAGATCCCTCCACATCACTCATTTCCCTCATTAGTTCATTAATAATTTATTCAATCAACAAGTATGTGTCGAACACCTACCATATGCCAGGCAGTGTGCTGGGGCAGGGTCTACAAGAGTGAGGGGAAAAAATATTAAAGGACAAAACAGACTCTGCTGGCATAGATCTGCTAGCCCATCAGGAGAAGAAGATGTTTGTTAGGCTATCACCTGAAACCATGTGTCACTACCTCTGTTCTAACCCCTGGTGGTCTTTTCCCACTCAACTCTCTTCTGTTTTGGGGTACCCATGCATACTGTCCCTTCTGCCCTGAAGTCTCCTCACCCCACGGCTGGCACAGATGTCATCTCTTAAGGAAACATCTGAGAACCTCTAATAAAGTATTACCAGGGTCCCCTTCATACCCACGCTCGCTAGCTGCCTCTCCCAGCTTTGCTTTTCTCCATAGCACTTACCACTCTCCAATGCATTACTCATGTACCTGTGTGTTTATTGTCTCTCTCCTTCATTAAATGTAAGATCTGTAAAAGCAAGGGATCTGTCTGTTTTGTCACTCCTATGAATGGTGCCCAGCACGGAGTAGCCTCCTAATAACTATTTGCTGAATAAAACAGTGAATGAATGAACAAATGAATGAATGAATAGGTTTTATTCTGATTCCCACTTAGGGAATTTGTATGAATATCTTTTAGCTGCAGTGGGCCTGGGGGTGGTGGTTGGGATGGGCAAGGAACGGGGGAGGGAGGGTTGAAGCCCCATGTCCACTTCGGGGTGCTTCCTATGAGCCTGACTCTTACAAAGTCCTCTGACACTCTGCTTCTAGCTGATTAACAACAACAATGACAGTAATAAATCAGTCTTCTCTAAGGCCCTGGCCACACTCCGATTCCTTGCAACGGGACGAGCAAGAGAATCTCAGAACCAAGGCTTTTGGTCTTCATGGAGGAAAGCCCTGGGCTCTTGGCAGTGGCTCAGCCCCTGCACACACAGGCAGGGACCACCACGGATTTCTGAAGATGCTGAAGGATGGCCTTGTGGAGGAAAAGCCAGTCAGCCAGGAAGGCTGAGATTTCCTGTCTGTACAATTAACATCATTATGGAGGTGTAATCTCCTTAATTAGTTTATTTCATCAAGATTTGATTGAAGGCTTTTCTCATCTGCCACTGTGGCATCCCTCTACCTAAGGCTCATGAATAATAGGAAGCGAGATATGTATCTGATTCCGCTCCCTCCTAAAGAGACCAGCCCATAAATAAAACATCTGGGCCTTGCTGGGGTGGGGACAGCAAAGGGGCTCTGAGTGGGAGCTCACTGATTGATGGAGACAGGAGAGTGTTTTCTTAAGTGAGGCAGGCAGTGATTTCGCCTCTGGACCTGGGCCACAGAGCTTGGCTGCCCTTCGAGAGCAGCCAGCCTGGACATGGGCACTAATAAATGGGGAGGGAGGGTGGTAATGGGGCAGCCGTGGAACCAGCCTACAGGCTCACCCTCTTTTTTTTCCATTTCCTGACTTGACTCCTCTTAGAAGAAAGAAGGATAATTTATTCCTCTGCAAGTCTTTTCCTAACAGGTTCTAACAGAGCTTCATTGTCACATAAATAACCAACAATTTCAATGATTTTGCAGTGATAAACAAAGAGAATGGGTCCACGTCCAGCTCAGTCCTTGACTTGCCCAGATTTCAGCTACTTGTCTGTATAATGAAGGTTGGACAAAACATCGGACCACAACCATTCCCCTCTACTCTCACCAGTGGCAGACATTACTAATCAATCACAGCTGCTGACCTAGGAGGGAGACTTCTCATTGCAGAGTCCAGGATGCCACTGTCAGTAGATGAGAGTTGGTGCAGGAGAGTTGAAATCTATTCCCCCCACCCCACCCCAGGAATCAATGATCCTTTTCTTTTTTTTTCAATGATCCTTAAGCTTTTCTCTGATGATGGCTGGAAAAAGCACATACAAGTGAACTTTCTCCCCTCAGAGATAAGAAAATTACTGGGAAACCAAAGCAGCCACCACAGCCCAGAATTTGGAGGGAAAGTCTTAGTTAGAATGGCATCCACTTGACAATAGGCAGAGGTGGTTTAAGTTTTAAGAAAAGCCTGATGGGGGACTTTCCTGATGGTCCAGTGGTTAAGACTTTGCCTTACAATGCAGGGTGTGTGGGTTCGATCCCTGGTTGGGGAGCTAAGATCCCACATGCCTCGGGGCCAGAAAACCAAAACATGAAACAGAAGCAATATAGTAACAAATTCAGTAAAGACTTTAAAAATGGCCCACATCAAAAAATCTTTAAAAAAAAGAGAAAAGCCTGATGGTGGGTGGCACAGGGCAAAATTTTGAAGGCACAAAACGAACATCAAGCCAATCAAAAATAGATGGGGTTGCAAGCGGCCATTTACAGTAAGCAGACACATCTTACTGCTCTTTAAACAATGTGTTCTATTTAAACAATAGAATACTATATTTCAATGAGACTGACCAATCGACAGCCACACATGTAAATGAGGATAAATCAGACAGTGGGGACGATGTTAAATGAAAGAAGACAGACACAAAAGAGGACATATTGTGTGGTTCCTTTGATTTAGGGCACAACAGCAAGTGAAACCACTCTGGTGTCAAACATTAGGATGATGCCACTTTGGGCAAGGTAGTGACTGGGAGAGGCGGTGAGGAAGGCTTTTGGGAGGTGGTCATGTTTTGCTTTTTGATTGGTTCTAGTTTATGAGTGCATTCAGTTTGGGGGAAACTTATCCAGCTGTACACTGGTGATAAGAGCACATCAATAAAAAGTTTACAAAGTCTTAGGGTCCAGAGAGGGCTATCTATCGGTAAGAATTCCCATCATCCTGGATCCTTGCCTCCATTTTCCTTGCCTTGTACCCTCACCTTCTTGAATCATCACATCTCCCTGTGACCAGCAATGGGCATTTCTCCACTGAGAAGTGGCATGGCAGAGTGGAAAAAGAATTGGAGGAGGAGTCAATACACCTGGACTTGATTTCAGGTTTTACCACCTGTGGGATGTGTGTTCTCAAGCCGGACTCCTACATCTGTGAGCCTCAGTTTTCTTCCAGGGTCTGATGGGTGGGACTTGGTCTCTCCTTCCTTTAGGTGTGCTTGGGTGTCCTCCCTCTCACCTTTTGCCCCTCGTCAGTCTTGTTGCCCCAAAGGGAAGAGAGGTAGAGAACTGTGAACCTGTGGCATCAGGAGGCCGTGGAGAGCAGTGCTTTGAGCAATGATGCTAGATTCCTCTGGTCTCTAAGGGAGACTGACTCTAAAGTTAAGCAGACCCAGAGGCCCTTATTCAAGTCTCCAGACAAGTGAAACAATTACCTGGGGAGGTCTTCTAAATCAGACTTTCCCCTACATTGTGAAACTGGTCAACTTGCGACAAGCAGAGACATCTTCTTAGAAACATGTCTTGGGGGCCATCCCCAAAGCTTTGGGGGAAATGTGTGCTATTTAAAAACTCATCAGTGCCTTCTACATCACAAATCTGTTTAAAGTGTGCTTGAAGGAACAGTTCAAAACAACAATAGAAAAAAGACTGTTGAAATTGGGAGGAAAAGAAAATCTCTCCATCCCAAGAAACCCAGGGGGTTAATCCTCCCCTGTGGCTAAGGAAATGCCAACAAGCCTTTGGCAACCTTCCTCTTTCTTTATATAACAACACTTCCAAGAGCTGGAGCTAGAATCGTCCGGTAATGCTTTTTTAATTTGTGTGCAGTTGGGAAGAGGCCAGGATTTAATCGAAATTGTTAGAATGGCTTTGCTTGGAGTAGCTGAGTGCTTGCAGTAGGGCTGGGCTGCGAGGTAGCACTGGATAATTAAAAGAAATACCTAAGCTCATCATCATTGCTTGAGTTATTCCAGATACTGGGCTTCAGAGTAGAAAGGTGGAATTAAAGAGCATTTTATTTTTTAACTGAAATAAAATTTGTGCAGAGTTACTTTTCTATTACACTTCAATTTTCTCTCTTCCCATTCAGCTAATAAAAGGAGCTGGGGCTCCATGTTTGTTTAATGGGGGTGAGGGCCAAACCCTGGGAATTGGCTGTTCCTCAGCCCGCCCAGGTGCTCAGCGTTCCTACTCTTACCCTGCTCTGGACTGTGGGTGGTCTGAGCTGTTCACCTTCCTGAATTACATGAACTACACAGCTGTGCAGACAACATTCCACTTGCCCCTTCCTTCCCAGTGTAGTCCTACCCTCTTGAGTCCCATCCTTGAGCAAAATGTGGAAAAAACTGGCATGAACATTGGAATTTCCATACCTGTCCTCTTTCCTATTCTCTTTCTACGGGGAATCATGGGTCCCCAGGCCCCCAAACAACACATGGTCAAGATTAGGAATCATGTCCCTAAAAGACTGAATAATTCAGTTTAAAAAAGGAGCACATCTGTGAAACAGAGATATTCACCTGACTTATTTATATGTGATAAACACTTACATGGGTCACAGGGGACCCAGCATATGCCATGCCAGTTATTCACTCCATCAACAAGCATTTGTTTACATCTACGCACCATCCATTCTTTTCTTTTCCTTACAGAAGTAAGGCCTTCTGCTAAGTTCTATTAAGTGAAGATGAGAGAGAGAGAGATGAGGCTTCTACTCTGATGCCAAGCTAGTGAAGAACTGGCTACAGGCAGGTCTCACATATGGAAAGGTTCAGGGCAGGTGTCTCTACTGTTTGGTTGGGCCAATAGGGAATCTTTCTTTCTTTGAGGCAATGTGTCACCTATGGTATCAAGGGCAAAGGCTTTAATAGGTGCTCAAGTCACACTGTGGTCCAGCCCTATTTTGTTTTCAATCTTAGCTGCTCAGGAAAGCTAGGTCACTGCTGTCATTAAGTGGTAAGAGGAGAACTGTGATGGTGACTGGAAACAGGTGTGACCACAGGAGTCAGGTCCATGGACTCTGCTCCCTCAATGAATATCCCTATTAAAAAGAAAAAAAAAAAAACAACGATGACCTAGGTACTATGGTGATCTCCATTTTATGTGCCAGAAAACTGGACTTAGAAAAGTTAAACAACTGACCCAAGGTCACTCAGGCAATATGTGGCAGAACTAAAATTAAAATGAAAACTCCAACCCAAGGCTGCCTGACTCCAGAGCCCACACTCAAGACCCACAAGGCGAGAAGGCAACAAAGTGAGACGACACCATAGAGAAGCCAAGAGAGGATTGGAGGAGAGCTAACAGGCATATCTGAAGAATGGAAGGAATGTGAAGAGAATATTCGCAAAGAAGATAATTGAGGGTGCAGATCCCAGAGGAAGGAGCAGCTGATAGAATCATGAGTACCAATTACCTTTGGCAAAGAAAGACATCTCTTCCTTGGGATGGGGAAGAGGATGGGCGAAGGCTTGGGATACATTTTCGTGTAGAGAGCCACACATGTGGGAGAGAGGAAAGCTAAGGTGGAGTAGTTTTGCCATTGTAACTTTGAGTTTTCCAGTTGGGAAAATATCACTTATCTATTGCCGCATATCAAGCCATCCACAAAATAGTGGCTTACCACAATTTACTTCTTCTCCAGCTGCCATTAGCTGATGGGGCAGCTGGGAGAGCTACACAGGCTGGATCTCTCTCCCTTTCTCTCTAGGTGTTGTCTTTCATTGCAGACTTCTTCATAACCTGGGCGGTCCAAGAGGGTAAGTGTAGAAGCTTCAAGACTTGCTCCACCATGACCTCCTTAGTCTCTACATCAAGATTCTCTTAGTTGTACTTGATAGCATTTGGGTGGCTCAGACTGTCACCACTGAGTCACAAAAAGATGTGAAGCACCCACAGAGTTTCACATTTCCAACAAAAGGGCCTGGAATTTTTGAGTTTTTTTCAGTTGAGCCATTTCCCCTTCCATGATGGGCACCATCCTCTGTTTTGCCCAAAATAAAAAGGATTAAGTTGTTTCCCACACTTGAGACCAGTTCTTTTGTCAGCAGTGGCAGCGACTTAATTTCTCTCCTATAAGCAGAGCTGGAGCCGGTTCAAGCACTCCACCAATGGCCAGCAGGAGAAAAAAAAATCATTAGAAAATCAATTTTTACTTAATTGAAGATTCTTCCTCCGAACAGGAAGAAAGTGGGATTTGTCACCTCTGTTGCTTCCTAGCCTGGGTAATAACCACAGTTTTGTCTGCCTGAGTTTTCCTTGGTAGATCAGATGTCTCCAGCATCCAGCTCAGCAGCACCACATGTGCTGACTTCCAGGGGTCTGAGGGCACCCAGGAAGGCAATAACCTGGGTGATGAATCCACTCGGGATGTGAACAAAAGTTGTTCCACCAAAGTATGATGAGAAATTATGCTCACAAATAAGATAAATAAAGGCAAGTCTGACCTACTCGTGTCCCTTTTTGCAGGCAATTTAAAGTAACCTTCTTGCTAGGGCTGCTTTTTGTCTTTATCATCTGCTATTGCCTAAGCATTGAGACTCCTAGAAAGTGCTGAGCCAAGGAGCCTAGCATCTGCTGGGAAAAATCTGGAGTGCCATCAGTAACTATGGGAATCATATTGGGGCCCGGACAGCCCGGGAGTGATGACCAGAATCAAGACTCATCAAGAAACTACAGCATCTGTGGACTGATTGAAGAATCGAGGGCATTTGGTTTTGAGAAAGGCATTTGTTTTTTTGTTTTTTGCTTTTTTTCACATCTTTATTGTAGTATAATTGCTTGACAATGGTGTGTTAGTTTCTGCTTTATAACAAAGTGAAACAACTATACGTATACATATGTCCCCATATCTCCTCCCTCTTGCGTCTCCCTCCCACCTTCCCTATCCCACCTCTCTAGGTGGTCACAAAGCACCAAGCTGATCTCCCTGTGCTATGCAGCTGCTTCCCACTAGGCATTTGGTTTTGAGAAAGGAAAGGACATGTGAGAGCTGTCTTCCAGCCTGGGAATGGGATAGTCTTGCTTGGAGTTACTGAAATGGGCAGAATGGAGGTACCCCAAATACGGAGACAGATAATGGTGCAATTAATGAAGAGTTATTAGCAGAGCTGCTTAGAAAAGTTAAGCATTGTGTTCAGGAAGACCAGATTTCAAGAAAGGAACATTTTTGAGGTTCTAAAGTTCCCATCGTTCTCTCCAAAACAAAACAAGTTCCTATCTATCTATCTAACCTCATCATCACTATCATTATCTATCTTTATATATCAATTGAACAGCAAATCCCAAAACAGGAATTTTAATAAGATGTCCCTTGAGAAGTTCATAATGTAGTCTTTAGAGAAGTCGAGGCATGCCAGCATCTATTTAAACTTTTAAAAAATATTTTTATCGGAGTATAGTTGATTTACAATGTTGTGTTACTTTCTGCTGTACAGCAAAGTGAATCAGATATATATATGTGTATATATATGTGTATATATACATATACATATATACGTATATGTCCATTTTTTCCCAGATTCTTTTCCCATATAGGTTGTTACAGAATATTGAGTAGGTTCCCTGTGCTATACAGTAGGTCCTTATTAGTTATCTATTTTATATATAGTAGTGTGTATATGTTAATCTCAGTCTTCTAATTTATCACTTCCCCCCACATTTCCCCTTTGGTAACCACAAGTTTGATTTCGAGATCTGTGAGTCTGTTTCTGTTTTGTAAATAAGTTCATTTGTATCATTTTTATTAGATTCCACATATGAGTGATATCATATGGTATTTGTCTTTCTCTGGCTGACTTACTTCACTTAGTATGATAACCTCTAGGCCCATCCATGTTGCTGCAAATGGCATTATTTCATTCCTTTTTATGGCTTAATAATATTCCATTGTATATATGTACCACATCTTCTTTATCCATTCATCCATTGATGGACAATTAAGTTGCTTCCATGTCTTGGCTATTGTAAATAGTGCTGCAATGAACATTGGAGTGCATGTATCTTTTCAAATTATGGTTTTCTCCAGATATATGCCCAGGAGTGGGATTGCTGGATCATATGGTAGTTCTGTATTTAGTTTTTTAAGGAAACTCCATAGTGTTCTCCATAAAGGTTATACCAATTTACATTCCCACCAACAGTGTGGGAAAGGCATGGTTCTCCCACAGTCTGGGGAAGATTTTCCTCATTTACCAGCCACATGTGTAAAGGCCTCTATTTCACAAAGACTCTCCTTAGATAGGTTTATTCCTAGGTATTTTATTCTTTTTGATGCGTAGGTAAACGGGATTGTTTCCTTAATTTCTCTTTCTGAGCTTTCATTGTTAGTATACAGGAATGCAAGTGATTTTTGTGTATTAATTTTGTATCCTGCAACTTTGCCGAATTCACTGATGAGGTCTAGTAGTTTTCTGGTAACATCCTTAGGTTTTTCTATGCATAGTATCATGTCATCTGCAAACAGTGACTCTTTTATTTATTCTTTTCCAATTTGTATTCCTTTTATTTCTTTTTCTTCTCTGTTTACCATTGAATAAAAGTCGTGAGAGTGGACATATTTGTCTTGTTCCTGGTCTTAGAGGAAATGCTTTCAGTTTTTCACAGTTGAGAATGATGTTAGCTATGGGTTTGTTGTATATGGCCTTTATTATTATATTGAGGTAGGTTCCCTCTATGCCCACTTTCTGGAGAGTTTTTATCATAAGCAGGTGTTGAATTTTGTCAAAAGCTTTTTCTGCATCTATTGAGATGAGCATATGGTTTTTATTCTTCAGTTTGTAATATTGTGTATCACATTGACTAATTTGTGTATATTCCTGGGATAAATCCCACTTGATCATGGTGTATGATCCTTTTAATGTATTGTTGGGTTTGGTTTGCTAGTATTTTGTTGAGGATGTTTGCATCTATGTTCATCAGTGATATTGACCTGAAATTTTATTTTTTTGTGGTATCTTTGTCTAGTTTTGGTATCAGGGTGATGGTGGCCTCATAGAATGAGCCTGGGAGTGTTCCTTCCTGTGTAATTTTTTTTGAAGAGTTTCAGAAGGGTAGGTGTTAACTTTTCTCTAAATGTTTGATAGAATTCGCCTGTGAAGGCATCTGGTCCTGGACTTTTGTTTGTTGGAATTTTTTAATCACAGTTTCAATTTCAGTACTTGTGATTGGTCTGTTCATATTTTCTATTTCTTCCTGGTTCAGTCTTGGAAGATTGTACCTTTCTAAGAATTTGTCAATTTTTTCTACGTTGTCCATTTTATTGGCATAGAGTTGCTTGTGGTAGTCTCATGATCCTATGTATTTCTGTGGTGTCATTTGTAACTTCTCTTTTTTCATTTTTAATTTTATTGATCTGAGCCTTCTCTGCTCTTGATAGCAGAATCCTGTACCTTAGCCTGTCTGAGCCTGAGTTTGCACACTTGAAAATGAGGTTGAACATTCCTACCTTGCCTGCCTCTAAGAGTCTTCTTCTGTTCCACGTTCCTCACTTAGCATTTACCTGCAAGCTGCTCAGAAGCACTTTTCTCAAGATTTGTGTGAGTCAGAATTAAGGTCTTTACTTACCAGCATTTTAACTTTTGAGTTCTCTCAATTTGAGTGCCAGGAGCAAAGCTCTGGCCACTGCCACAAGTTGGTCCTAACTTGTCTACACCATCAGCAGTCCAATGACAACCACTGCTGTCAGTTCTGGGTCTAGAGTGTTCCAGAGTCTATTCAATTTCTAACCAATTGGTCTGAAAGATGCAGTTTGAAATAAGGAAAGGAATGGATCATTGGGATAAATCAGATATGGGTGAACTTATCAAAGTTCAATAAACATAAAAGTGATGAATTTTGAAGCCACATAATTAACTCAGGATTACATGAGCAATAACTGAGTAATTACACCTTTAATAATGCATTGAACTTGTCAGGAATACTTACTCATTCTGCTCAAATTTTTTAACAAGATAGCCTATAGCAAGTGACTATAATTAGATATTGCCGCTGAAAACATCGACAGATCCTAATTGATACCTTTTATTATAAAGCTAGATGCCAAACATTGCTGTTGAGTAGATTAAGGAATAATATTAGAGGTGTTAGGATCATAATACCTACTTGTAAGAATCTCATGCAAGTGGGAAAAAAAATTGAGTTCGACTCATCAATCACCTACCTAAAGCTGGTTCAAGTTTGCACTGGTTTGCTTTAAATTACAGCCTGACAGCAATTGCTTCTGCCAGTGCTGTCAGGAAAAGAAACTGGAAACAGAAGAGGGTGGGGATGGAGACAGGGTCCTTCCCTGCTTCCTCTCTCACATCGATGGCCAGGAGAAATGAATCTGGGAGAATGGAGGTGGCAAGGGGTCTTCATGTGGGGAGTGAAAGGAGAGAATATATATGTTTTTGCCTTTCGATGAGAGATTTTTTTTTCTCACTTCAAGGTTGATCTCCAGAGCTTTTGTTTGTTGTTTTATATTTTCTCTAGAGCTACTTGAGATAGGACTCTAACCTTTGTAAAGATAAGAGATAGGCTGTGATTTAGAGGTGCTAAGGCGGTTCCCCATCCTCTGCTCCAGTCCTAGGATATAGTCTCTGTGTGTTTTTCCCTGGACTCAGAATTCTTATTTAAAAGGAAGACTTGAGAGTCTTCTCCAGGAGGCAAATGTTTTAACTGGAATCAGGGCGCAGAGAGCAAGTACTTCCAAAGGCCCATGAGAGGCAGTCTCTTGGTGGTTAAGAGCCTGGGCTCTGCCTTATTTGGATCCAGCTCTACCAGGGCTCCCAGCTGGGGAGAATCAGGCAAGTACTGTAACTGTTCTGTGCCTCTGTGTCTCTGGTCTGTAAAATGGCCTTACAGTCTGGATCCCTGATATTTGCAGGTCTGGGGCATGGGTACAAACAGAGACCTTTATACTAATGACTAAATATTTAAAAGCTGTACATCAAGCTTGCAAACTCTTAAAGTAAATGTTTTCTATCCTTCAACTTTGACACATATACCTTCAAAATAAAAATGTGTAAAGCTATCATATTTAAACAATTCAAAGACATCAAAGTAGAAAAGATGGCTGTATTTAATTATTATTCCATGGGTGTGAGTGTGTTGTTAGTGGAATTGGGATGTTGGGTGAGTAATAAACTAAAGACATATGTGATTCATAGTTTATTTTATATTTATTCCATAAAATTTATTTATTCTTTCAATTTTCTCAGCAAAGTCACTAATGATGTTATTATAATCAGATCTTCACATAATTTTTGTTCTATTGGCAACAATGACCTAAACCATTATAACATAAAATGTAATTTATTCAGAGTGTATATATTTCCATATAGTCATATTTTTATATCCATCAAAAATGTAAACTAAAGTCAATGTTGGAAATGTAAAAAGTGAAAAAGTACATGTAAAATATAAAAATAATTTTAATGTTTTCAAAACGATTAGTATTCTAAAGTATTGAAAATAACTTATTAAAAGCAAAAGGCAAAACAAAAAGTTTATTTAAAAAAGCAAAAGGCAAACACATTAAAATGAATAAATGTTAATAATCTAATAACATTTCAATAAAGTTGCATTTTTATATATGAAAAATTTGATTAAAATTTTGTGGAGAAATTTGAAAAAAATCACCACTCTGGGATTCGACATTCATCTAGTTGCTTGTGTAACAAAGTGGTATCATGCTTCATGCATGTGAGGTCTAGACTTACGTGTGTTCAAATTTCAGAGTAATACAAATTGCTTAACATCGCAAAATATTCCATAGCTGCTCTGTGCGATGGTTGTGAATACTGTGCTGATTTGTGAACAGCTTGAGAACTCTAAATTGGAACACAAAAAGAAGCAAGGAAATGCATGCTTGTCACCACCAGGAAGTGATGCTTGGGTATAGAAGAATCTATAGCATTCACGTGGGTAGGAAAGATCTGACAAGCTAATTAATTTATCTTTTCTCTCCTTTCAAATCCTTCCCAACTTCAGAGCAGCATCCATCTCTGAAGATGGCAGCAGTGTAACCCTCAGACCTCATGGCATTCAAACACAGTGTCCTTTGGTGTCAAGGTCATCCATCGGTCAAGAACGGTGACAAACATTTCCCTGGGATCTTAATAGTGTTACTCAGGAGAGTGGCTCTGTAGGGCACTGACTCCCACATGACAGAAGCATTGTGAGGTATTTAAAATTTTTATTTAAATACACTTTTTAAATTTTAGAATAGCTTTATATTAACAGAAAAAATTGTGAGGCTAATACAGAAAATTCATAGACACCCAGTTTGCCCTATTTTTAACATCTTACATTGATTTAGCATCTTTGTTACAATTAATGGCCCAATATTGGTGCATTATTATTAACTAAAATGCATACTTTATTCAGACTTCCTCAATTTCCCCCTAATATCCTATTTCTCTTCCAGGATCCCATCCTGGAATATATAATATCACATTATGTTTAGGAGTCACGTCTCCTTAGGGTCCTTTTGCATGTGAGTATCTCAGATTTTCCTTGTTTTTGATGGCCTAGAAAAATTTGAGTTTTGAGACAAAATTGGGATTTGTCTGTTTGTTTGTTTTTTATGATTATACTGTGCTTATCGATTTTAGGAAGAAGATGCCAGAGGTGGTGTACCATTCTCATCACATGATACCAAGGCTACACACTATCGAAAGGACTTATCACTGCTGTTACTGACCTTGGTCACCTGGCTAAGGTAGTGTTTGTCAGGTTCCTCCATGTAAAGTTACTCATCCCCTCACCCCCTTTCCATACTATGCTCTTTGGAAGGAAGTCAGTATGAGCCACCCAGCCTTCACCTCCTTGAATTTATTAACATAAATTATGCAAAATTCTTCTGTGTGGGAGATTTGTCTCTTCTCTTCCATTTATTTGTGTGTTAAATCATATATTTATATCAGTCTGGACTTATGGATATTTATCTTATATTTTGGTTATAATAGAATACTACTTAAATTATTTTTCTAAAATTGTTCCAGTTGTGGTCCTTAGGGTCCCTTTTAGTTGACTCTTGTGTCCCTTAGACATACTCCCATCCTTGTGTGTGTGCACATGTATGTGTGTGTGTGTTTAACCTTTTTTGAGCACTTCCTTACTTTTCGGCACTATAAAGTACCACAGGCTCGTCTTGTATATTTTCCATCACTGTCCAAGAATCAGCCATTTCTCCAAGGAGCCCCAGCAGGAGATTTGAACAAAGCTATTTTTGTGTGTATGCTTGTCGAATGCAGTGTCCAAAGTGCAGGAACCAGGAGACGATCCTGTCTTGCCCAGGTCCAAGAGCAGTGTTGGTCACACTCGCTACATCACTGAGTCAAAGGGGCAAGTAAAAGAGTTAATGTGTGCAAAATGCTTGGAGCAGCTCCTGGCACATGGTAAAATCGCAATAAATGTTAGCTATTGTATAGCTGCGTGCTATATAAACTTCCCCAATCTAGCCAGTGAGTCGGGCTAACAGCGGCAACAATAGTAATAGAAGTGGGAACTCATATTTGAGTTACACGCTACAATGTAGAAACATCCAGAGATGACTTACATCCAGGGACGATGTCTGTGGTTTTCTTTCTGGGGCAAACCTTTGAAACCTTGATGCACATGGGTTGCCCTTTAAGTAAAGATAAGTATTCTGTTCTCTTTCCCAACTGGAATGGACTGGCCGGTGTTTTTTAACTCCTCCTTATATTTAAATGTCTTACATAGTGTCATACAGGTCTCTCTCACTTTTTAAAAGTTCACTTTATGCCATTTTGCTTTTATTTTTAAATTTTTATTTTATATTGGATAGTTTTTAATTTTATTTTATATTGGATATTTTATATTGGATATATAGTTGATTAACAATGTTGTGTTAGTTTCAGGAGTATAGCACAGTGATTCAGTTATACATATACATGTATCTATTATTTTTCAAATCCTTTTTTGTTTTGCTTTTATGAAAGACCTACATTAGTACCTCTTTTTGCTAACTGAAAGAAATCCAAAGAGAATTTTCATTTTTATGAAAAAGGCTGAAAAGCCAAGATCGCATTCAGCATTAGTTTTGCAAGGAGGCCTTACAGAGGCAGCACACACCCCAAACACCAAGAGAGGCACCTCCTAATTCCTTTCCTGGGAACCACACTCAGCATCTCAGCACCTAGCCTCTGTGGCTTTGAACTGTGTCTTTGAGCATCTGTGCTTTATCTTGATTTATTTTGTGCATCTGTTAGCGAGATGTGTCCTGAGGTAATTGCTTCTTCGCTTATGCCATTTCAGCTTACAAGAGGTCTCATAGGAATGCTTTACTTTCGGATAGTGGGGGAAACCTATATTCTATTCTACTCACACTGGTCTTGTTTTCCTTGCTTCTACTCTGTATACTTTATACTTTTGTGGCTTCATGCTGATGCTGCTCCCTTTTCAGCATTCATCTTGGATAGTCAACTCCTGCGTTCTGGCTATAAAAACTCCCAGTATTTAGGCAGGAAGAAAACTTGGCTGGAAGAGGAGGCAAAACCTTCCAGGATGTGACAGCTCCCTGGGACCACAGCTGAGTGACCATGTGTCCAAGGCTTGTTGAGGCCACTTGAAGTGCCAGCTTAGTACTTTTACATCTAACATCTTACTGCCCGATTCAGGCATGGTTTCCAAAAACTTATCATGCTGCTGTCAGAATATAAATATTTTAGAGGTGTTGGGTAAATGAGACAATCACATGAAAGTGTAATATAAGGCATTATACAGTAGCTGTCAAATTACTGTTGAGCATGATAAATTCTGTAGGAGGTTGGGAAGAGGGGGATAGAGGTGGACAATACTTACTGAGTAAAGTTGCAGAATTGTAAGAGTGTGGCTGCTGGGACCAGAGTGTCTGGTCAAATCTCAGCTCTTTCACCTGTAAGCCTTGTGACCTTGGACAAGTCATTTCACCTCTCTTTGCTTCAGTTTCCTCATCTGTCAAATGGACATAGCAATATACCTATATCACAAGTTTGTTTTGAGCATAAAATCAGTTAATATACTCAAAACACTTAAAATAGGGACTGGCACATATTAAGGGCTGTATAAAGTTATTGCTATTTTTACTAGATGCCATGCACCATGACAGGGACCTTCATGGGATATTTCATTTTGTCTTTTATGCAACTGGATCAGGGCTACTTAACCTACCTTTTAAAGACGCACACAGAGTAGGAGATGCTGAAGCTCAAGGATGCTTGTGTATTGGTACACAGGATGCTTGTCATATATGAAGACAAAGAGTCCAATTTGGGCAGGAAGAGGGATACTATGAGGTAGCCGGGGACTGGAACATGCTAAGGTTTGGAGGGTTGTGGAATAAACATGGATCCCAAATAATGGGATGCAGTGACCAAAGACCGTCTGGTACTATAATCCCCCCCACCCCCTTTTCCACCTACTGTGAGACTTGGGAGTATAACTTAAGTACCTGGAACTTCAATTTCCTCATCTGTATAAAGGAGAAAAACGGACCTACCTCCCAGGTATATTATATGTTTAAATGCGTTTACATGTAAAACTCATTTATCTTTATCAATGTAAAAAGCATGTTTGTATGTGTCTCTTTATACATGTTTACATTTATTTGGTTTATGCCATGTTTATTCCATTCTAAGGTGCTGTTATTTGTAGTACCCACCATCAATTTAATAGCAGGTCTTTAGAGGCTGAAGAAATACTGCCACTTTAAATGTAAATGTTAAATATAAAATGAATCCTTATTACAGAAATGATCGAATATAAGATTAAAGTCCCTCTTAGAACAGAGAAATGGAGCAGTAGACTCTCATTAAGCATCTTTCCCTCTCTCCTCCATCTCTTCAGCTACACTCTTTTTCTGAATCACAGACCTACTTCCTGGGACTTAACCCACAGCCCTGGGCTGGCCCAGACTCTGCCTGTGGTCGCCCCACAGGCAAGACCTGCAGGAGGGGGTCTTAGAATGGTGCTCCAAAGGATTTCCAGCTCCAGGGAGGTAGAAACTGCCTTAGGGGGTGTACAAATTCCTCAGCTTTGAAGAACTTCAGAGTTAAACATCATTAAATCATTAAACAGGACACCAGAGGGGAATTAATATGCAGAGAAGCAAAGCTAATTTGGCGTCTCAGGTGACTCGCTCAGAATTGCCCACTTAAACTCTGACCCTTTAATTCATAGAAATACGTTCTGGATCCTAGAGAACACTTTTTTTTTTCCCCTCTTCAAAGTCTGGTCCTCTCTGATGGCTGGGGTAGAGGGCCGAGGGAGCCTCAATAGAGTGAATCTGACCACCCAGGAATATTCCAGTAATAATATGCAGAGCAGAAAGCTCTCTGTGAGACTACAGATTATCAGCTGCCTCTGGGAACTCCTCATCTGCCTCTAATTTTAATGGATTTCAAACGCAGCTCTCTCTTGCTTGGACATCCTAAGATAAGGTTAGATCGGTGATTCTTAACTGTGGGCAATTTTGTCCCCCTCCACTGCCTGAGAGGACATTTGGAAAGTTTAGAGATAGTTTTGGTTATCTCAACTACTGCCACCTAGTGGGTGGAGGCCAGGAATGCACAGGCTAGCCCCCGCAGCAGAGAATTATCTGCCCTCTTAATGTCAATAGTGCTGAAACTGAGAAACCCTGGATTAGACTGATGGAAGGTGACCTCCCCTGAAGCCACTCTTCCTGAATGCAGAGGGACACTGAATGCCCGCTCCCACCACCACCTTCCTTGGCCTCCAATTTCTGGCCATGACAAAATGTGGAGAAATGGTAGCTGGGTTCTAAAGTCAGAATTCTTTGCCTTGAACTCTGCTCTCTAACTCAGTAGTTAAAAGACCCTGGGGAAATCAGTGCATGTTTCTAAGCCTCCGTTTTCCCATCTGTAAAATGGTGATAACAGTAGTCATCATTGGGTTGCTGTGTGGAATTTAATCCTTACGTAGTCATAAGCACTCAATAAATGTCCAGTTATGCCTGTCCCAGGATTGAAACATCCTTGTTTCAGAAAGATTTGAGTTTACTATATATATAGTCAACCTGCCTTTATTTCCTGCATTGTTGCAGCCGTTTTTTTACAAGGTCATGGACTTTCAAAACCCTGGGCTCGTTTCTCTGTTACTGATCCTGCTGCCCTTCCCCAGGCTTCATTTTCTTCCGTCATGATCTCTGCAATACACTGGATCACCAGCATCCCTGTTTTAATCAGAATCTCCCCCAGAGTGAGCTATTGAAAGTGACAATCTGAACAGATTACTCTCATGCTGACTCTTGCTAAGGGGACCCAGTGCTGCTACAAAATAAAATTCATATGTCTTATCATGCCCTCAAGGGCCTGTACCCTAAACTCTTACTATTTGCTTGGTCTCACCTTCAGCTATACTCACCTTATACACTTTTCCTAATATATTGATCTGTGTCTTCCCTCTAAGCCTTTTGTTTATGATGTTTCCTCTATTTGGAGTGTTCCACCCCTAAGATTTTCCCATCAAATGTTTATTTTCCAAGATTCAGGCCAGGGGTCACTCAGCGGGGAATCCATCCCCAGAGCCCAAGGTGGTCCAGGCTTCTGTACTTGCATATGCCCGTGACACAGAGGCTATGCTGCTGGTTCACGAAATTCCTTATAGTGTTATATTTGGGGGACAATATGTTTCACCCACGGATCTTTTCAGAAAAACATTCTCCTAGAAAGAAATCATTGAAACCAGACTCTTCTATCCCTCTAATTTTATCAGGGGTCTGTCACAGCTTTGGGACTTCCTAAATCTCCAGCCTCATTGTCTTGGGGATAAGAAGCCAAATGCAGCTCTGCTCCTTCCTGCCTCTGTGACCTTCAGTGAGTTACTTAACCTCTCTGAGCCTCGGTTTCTTTATCTGTACAAGTGGCATGATAATATCAGCCCCCTAGGTTGCTTTGTAAAGATTAAATGAGACGATTTATGTAAGGAATTCAGCACCAAGCCTAACGCTAGTGCTTATTGAGAACTATTGCTCTTGTTACTGGTCTCCTCAGCCTTGAAAGAAGCCATAGACCAGCTGCAACTGTGGGGTTCATACATTCGTCTGGGGGGTAAGGTGAACCAGGAGATCTGGACGTGGGATCTTTGTGAGAGCTGAGCCATGCCAGGCTGCACTGCTTGAGGCCTGGGGTGTGTGCTTATGTGTGTGTATGTGTGTGTGTTCATGTGCGTTCATGTGCATGTGTGCCTACAGGTGGGTGATGGGGGGCATCAGTATTGAGTAGGACAGCTCAGATTCAGAAACAGGCCGTTGGCTTCTGCTCTGACAATCGGGAAAATTTTCTAAAGTCAAGGATGACAATGGAATGTGAGCTCCCCCTCTGGGATGGGGTCCTGAAGTGGGACAGCACGGGAAGACCCTGGACGACCTGTGAGCAGCTGAGAAGAGCAAGAGCCCTTTTGGGAAGCCCTAGGAAGCAAAGGAAAAGTAAGCTGAGCAGGGTCTAACTCGATCTCCTCTGAGATGTACAAACTTGCCTCAGGGTGTGATCATGCCAAGGAAGGTCTTCTGTTGTCAGGCTCTCCCCTAAAGATTTGCCCCTTGTTTGTTAATCACTTTATATATAGTATGCTGTACATCTGAAACTAACACAACATAGTAAATCAACTATACTCCGATAAAATGAAATAAGTAAAAAAGACTTACCCCGACCTACAACCTCAGTCGTTAAGGGCCCAAAGATGCTAAGGCAATGATGGAGTCAGCCATTCAGATTCTGTCCTGAGCTCAGCCCCTGCTCAGCACTGTGCCCTTGGGGAGGCATCCCTTCCACTCTCTGGTCTCAGTGTCTCCATCTCCACCATGAGGCCATGGCTCTGTCAGTCTGTGGATCTGATTCCGGACGTTTCCATGTTTGCCTCATGGAGTCCAGGTCAGGACCCGCATCACCGTAGCCTTGTCAAGGAAGGACCTCTCTTCTCCAGGCCTGTGGCTCTGTCCCCTCTTTCTGCACTCCTTATCCATTGAGGGAACCACACGAGGTCCAGTGTCAACCAGCTTCCACTCCTCGCTCGGCTTGCCCGGTGACCTGCTCCTGGTTTGTTTCATGGACGCATCTATTTAATGTGGTGGCTAAAAGCATAAGTATTGGAGCCAGATATATAGCATTGTGAATGGGGTGTCCTTGGGCAGAGAATATAGCTTCTGTAAAGGTATCTTTATCTACCAGATGGGAATGATAACAACCTTTCCTTCGTAAGGTGGATGCAATCATTAAAGGTGAGAATGCAGGCAAAGCAATTAACTCGGGCCCTGGCCCATTGGCCTCCTGAGGAATGGGCTGTTTAAACAAGTCCCTTGTCTGAGTTTAGCCCTTTTCAGAACTGCTGTCGCTATACAATTGAATGCCACTTCACTTCCATTAGCCTGTAAGATCCTTGGGGGATACACTAGTCTCATATTCCACTACGTATCAGTGTTTGATACATAGTTAGTGCTCAGGGCTTAGCAATGTCCTTACCTCCTCCTTTCTCACAGAGACATGAGGCTTTCCCTGTAATCTTGTGGACTAATATGTAAGTGGTCCTGGGGGGAAGGAAGGCCTTGACATGGTCCACTCAGTTCCATGGGGAAGGGGCTTCCACATCCTTCTACAGTCATCTGTGGGACCTCATCTGGCCATTCCACCAGCTTCCAGAGCACATTCCTCTGAGTCCCCTCAAAGTCCCAGGGAGCATGTCATGTGGCAGAACACAGAGACTGTGGCTGAGGACCTGGGGCACAAGTCGTCCCAGCGCCATGACAGTGCCGCACATCCCAGGTAGCCTATGGGGCTACAGTGAGTGGGGAGGGGAGACAGGAGGGAGACCACACACTGATAGAGGGAGGATGGAAGCAGGGATGCTCCCACACCCAAGCTTGTGGAATAGAGTGGTCTGTGAGTCTCAGAGAATCAAGTAACAGGTGGACCAGGACAGAACTCAGTTGTCAAGAACATTCACACCACTGGGTCAGTTTGGATCCTTGGAGAAATAGATACCAAGAGGGGACCAGACATGCAAGAGATTTGAGTGGGGAATGTCTGTGCCAGATAAAAAGGGAGGAAGTAAAGTTAGGCAGGAGGGCCTTCAGACCATGATGCAGGTCTGCCATCTAAGATAGGATAGTGGGATGGAAGGGCTAGACAAGAGGAGACTCTGACTACAGCACGTTGCTGACAAAGTTCCCACCAGGCTGATCCGTGAGGAGTTTCAGTGCCACAGTTGCCCATCAGAGGCATCCCGGAAGCCCTACTCCAATACTCCCTGCTGTGCTTGGTCACTGGCTAGGAGCAGCCCCAGAATCTTGGCCTGACATTACCAAGGTGATGGATTCAAAGGTATGGCGGCTGGAGCCTGTCAATCACCCATGCTCCCTGCAGCAGGTTCCCATGAAGGGAGATCTGAGCAGATCAGCTCCTTGGCTGCCACAATTGAGATGATTTCTTTCCAGAAGCCTCAGCCATGAAAGTGTCTGTGGCAAAGCCAGTGGTCTTACTTTCCATCGGACACACACACACACACACACACACACACACACAACAGAGCATAAACAATGCACATATAGATTCATATACATATCATTTATCATGAAATAAGCACTGAACTAAATTCTAATCTAAAGTCTGCTATAGACAAGACAGACGATCTTGAAGAAAAATTCCCCGTCTATAAACAATTTTTTAAACTGTAAATTTATAGGCACCACTCAGATCTCTTTTGATGCTAGCATTTTATGAGTTACTGGATCACTCTTATAACCCAAAGCAGGAGAGACAGACATTATCAGTGGAGAGTTCCAGCAAGGAAACCCGGCGGGCACTCATTCACTCTGCTCACATTTGTTGAGTATCCAGAGACAGCTGGTGCTTCTGGTGGGTTGGTGAACAAACAATATGGTTCTTGACCTTCTAGAGCAATAGTCAATTGGAGAGACAGAGGGAAAGAGAAGCAGGGAAATAAACAATGGCAGACGCTTGTAGGGGATAAACAAGATTCAGTGTGAGAGAGCTGTCTAGAATGGGCACTGTTGAGAGATTCCACGCACTGTTCATTTGTCCGACGTGAAGGGTAATTTATCTGCCCCACACATATTTATGGCCCGTTTACTGTGTGCCAGGCATGGTGCTATCTGTTAGGTTAAGTGAGTTCTTAGTCAAGCCCATGGACAAAGGCCTTCCTTCTGGTCATTTTCCCAGATCCACTTGACTCTTTTTTTTTTTTGCAGTAAGCAGGCCTCTCACCGCTGTGGCCTCTCCCGTTGTGGAGCACAGGCTCTGGACGCGCAGGCTCAGCGGCCATGGCTCACGGGCCCAGCCGCTCCGCAGCATGCGGGATCTTCCTGGACCGGGGCACAAACCCGTGTCCCCTGCATCGGCAGGCGGACCCTCAACCACTGCGCCACCAGGAAAGCCCCCACTTGACTCTTTGTTAAAACAATGCTTGTCACAAACTGGTTGGTGCATTTCTCATTAACAAAAGCATTCTATGGTTCAAGTTCATTGTGTTTTATTTTCTTCTGTGAAAAAAAAGGCAACGTGAAGTGGTCACATGAAATGTCTTTGTCAGAGAGTGAAGGTACGGTTGTTTTTTTTCCAGCTGTGCTGTGAACTAGCTCTGCAACCTTGGGCAGCTCAATCCATCTCTCTCGTTCTCCGTTCTCACTTTGTGAGATAAGGATGAAATGACAGCTGACATCTCTTCCAGCTCTCAGATAACTGCACAGAATTGTTGGCTTTTCTGTGGAATTCAAACAAGTCTTTTTGTTTTAACAATTCATGAGTTTATATTTTACTTAAAAATGGATATTTTTGCTTTTTTCCAATAAGGACTTGTTATCAATTACCCTAAGATTAGAACAGTTCTGTGGTCCTACTCTGAACGCCTCTATGCTTTAATTAATTTAAATAATTACTATTCAGCCATTTTTCCCCTACAATCAGTTTCATATTTTGTGTGTGTGTGTAAAGATTTTTTTTTAAATATACTTATTTATTTGGCTGCATCGTGTCTTAGTTGCAGCACGCGGGATCTTAGTTGTGGCAAACAGGAATCTTTCGTTATGGCACGCAGGCTCAGTAGTTGCGGCATGCGGGCTTAGTTGCCCTGCAGCATGTAGGATCTTAGTTCCCCGACCAGGGATCGAACCCACCTCCCTTGCATTGGAAGGCAGATTCTTAACCACTGGACCACCAGGGAAGTCCCTGTACGTAAAGATTTACACTTAATAAATGGTACCTTGGATAAGGTTCACTAGAAAAAAAGTGACATTTTCTTTAAAGCAACAATATTTGTACTGAGCCCCATGAAACCCAATCCGTTCATGAAATTATTTTTAAGCAAAATTTACATTGGATTCTTCACTCTACCATTTTCTACCTACGTGGCCTTTGTCAGTTTACCTACTTCTTCAGAGTTTCAGTTTCCTCATTGGGAAAAGAGTTTCCAGGCATATTCTTCCTTCTGTTCTTGATCTCCTAGGAGGTATCTGTCTTGTTTTGGAACTCCAAGGAGAGGCTCTGACCAGAGCCATCAAGCCCAGCTGTTTCTGGATCCTGAATGAGGTTACCTTGTTGTGCCTCTTTCTCTTGCTTTGGCACTCGAAGACCCTGAGGTTGCAGGAAAACAGGGTGACTTTTGTTAAGCAGCTGCAACTCGGCAGTTGTGTTGGAGGTCACGGTGCTCCTTCAGAGGCAGTGGGTAATGTATTTATTTATCACTGCCTACGGTCCACACTCCCCCAGCCCTTCAGTTTGTTCTGCCCAAGGCCGTTGGGGTCCGACAGAGATCAACAGTGTTTCTACAGAGATGAAGTGACTCATCAAAATCTGAATTAGATGTTAAATCTTTTTGAAGTGGGGAGGAGGTAAGGGGAGGGAGGAATCCTATTGAAATAAAAATTTATCCTGTGTCGTTTCCTGTGAGATAATGTCCCCGGGAAGATTTGTTACTGGGCAAGTCGCAAACTGCTGTTTCAGGCTGATAGGTGTTTCCAATTCATTTTGATGAATTCTGTCAGTCAGAAAAGTAGTTTCCCCTCCTTTCATTCACTGGGGCTGGTTGGAAATGGACGATGGTTTTGAGAGCTGAGATGATGCACACTGGCATGCCTGGGTTCTATGGAATCAAAGATGCTTTGATATGTACTTGGGGATGTAAAGAAAAGCCAAAAGGATATCAGGCTAAAAATGGTCTGCCCTCAGTCCTCAGCCGCAGTCCATGCTCTCAGATGCTACTTTTCCTAGTTATTCACAAGTCTTCCAGGGATCCCCCATTCAAATCTCACCCCAGTTCCCTGCTCAGCTCCCGAACAGCCCTAATATCCTTTCCCTGTTAGGCTAGGAGGAAGCACAACAAACTCGACTCTGGAGTCAGACAGATCTGGGCACAAATTCTGGTTCCATCCCTAATGGGTTAATCTGGACAAATTATATTATCTCTGTGACCATGGCTTTCGTGATCGGTAAACTGGAGATAAACGTGGTACAGGTCTGCCTCGCTATTTGGATTCTTACTATGCAAACTCTTGCTGTCCAAATACGGGAACTAAACAGATCCAGATACATTTTTGAATAAATTCCTTGCCATCTGAACTCTTCCTACTCATTTCCTGAAACTTAGAGATGTCGTTCATTATCCTCCCTCCCTCCCTGCACACAGGATCCAAACATATTTGGATTTTGAAGCATACTTGTGCTAGTTTCTAAGCTTAGTGTGAAATAGCATCAGTAAAATAGCACAATTTTGGCAACAGTGAGTGCTCAATAAATGCTCACAAAGATGATGAGGCCAATGAGATGACCCTGAAGTGGACCACAATGCTGCTTTGCCGCTCACCATGTACCTGGCTTTCCATAGAATGATAGTCCCTCGGCAACCCCAATCACCACCCTATCCACTGGTTCTTTCAGATCAGCTCTCCCTGCTCATCTCCAATGTCTTTCTTGGATCCAGTGCCCTGTTTTCCCCTTGCCTGTCACCAGACAAGTTGCAGACCTTCCACCCCAGCCTCAGGGCTACCCTGGCCCCAGACTGGCCTTTCCCCAGCCTGCAATGCATCTTTGCCTTCATCCTCTTGCTTCTAGAGGGACCTCATCTTTCAGCCTACACTTTGCAGCTGGGACATCTCCCTGTACATTTGCCCCAGGCCCTGCTCAGCTCGTTTTTTCTATTGTGGGTATAAGTCCCACAATTCCAAATATGACTGTCAAATCCAAGCTGGGCATTTCAGGGTTAACGAAGGCGACTGTGGGTTTTATGATATTCCTTTTGTTTCTCAGTCAAATCTCCCCTTCTCCTTATCTTCTTTTTGTCCTAGCTTTTTCCTGTTAACGCTGTAAGTTTTTATTTATCTCTCTGAGGTTGGCACCTTTGATACTTCTTGCTAACCAAAACCGAAGGCCATGGACCCTCTAGAAAGCTGGGAAGCTGGAGCTGTCATCATTGGCTGAGGGAACCAGTCCTGTTCAGGTTGACCATCTGCTTCAACCCCACCCCCTCCTTCTGGACACCTCCGTGGCTCTCTGGCTGGTACCCAGCTTCCTCCTCTTCCTCCTGCTTTGGATCAACGACTTCTGGTGTTTGCTTCAGTCCTCCCCAAGGAAGCATTTCTCAGATTGTGTTCCCTTGGCCCTACACACAAAAGGTATTGACCTCTGTCTACCCTAGCCTTTGGTCACCACCTGCAGAAAACCATTGCAGTCTGGTCCTGCTACATGCCAGGGGAAGCCCCGCATTTTTCCCAAGTCTGAGACACTCCTGGGGAAATATTCTGTCAAATGGTTACATCCTTTTCCCCCTTGATGCCTCCACCCATCTTTGCCTCAGCCCCATAATATGGCTTATGGAGCCATACGGACTCTTGAAAATATCCTCCAGACAGAAGCACGTGTGGAAAGAGCTCTGAGATCTTTCCTGACTTTGGCTGCAAGATTCAAGCAAGTTTCTTTCCTCTCTGGGCCTTAGTTTGCTCCTCTATCCAAGGAGGGTGAGAAGACCTCAAAATACCTTTGCATTTTTCCAAGGTCTCTGTCATCTTCCGGGGTTACTTTTGGGGATCTCTCCTTGAGAAGATGAGGGAGGGTGGGAGGAAGACCACAGGGAAGGCTACCCCTAATTCACTCCCTTGGCCATCCACACTCAGCTGAGGCTGAGGCAGGCATCCTCCCCACCATCTGGGTTCCCAGTCTCCCCTTCCTCCCCAAACTGCCCACATCTCAGAAGTTGCCTTTCTGAGATTTTTAAGCTGAGCTGGAAAGGTTCACTGAACAAATTGCCCGTGAGGCAGTGACTGATAATAAACTTCACCAGAAGACATTCCGGGAGCCCCCAAGAGGGATACAGACAGAGATCTTGGCTTACATAGCCGAGGGCCCAGGGAGCTGAGAGAAATATGGACCCAGAGCCCAGTGACATGTGAATGTGACACCCAACGATGATGCTTATCACCTGGGCAGGGCAGTGGGGCACCTCCTTGGGGCCCTTTTGAGCAACCCCACGTAGTCGGGAATTTTCCAGGGATCCTGCCCCCAAATCGGCGCCTCCTGCATGCCAGCTGTAGGACGCTTCCTGGTGCATGTGGATATTCCTTGTGGACAGATGCTTATCGGGGCTGAAGTTGTTTGTGCCTTCAGAGTTCTGCTCAGTTATAGAGCAGCTTAGGGGCTGAGCTTATGTCCTAGGTACATGGCCTTAACCACCTAGTGACTATTTAGGGAAGAGAAAAGGAAAGAAGAGGGGAGATTTGAGGGAGAGTTAATCAAAGTGTGTTTGATTAACACACTTGTCTGACCTGTGTCAGACAGGACAGAATCACCTGTCCTGATTCTGATTCAGTCTGTCTGGGAGGGTCTTAGGAACATGAATTTTAATAAGCTGCCTGTGCAATTCTTAATGCAGAGTGAAAGTGTAAAATCAAAGGTGTGGATGACTTTGGTATTTGGTATACTTGTCATTCAGGAGTAACTCCTTAAAGGAGAGACAATGTAGCATAATGGTCAAGTTCATGGACTCTTGTGTGTGGATCCCAGGTCTGCCTCTTGCCAATACGTGACCTTGGGCAAGCCACTTCTCCCCCTGCCTGACTCCCCATCTGTGAAATGAGGATGTTGATAACAGCGCCCAAATCAAGGAGTTATTGAGGATTAAGTAGTTTATACACGTAAAACACTTAAGAGACTGCCACATCACACATGTTTCTAAAAGAAACTTGAGCAGATCCAACACAGCAATTCTTTGCCAGTAACCTTATTGGGATAATGGACAGAAGGGTCCTTAGTGGGGTGGTGTGAGGGCTCCAGGTGGGCTTTTGGACTGGGAAATGAATGAAAAGCACCGTCTACCTGCAACACCAGGAGAGACAAGGATTGGGCTGTGCCTGCAAGAAGAACCACTCCATGACACCTCTGACTAGACCTTCTTGGTAGACTCTCAGCTACTTTTTATCTCCTGGACTATGCAGAAACTTCTGGATTTCTGCTATACTACAGGGAAGACAGGGTTGTCTGGAGTACCAACAGAAACTCTCTCTTTGCTCACTCATACTTTTCTGTCATATAAATTCAGAGTCAGCTACCTCATGCTCTGGTGGGGGCAGCCTGTGAGGTCCAGTCTTGCAAGTGCCCCAAATTGGGGGTCAGGTCAGAGTTTCTTCTCAGCTTCCTAACTTTCCCACTTGGTGCAGAGAAGAAAGAAAGAATCCTATATCTCTCACTGGCCACTGCTCTTCTTTCTTCCGTAATTCTCCAAGATCCAAATAGAAAAGCTACCCTCCATCTTTCTCTCTAATTCCGAAGGGAAGAATGAGCTGGCTTCTCCTTCCTCTTCATTATGGAAGTCTTTTGCTCCTGTTTTTGGAGCTACAATGGTAGACAAAACGGAAAGAGAAAGACAGAGACAGAGAGAGAGACTAGCGCACACACAGGTATTTCAGAAATACTACACTTATGCGCACATAAATTATGTCCAATAAATATTTGTTGAATTGCACGGTATGTTTAAAATATCATGGGCTAAGTATTCAGGCTTGCCTGTTTCAAATCTTGGCTTTGTCACTTACTAACTGTATGAATTCAAGGCTGGCACTGTGGTCATTGGCAGAAATGAAATTGTGTCACATCACTGGAGTGATTTGAGCAGCGCCTGTTCACTGTGCTCTATACAGGCATGAACTTAAGATTTTGTTTTACAAGCTGGTGATTATACTGGCTGTCAATGGAGCTTAAATCCTGGCATCTAGGAACCCACTTAAGTACTTGTTCAAATAATATCTGGGTCAGAAAGACTCCCCTTTTCCTTCTTGAAACGTTAAAATTCAATAGGAAAGTGACCTGCCCAAGGAGGAACTCTATTTTATGAAGATGTTTTCAGTGGGCCCTGGGTGAAAAATATTTCATAAACCAGAGGAAGCCACTAAATCAAGGCGTGGAGAAGGAAATAGACTGGCTAAAGCAGTACCATTTTGGTGTGGGAATGTGATATATTCAACATTTTTTACTATATTTGGCTGCAAACTCCAGACAGCTTTTGCCTTGATCTATGACTGAGTTTCTGTGGCAGGGCACCATTTGAACTAACCCTCCTCAGGACTTCCTGCTGCAATAGGAGACCATAAATGATGATAATTGGGTGAATATTTTCAAAAGGAAAGAAGGAGGCAGTTTCAGCTGGGAAGTTCTGGTGGATTCATGGAGCTACTGAATATAGAGCTACTGTCACGGGTAGAAGGTAAGGCTGTGCTGAAAGTAGTTTCAGACAGGGGGTGTCTCTGTTGCCAGCTGGGTTCCCTGGGACACAGACTGAGACAAGCAGGATGTTTACCAGCAGTTCCCCTGGGATCCACACCTGTGGATAGGAGGTGAGATAAGCAGAGGTGGGCAGAGGGAAATGTCCAGCTGTGACGCAGCTCCAGTGACAAACTTGGTCCACCACGTGGGGAAATCTGGAGCTAGAATCTCCCTTCAGAATTGTCCCCAGTTGGGCTCATCTTTTCAACACCATGGCATTAACTGGTCATTGAATCCAGGGTGAGTTTGGGTGAGATGGGTTAACTCGGCAGCTGAAGGTTGTGGCATGCCTAACAGCTACGGCAGCGAAGCCTTCAATAAAACAAGGTTTAGGTGTGCATCACAGCGCCCCCTGGGATCTTGCTAGGAGACTGGGAATTCCAGATCTGTGCGTGGCTGATTGGAGGTTTGACTGGGGTTTATCTAACAGATTATTCTAAATGAGATCCAATTGCTAATTAATCCAATAGCTCCTTGCTATGCCAGAGATTTGAGTGAGAATGAACACACATCAGTCCCCCTCAGCCTGACGACTATGGAAACTTTCCCCTTCCTGCAAGCATGAGGAGTCTATGTAGAGAAGCGTCTCTATGGTTGGTATGGGCTCTGGAGTTGGACTAACTCTCTTCCAAGCCTGGCTAAGCCACTTCCCAGCTGTCCAACTTTGGCACGATGGCATGACCTCTGTGAACCTCAATTTTCTCCCCTGTAAAATGGGAATAATTATTGTACATAACTCATATGTTGTTATAAAACACTTTCCTAGAGCATATAGCCATCAATCAAAGTTAATTTTTATTGCTATTATTTGTATTATCAATAGTATGTCAGAGAAAGGAGAGGCTCCACTCATTTACCTTTTCTAGTCCTGACATTAGTGTGATGACAGCAGAAGTCTCAGCTCGGGTTTTGTGGGCAGTGGTCCTGTTAGGATCACATGTGTACTTCAATAGAATCTCTCGGGTCAGCTCCTTCTCTTAAAATTCTGGGGACGATCAAGGCCACAAAATTAGCCTCTAAGTTGTCTTGGCAATGGGTCTTCTACTTGATTAAAACTGAAGGAAATCATGGATCACTTCATTGTCAGGAATTGTCAGTGTTAGGTCTTGGAGTTGCAGCTGTGCATGTATACCCAGATATGTACAAGGAATCATACGGGTGTGTTTGAATATTAAAGACCAGTGTGACTCAGAGTGGGTCCTTGTACCAGCAGGACCAGCATAAATTGGGAATTTCTTAGAAATGCAAATTTGGGGGCCTCATCCCAAACCTACAGAAACTCTGAGGGTGGAGTTCATTTATGCTTTTTTTTTTTTTTTTTTTGGCATTACACAGGCCTCTCACTGTTGTGGCCTCTCCCATTGCGGAGCACAGGCTCCGGATGCGCAGGCCCAGGGGCCATGGCTCACGGGCCCAGCTGCTCCGGCGGCATGTGGGATCTTCCCGGACCGGGGCACGAACCCGTGTCCCCTGCATCGGCAGGCGGACTCTCAACCACTGCACCACCAGGGAAGCCCTATGTTTCTTTTAACAAGATCTCTAGGTGATTCTGATGTATTCTCATGTTTGAGAATCAATGCCACTACAATATTTTCTATAAAGAGCCAGATAGTAAATGTTTTAGGTTTTGTAGCCCATGCATTAAGTCTCTGTTACAACTACTCAAACTCTGCCACTGTAGTGCAAAATCAGCCATGGACAATGTGTCAGTGAATGGGTGTGGCTGTGTCTCAATAAAGCTTTTACAACCAAAGGCTATAGTTTGTCAGTTTCTGGTGTAGGCGCATGAAAGATCACAATTTCTTCCCTTAAGGTGAGTTCCCTCCTCCACAAGAATATGTTCATTCATTCATTCAATAATTCACATTATTTTATTTATCTTTCCATTGTATGAAGGATCCCTGCAAACTAGGAACTTTGCTGAGAACAGGAGAGGCTACAATAAACAAGAAAGACACCATCCCTTCATATTGGAACTAAAAGTTTAATGGGAGACATAAGAAAGAAATTTACAAATAACTATTAGGATAAATGAGTGGCACAAAGGACAGAAAAGTAGAGGAGGTGTAGGGTGACCTAATCTAGTCTGGGGAGGGTGGCAAAGGCCTTTCTGAGGAGCTGTCCTTTAAGATAGGATCCTAAGGATAGTGAGTAGGTATCTGTGCTCATAACTCATTTCATCCTTAAATGAAACCCAGTGAGGTGGGTACCATTTTTATTACTGGTTCACAAAAAAAGAGATTGAGGCCTAAGAAGGATGAGTAGAGTTGCCCTAGGTTTGAGCCCAGGCAGTTTGGGTCTAGAGGACACGTTCTTAACCACAACTCTGTATTAACCAGGTAATGGGAAAGAGAAGAACATTCTAGGCAAAGACAGTAGTTTACAGTCTAGTGGGGTAAACAGTCCCTAATTTACTAATTATGTTTTGGAAAGTCTATTATAATCTAGACATCATGTTAGGCATCAAGGGTGCACCTGGAAAGATGTCAGAAAGCTTTTCTGCCTTCATGGAACATATAGGCAAGTGCAGAAGACAAATATTACTGAAAACTAGGGGAGAAAGAACAGAGGGACAATGGGGCAGGTAAAGGATATTCAGGAGTTTAGGGGATGGTCTGAGGCTTCCTTAAATATTGAACAGAGAACACGTAGAAAGATTAAGACCAAATATCCCTTCTTGACCTTTTTGGTCCAGTGTTATCTCTAGGGCTTTTGTTGGTTAAATCTAATTTCTGGCCACCAATATCTAGAAAAGAGCTCTCCAATAAGACATTTATATCTACAGGCACTCTCATATGTAAAACTATATAATATTTTATATTTATATGCAATGTTTCATCATGTAAGGAAGAGAAAGATAAATCAGTAGTTTATGGGGTTACTGGGTTAGTGATTTGTTAATACAACTAAATAATCCTCACTTAACACTCTATCCCCAAATACTACATTCTAGACTAATTAAAGGATTATATTTTATAACAAAATTCTGTCTTAGCCTAAATAACATAAGTATTTTAACATATTTAAGTTTAAAAGCCCTCAAAAATGTTGTTCTGTCAGAATACATAATCAAAGGATAAGAAGCAAAACAAAAATAACACTGCACATTGGAGACATATTTGCATTGAGTATGGCAGAAAGATAATTACTATCTATGCTATAAAAGGAATTCATATGACTAGAAAAGGAAAGAAGTCCATTAGGCTAAATATTCCACAAGTTAAATATGGGTATAATTTCAAAAGACATGGACAGGACATAGAGCTCACAATATAGAAAACAAAAAATGGCTAATAAATGTGGACAGTATTTAATCTCAGTAGTAATCAAAGAAATTTGAGTACAAAATCAGTGTGATATAGTTTGTCAAATAAATTAGCAAAGTTTATAAAAACAATATTCTGGGGAGATTACGATAAAACATATATTCTCACTCATATTTAATAGAGTTAAAAATCAGCATAAAATTGGGAAAAAATTGCAACCTGGCAAAATGTACCAAGAATGTTAAAATATTTGCACCCTTTGACCAGGTATTTACACTTTGGGGACTTTTTCCAAGGACATCATATTAGTTTCCTCTGGCTGCTCTTATGAGGTACCACAAACTCGGAGGCTTAAACAATAGAAACAAATTGTCTCAGTTCTGGAGGCTAGAAGTCTGAGATCAAGGTATGGGCAGGGCTGGTCCCTTCTGAGGACTGAAAATGAGACTGTTTCGTGCCTCTCTCCTAGCTTCTGGCGGTTTGCTGGCAACCTCTGGCATTCCTTGGCCTGTAAATGCAGCACAGTGAATCCTGCCGTCATCTTGACGTGGCATTCTACACGTGTGCATGTCCATCTCTGTATCCAAACTTCCCCTTTTTATTGGGAGTCCAGTCATATTGGGTTAGGGCCCATCCTAATGACCTCATCTTAACTTGATCATCTGCAAAGACCCTATTTCCAAATAAGGTCACATTAACAGGTACTAGGCATTAGGATTTGGACATCATTTGGGGAAACACAATTCAAGCCAGAACAGTCATAATCTAAATTAAAAAAAAAATTAACTTTTTTTTAGCATAAAGGCATTCATCAAAATGTTATTAGTCATTACAAAATATTAGAAATAATATAAACATGTAAGAGTGTGAAATAAGTTAATTATACCCCACTAAATGCAGTGAAGCTTTTGTAGCCATGAAAATGATGTTATGCAGAATTTTTAAAATAACGAGGGTAATATGAGCAGAGTTTATGCTATAATTTAAGTAAGAAAATACACAAATCATATAAGTACTATGTTCTCAACAATATAAAGTGCATAAGAAAAAAACACCGTACAAATGAAATGCATTAAATTATTTCCATTGACTGTGAGAGTGATAGAACTATGAACATTATTCATTTTTATTTTAATTTTTTTATATTTGTCTAAGTTTCCACGTTGAGTTTATATTTCTTTAATAGAAAAATAATTGATTCTAGAAATGTCTATGGTACACTTAAAGATAAAAAAGATAGGGCAGTCTTCCACTCCTTAGAGCTCATTAGCACCGTGCCATGAGACTTTTTTTAATTTAATAAGCTAATTTTGAAGATGAGGAAAATTGATTAGAACCCCAGGACCTCCTTTGTCTTAGAGAAGTTCTGTATTAACAGTCAGAAGACCTGGGTTTTATAAGCACGTGCACAGAATTTTCTGAAGACCTTGTTCCAATCCTACCTACTGGCTTAGTAAACCACTTCCCCTCTCTGAACTTCACTTTATCCATCTGTGAAATGAGAGACCAACCTAGAGTGTCGATTCTGGAGAATATTCTGTGTTTCAAGCTGAGTCGACACCTTTCCTTGGCAGCCTCTTCTACAGGTACCTTGTGACTCATGGGTGTTCTAACCCCAGCCACGTCTAAGCTGATTTTTCCTGCTTATTCTTCTACCAACAACCCCCTCTTGGAAAACTGGATCCAGTTCCTATTTCTTCCTAATCCTTTCTTCTCTGTTTGTGGGGTTCTAACTATTCAATTTCAAGTTTTCCTACTTGTTTCAGTTCCTTGACTTTCAAGGTATTATTTTTCCTGGAACATTTATAAGAGTTGGATCATTTTATTATAGCATTGTGGAATTAGAGGACTTAGTTCTGGAATGATTTCCAAAAAGATAACTTACCCAAGAATTCCTTTGCTCTTCTTTTTAGTAATATTATTATTTTAATAGTTAATAACATAAATTATAATGTGATATTTAAATTATCATTATATAATAAACATGATATATTATATTATAATATTATATTTATATTATATATTATATCATTTCAATATGCATATATATGTAATAGGGGCCAGAATTTTGCACCTGTAGTTAACACTCCCTCAGTACATACTACAACAGCTGCAAGATTCTTAGGTGTCCTAACAGAGAACTATGTTAGTTCTCCCTTTCATTTTCCATTTGCATCAGGGAAAAAGAAAACACCATTTGACATCACAATTGTCTTCTAAGAAGGGAAGTCTCTGTTAAATGAGAAGCTACTTCTTGAGCTGACTGTCTTGATTCATTTAGCAATCCAGATCTAGAAGAAGGAGTTAGAAGTTGCAGAACTGCTCATCAAGGTATAAGATGAGTAATTTGAAGTCTTCTGGGAATTTGAGGAAGCAGAAGGTGAGGAAGAGAAAGTGAGAGCACGAGGGTGAGAAGAAAGGAGGAAGCAGCGTTCACTGGCAGGAGGACCAACTAGGAGCTCCAGGTGTGGGTAGCTTGCCTTCGGCAAACAAGAAAGCCTATTAGTTTTTAAGTTCCTATTATGTGATCTCATGGTGAAACTCCAGCTTGGTATGAAGTCTAGTACATCAGAATATGCTCTGCGTGGGCTTCCCTGGTGGCGCAGTGGTTGAGAGTCCGCCTGCCGATGCAGGGGACGCGGGTTCGTGCCCCGGTCCGCGAAGATCCCACATGCGGCGAAGCGGCTAGGCCCGTGAGCCATGGACACTGGGCCTGCGCGTCCGGAGCCTGTGCTCCGCAATGGGAGAGGCCACAACAGTGAGAGGCCCGCATACTGCAAAAAAAAAAAAAAAAAAGCTCTGTGTGAGTGATTTCTGTTCTATGTTTTGTGTGTGTGTGTGTGTATATATATATATATATATATATATATATATATATATATATATATATATATATAAAATGATGAAAAGCTTGACATTCATCCTATGTTGAGGCAATCAGGAACCCCAGAGGTAGAGGAAACCATAATACTATAAAAATTATAAGCATCCTGGAATTTGGAGAAATGTGGTGAGGCCACAGACTAGATAGTTGGGGATTCAAGAAAATTGTGCCTGTGTCTCAAGGGTCAGGAAGGTTCCAGCAGACCTCAGGACTACAAAGAGCATGCCCAGCTTCTCCCTCTGAAAGAGGAGCATCCTGGAATGCCTCTCCACCCATTTCTCCCTTCCTTTTGGGCTGCAGCTGCCCTACCAGCTGTCCCTAGGGCCTCTTTTAAGAGGGAGGAAGCAAAGCCTCCAACCTACACATTCTAGAGGACTTTTTTCTTTTTAATTGAGGAAAGGTTGCACAATGCAAATGAACAATGGATCCCATTTCCAGCCTCCCCCAGAAAGGGGCTGCTCCTTGATTGAGGCAGGAAGGAAATGAAGGTTAGGCTTTTCAGAAACCAGTGCTGGGGATGAGGAGACCAGCTTGAGCCATGCTGCAGGAGAGGAAAGCCAAAACAGTTTTCCAATCACTGATCCAAGGTTTCCTTTCAAACGTTTATGGGATTTAGCATTCTAGCATCATGAACAAGGCAGTCTTAAAGTTACCCAGAGAAACATGACTCATCTGAGCATTTCAGTCACTGGCTAAAGTGGATAAAGAGAGAGGGAATAAACATTTATTGAGCCCTTGCTGTGTGGTAGGCTCTGTGATAGGCACTACACAAGTGTTGTCTCATTTAATACCCTCTAACGATGTCCCTCTGAGACATGTGTAATTATCCCACTAGAGGATGGATTTGGGGCTCAGTACAGTGACTCTCCAAGGCCACAAGGCTGGTATGTGTGTCAAAGGGTGCTGATGTGGCTTCCAGATGATTACTGGGGAAGATGATGGGGCAGGGTAGCTACTGTGCTATACAGTGTGGATACAGAATATTTCCATCATTGCAGAAAGTTCTGTTGGGCAGTGCTGTTCTAGAGAGAATAGAATAATTGAAATGTCCCAGGCAATAGAAGAGGGTACCTGTAAACATAAGAGATCTGGTAGGAATCCAGGTGATGCTTTTGAAGCAGAGCATCACTGGGGCTCCAGGAACTGGGCAGAGCCCCCTGATTTAAAGAGCATATCTGGGGGTCCCAACCTGGCAACAGAGTAGATGACCTCTCCCTAGCTCTCAAGGGTGGAGAGGTTACAGGATGTTATTTAGGTGATGCTACTCTGTGGGCAGGGCTGCAGTCAGACTTGAGACCATGCCTACATCTTGAAGGTGGTCACAGGGGACCACCTGTGAAGGGGTCACATCTTGTTAGCTTTGTTCGTAGATGGATAAGAGGCTGGTATGGTTGAGCCAACACTGACAAAATAAGGGCAAATCTGTGGCAGGTAGAGGCTGACAACAAAAACCTTCAGCCCATTTTATGTTCACGTGCAGAATACACACACATATGTGTGTGTGTGTGTATGTGCGTGAGCACGCGTGCTACGAGGGCCATTAAGCATCCTTTAGGCTTTGACTAAACAGCTTGTTTTCTTGGACGTCCTGGATTCCAGTTTGAACCCTCCTGTAACTACGTTGGATTGGAAATGGAATCTTAGAGATGCTTTAGCATCTAAACAATTCTCCTTCTCCCCTTTATCTGTGAGGCTCTCTTTTAAACTGATGTCCACTTGGAGCTTTCCCCTCGTGGGATTAGGAGATGAATCAGCTAGGGCTGTAAAAGAGCTTTCTCTTCAAATCCATGCTTGAAACATCCATCTAGCTCAGATATAATTATGCACACTAGTCTGGACCAAATAGGAAAGAACTAAGTGATGTAAAGGACTTACATTCCAGCAAGGTCTGTATTCGCTCAGCAATAACTGCAGCAGAACTGTCTCCATCAGCTCAGTCTCTTTGCCGTCAGAATTAGCTCCTGAGATATCTCTAAGAAGCAGTTAGCCACCATTGATGTTAGCATTCCCCCGAATATGATTGTACATAAAATACTTGTCCAAGATGCTCCTTGTGGGAGGAGAGGAATCTCTTAAAGTACTCTGTGCTTATGTTGGAGATTTGCAATACTTTAAACAAAGGCTCTGAGAAGTCCTGCAGTAAAGAAACTTCTAAAAAATTCTGTTTAAGCTAGAATTTTCCAAACTAGTTTAGAAAGTATTTTCTTCTCTTCTTCCTCCCTCCCTTTCTTCTTTCCTCCCTCCCTTCCTTCCTTCCTTCTTTCCTTCCTTCCTTCCTTCCTTTTCTCCTTCCCCTTTTCCCCCACTTTCATTTCCCCATGAAGCACCTGTAGAATACAGCTCTACAGAACACATTTTAGGAACCACTAAAGTAAATAGAGCTGAATCATGACATGGGATGTTGGGTCGGGGAGGGATGTGTGTGTGTGTGTGTGTGTGTGTGTGTGTGCTGTCTTTCACTTTCAGGGAATCAGAAGCAATGATGGGAGGGTGTGATTTCCATGGACCTGTCCTGGGGATAACCCTCACAACTTTGTGTTCCTTTCTCTAGATCATTGCCCAAATTTTACTTGTTGAGCATAAGTTCTACATAAAATTTGATTTATTAGTTCAGATTCAAATGCTACCTACTCCATGATTACTTTAGGCAAAAAGTTACCTTCCTATGCAATCTTCAGAGATATTTCATCTAACACTTTGCTGACACTTATGGTGACCTGACATGGTTTGCCACTCCATTGGTTTTTTCTATCTCTTACCTATTCTATTATCATGACTTCCTAATTTACTTCCTTTTCTCACAATATCATCCTAGCTCTCCATTTGAATCCCTCCATCTCACCACGACAAAGATTGTTATACCTGAGCCACATCATCACTGTCCACTGCTAACGAGGTGAACCCCAACCAATTTTTCTGAAGTCATTTGAGCTTGCAACCCAGTTCTACCCTTGCCAGTGCCGTTCCTTCCTCTTTATATGCTTTTTTGCTCACTCAAATACCAAACACATACTCACCCTTTAAGGCCCAATCCAGTTGTTATGACTCCTGCAGATTATTTCTTGGTATTTGCAAGAAAAGTTTTTCATTCTCTTTTCTGTGTTCTCATTGCATATTGTATTTATCCACATTTTTGGCTTTTGGCTTTTAAGGTATAATGGAAATTATTAGAAAGAAGCTTGCCAAAGATAATTTTGAAAAGAAAACCATATTGAACTTCATCTTTCCTATCTTCTAGCCTTCTTTGATCAATATAGACCATTGTCCTTACCTACAATTGCCACAGACATCACGCTCCAAGCGCTGGACTATGCATGTTACATACATCATCTCTTCAGTCATTAAGACAAAATTAAATATTTTACCCTCACTTGACAGATGGCCCTATTCAAGAGGGTCTGGCCTCAAAATCTGTGTTCCCTCCACTATGCAGCACAGCTCTCAGGTGCATGACTAGCTGGACTGTGTGCCACTCAAGATACTCTGTGTTTATAATACTTACTCTTAAGCCCCAAAGAAACCTTCCAAGGCAATGTTAGTATCCACATTTATAACCAAGGAAGGTGAGTCTTATTTGCCCAAGGTCATATAGTAGGTTGATGACAGATTAAAACCTTGTCCTCTTTCCAGTGCATCACACAGCCTTAGGTTTCCATCATTCAGGAGCCAGAAGTCTGAGGCTTAGAATGGAGACCAGGAAGTTCTATTGGATGCATAGTCAAGGGTGGAACGATTAACCATTAAGGTTGTACAGAGGAAAGTCGAACATGTTAAACAGCACCACAGGAGTGCAAACAACAGAAGCCAGACACGTGACCCTGTTTATTCAACTAATATATTACAAAGAAAAGAGAGGGAAAAAAAAAAAGAGGAAGGGAAGAGAGGGGAAGGAGGGAAGGCTTATGGAGGGAAGGCTTATGGATTAAAAGAGAGGTAAGTGATATATCAACAACTGCAACATATGAATTTTATTTCAATCTCAATTTTTATTAAAACCCTAAACAAACACATTAAAAAGAGATCCAGGAAAAGTCTGAACACTGATTGAGGGTTCGATACAACTGATAAGCAATTGTTAATTTTTTAGGTTGATAATGTAACGATAGTTAAAAAGGCAGCCCTGTTGGGAAAATGTGAATACTGACTAAATATTTGATAGCTGTAAGGAATCATTTTCTTTAGATGTGATAACAGTGTCCTGGTTATATTTAAGAAAAATTCATATTTTAGAGATATACTCTGAACTATTTACAGTGAAATGATATGATGTCTGAAATTTGCCTCAAAATAATCTGGGGCAGAGGGAATGAGTGGGAGGCATAAATAAAAATCATAAGCTGGTGATTGTTGAAGGAGGCTGATAGATACTTGGAAGTTCATTGTACTCTCTACTTTTATCTACGTTTGAAGTCTTCTATAATAAAAAGTTTAAAGAGGAATTGCCTGGTGGTCCAGTGGTTAGGACTCGGTGCTTTCATTGCCAGGGCTCGGGTCCAGTCCCTGGTCAGGGAACTAAGATCCCGCATGCCTCGCGGTGTGGCCAAATAAAAAAGGAAGTTTTAAAAAAGGAAGCCCTAGTTTTGTAGAGGTAAATATTAAAATATTTATTGACACAATGATAGATATCATGGATATGCTTTAAAATAATATGAGAGAGAAGCCAAATGGGTACCAGTTCAGATAAAACTGGATTGGCTATGAGTTTATAATTGTTGAAGTTGGGTGATGGGTATTTGGGAGTTCACTCTATTACTCTGTCTAAATGCAAAATTTGAAATTATAAAACATTATAAAGAAGTGATTAGTCAGGCCCATCCTATAAGCAGAAATGCTGATAGATGTTTTGAATGGTTTTTATCAATAAATTAAGATATCAAAGTAGAAAACATGACTTCCAGCCAGATTCTTGTCCCAGTAACCAGATTCTTGTTTACTTGAAAGCTAAACAAGCTTATTTCTACATGGGTAGTTTGCTAGGACTGCCCATGTAGAAATAAATGGTCAGGGGTTGAAGGATCACAGGCATTTTTCTTTGTGCTCCTATCACTAGTTGTAATGGCAACCTGTATTTTGAAAATGGATTTGGTTTTACCCCTTAATTTATTAAAGTATGTGCATTTTTGGCCTAAGCTCAATTTTTCAGTTTTATATCATGTGATCAGCGTAAAAGGTTTCAAGAGAGACCCCGTGTTTGCCAAAGTGAAATTGGCGAGAGAAAATTAAGAGTTTCCACAGTAATTCTTTCTATTCCACTGCTGGGTGGTTCAATATAAGGGCCAGCTGAGATTTCCCAACAGGAAGGAGGAAGTGAGAAGGAGACAGCAGGAGTTGGGACTTCGGAAGGACTCACTAGACTTGCTTCAGGAAGAGAAAAATCACTTAAGTCACCAACCCCAAGAATAACGCAGAGTCAAGTTCCATCCAGGTGAAGGTTGATGTGTAAGAAATCTTATTGTAGGGGTGGGGACTTTGGCAGAGGGTCTGTGTCCTAGCAGAGTTTTTTTTAATTCTATAATGTCAGGCTCACTCAATGAGGCACATTCAGGATGTCGTAGGGCTGTTCCCACCAGTACGAGTCCTTGTGGAGAGAAGGTCTAGGCTGTGAGGCCGTGATGCTTTCCTGGGGTACATTACTCAAAGAATCAAAAGTGAGAGTCAGGAGCACGTAAAGGAGAAGAGCCAGTCAATCAGGCTTTAGAAAACACACATGAGTTTGGGATGAAAGAGCCCATGTGGATATCTGGGTATGTATTCCCTCTCACGCCCACATTTGTTGGCCACCATTTACAGAATAGTAACTATTCCTGAAAGTCACCTTCCCGGTGGGCAGGGAAGTACTGATATCTTCCTAAGCTGTGTCTCCATTACCCTTGGCTTGGATAGGGCTGAGGATGCTGGTGGCAGTAGGCAGTGCCCACAACTGTGCTGGGAAAGGCTGGGGCAAGTATGATGAGCAATTTTCCCAGCTGCTTCTTTTCTGACCCATGAGAAAATGCAAGGCAGCAAAGCCTAGGAGATGCGGTCTGGCCTCTTTGCCAGCCCACTTAGAGCTGAGCCTGAAGCTCATGGTCTGGGCCAGCAGCCACAGACATTTACGGCCAAGGCTTCCTTGAGTCAAAGAGCCTCAGATTCTGCCATCTATATACTCCTCGCTCTATGCTGTTTACTTATCTGATGGAGCTGTTCCCTTGGAAAGCTGTGTTATTCCTGTAATGCAAAGTGACAGAGAAAATAAAAACACCCAGCTGAGAAAAAGCCACAATGTTAATGTGAAACACAAACTTTCTGTTCATCTGAATCTTCGTTTATTTTAAAACAGAACCATAACGGCTCAGATCCTGGAGATTGGGAGGGGCTGTTGCCACAGCTGTCCGGCTCTCTGATCCTTCTCGACTTGCCTTCTAGTCTTAATCCTTTGCCCTTTTCCCAGGAGTCAAGGTGGTACAATGTGGGTTTGCCCTCCCGGAATATGACTCAAAGGCGAAGGAAGGGCAAATTCTTGAATTTATAGTAGATGAGACTGAAATTATGTCACTGTGTTCTGCCCACTTACGCTGAAGCTCCTCTGACTGAATAAAAGCTTGGCCCAAGTTTCCCAGGAGCTTTGTTCTGGATGAATCTGGCTTTTGTGTTCCATCTGAACCAAGTTAGGGGTCTGATCCCAAGCTCTTACAGCTGGCTTTGAGCGACATCTGGTTGGCATCTTCTCTACCCTGTTTCCTGGTGTTTGCCTGCATTTTTTGGAATTAGTTCAGTTTTCGTAACTTTTTTTTCCCCCGAATGTTTTCTGAACAGTATTATCCGTATAAGAATTTTAGCCCTATAACTCCCTGGGGAGAATCCTGCTACATAGGCTGCTTCCTGTCCTCACTCCTCCCCAAAACTGGAAAAACAGGAGCCCATGGTGGAAAATGAGGAGAAGCAGTCCAAGTTTAGAAGAAAAGCAGGAAATGATCCCAGAGGAGAGGGTTTCATGAAGCAAGGGGAGGCAAATTGTGTCAAATTAGACCTCTCCAAGAAGAAGATGGTTCAGAAAAGTGACCACTAGGCTGAGCATTGATGTCCTCAACTAAGTAGAGTTGTGATGGTCAAAACCAGAATGCAATAAATCGAGATGCACATGGGAGTGAAAAAAAAGGAAATACTGCCTTTGAAGGTATTTGAGCACCAGTTCTCAACTTGAGGTGGACATTTGAATCCCCTGGAGAGCATTTAAAAAGATACTGATGCCTGGGCTCCATCCCAGAGATTCTGGTTTAACTGGTCTTTTGAGGAGACTTGTTTTGCTTATTTTATTTTAAGACAAAAACCAGTTGAATTGTTTGTAGTCCAATTGTAAGTAGCCAATAGAGGGGAAGAAATGAAAAATGCAAGGTGAGTGGTGGAGTCATGATGTAATGAGATTGCTGAAGAAGCAGCAGTTGGGATCCAGAGCCCCGATTACTGACCTTTAGACCTGGGCAGGTGAACAAGAATACAAGGTGGCTTCTTTTGCCAATGAGTATTCTCACTTGATGATTTCTAGGCCATGGCATTGGAGAGTAGGCAGTCTTCTGAGTATCTTTTTTTGCCCAAAAGCAGAATGTCTAATGAAGTTTTGGCTTGGCTTATTAATATCGTCTTCTCCTAGGAGTATAATAAAGATAAGGGAAAACTTCTCTGAAGTTAAGTGTAATCATAAATATGTGTGTGATGAAGGTGGAAATGATGGAAACTGGGGGTGGGGAAAATGTGGACGATAAAAATTTACTAAGGTTAAATAATGACTTGGGAAGGGAAGAGTAGGTCTAATTGGACATATACATGAGCCACTCTATGAGAACATCTAAAACTTCCGGGACAATTCATTGCAAAGATGCTTGGTTTTCTCTTGAAGTATCTCATCCAAGGAAGGCCAAGTTCACACTAATTGTCTGTCACCCTGAGTCAGTCTTAATGTGCTGAGCTAGAAGGAAGGAGATAAGCCCAGACTAGAATGAAGTAGTGAGCCAGGGAAACTGAGACATAGGCAAATGGTGATACCCCAGGTGGAAAAAAGGCATGAAGACATCGTGGAAAGTCAAGCAGACAAGGGCAGGAGAGAGAACAAAGCTGGCAGTGAGGAGGTGGGGACAGGCAGTGGAGCGGGGGGAGTAGTCCTAGACAATGCTGTGGGTGCTGGCTCTTTTCTGTGGCTTTGTCACTTCCTTTGCAAGTGAGCGTGGCCTGGATCTCATAGGGGCAGATAGGAATACCTATCACTAGGTTTTATAATTATTGGTTTACATCTATCACACTTGGTAGAATACATATTTTTAAAGAGTTTTTTTAAATAAAGATCAGATGTCCAAGCCCCCAAAATACAAGTGACATAAGAAGTATAAAATAAAAAGGAAGAGTCTCTCTCCATCTCTCCTACACTGTGAATCTTGTTCCATGGAAGCAACCAAAATTAATATTTTTTGGGTAGGAATTCTTAAATGGCACTTTTGTAATACTTTTTAAGTGTTAAAAAGCTAGATAATTGCACAGTACTGTGACAAATAATAAGAAACTGCTGTGAATCTCCAACATATCTGAACAGGGAGCTCTCTGACAAGCTCAATTTTTCGAGTGATGTCTACAGATGGTGAGGAACATAGGTTAAAGTTATATGAGTGATTTTTGAGGAATAGTGAATAACATGGAAAGACTGTAGGCAAAGATAGTCACATTCTGTAAAGGGTTTATCAAATTTTGCAGCAGTGATTTTACTTACTCTGAGGCACCATTTGAGAATGGATTACTAAAGAGATAATTGGTGAGTGTTTTGACAGAAATGTTATGCTCGCCAGGGGCCAGCATGCATCAGGTAAAATAAATCAGGAATTAGGTTAAAATAAGTCTTTAGGTTGGTAGTTCAAGGAGAAAGAGTAGAAATAGGGCACCTGAAGGTAATCAGGGACTTGACCTGTGATATATTGATATTCTTGTGGACAAGATGGAGGTATATGTTCTGGATAGCATTGAAGTTGGGACGGTTATTAGCTAACAATAGCCAAAGGATGCTATAAACGAATCAACCTCAGCTGAAAATGGGAGAAGCTTTATCCTAAATTCTGTCTCATTTTATGTTTTATTTTCACTGCCTTTTGTGAAAACGTACGTACAGTGTCTGGTACATAATATAATAGATACACAATAAGTATTTGCTGAGTGATAAAATACAAGAATGCGTATCTGAACAAGTGCATGAATGATTGCATGCATCTGGGAGGGGCAAATAGCTATTAATCTAGGGGACACAATTAGGAGATAAAAAACAAATTCTCAAGCAGTGAACCAGAAAGATCATTGACCTGCCATTCGGTAGGTGGGAATGCAAGGACCTTTGTTCTTTTGTGCATCTCAGCTTCTAAAGCACAGAGACGATGCTAGGTGGCTGTAAGTAAATTTCGTCTTATTTCCTGAGCCTCCTTGTTTCTGGCTTTATGCTGCTTTAACAGTGCAATGGATTGGGCAGGAAACTTGCAGAGTCCCACCAAACCCCACTCTCTTCTCTAGTGCTCCCTGAGAGAGCCTGTGGTTAGCTGTTAAGACTTTATCAGTTTCCTACCTAACAGTCTCTCCACTGTAGGAAATCTCAAGTTTCTTGTGATACCCAGTTAGATGACTCTGAGAAGCCTCAGCCCCTTCGCCTCTGCGTACGTTTCTGGGAAGTCATTCAGTCTCTTACTTTACCCTTCCCTGAATTTATTTTCAAGCCATGAAAATGAGATTCCCTTAACTATTTTTGAATGTCTTAAAATTGAAACCTGAACTTTGATAGTTTGTTCAGCTTGTGCTTAAAAGTGACATCTGACTTATGAGTATGCTGGTCTAACCTGGGCTCACCACCCAAGCCTTCATTTCTGGGGACACAGAAAGAACGTCACCCTCTCCCCTTTTCCCAGTCCCACATCTATCCTCTCATATATTTCTCTACTTCAGTGAAGAATAGGTACTTTGATGAGAACTTTTAAGATCTACTCTCTCAGCCACTTTCAAATATACAATACAACGTTTTTAATTATGGTCATCATGCTGTCCATTACATCCCCAGGACTTATTTATATTATAACTGGAAGTTTGTACCTTTTTCACACCTTCACCCATTTTTGGCCCACACCCCATCTCTCACCTCTGGCAACCACCAATCTGTCAATTATATCTTCATAAAAAAATATTGGTACTTTGATTGTGATGAAGCAGCCTTGGTGGACACTAAGGGGATCTGCCTGTCTAGGAGGCAGTAGCAGAGACTGGCCCTAGACTGTCATTTGTTGTTGAGAGCATAGTCTCTGCCTGATTCATCCTCCATGCTTTATATTCCTGTGACTTATGAAGTGTGGTCCACATCACCTGGGAGCTTGTTGGAAATGCAGAATCTCAGGCTTGGCCCTAGATTCATGGGCTCTCTTGGGGAGCACTGAATCAGATTCTGCACATTAACGTTTGGAAGCACTGGTCTGTGTTCCTTGAGACAGGATGGTGAGGGAGGAAGCAGTCAGCTAACATTTGTTTTGCGAGTAGCCAGGGAGAAAGGGGAAGGAAGGGAGAGGAGGAGAGGGAAGGGGAGGGAATGGAAAGAATTCAAGTTGAAGTCATATGAATACAAGGTGAAGACAGTCTGAATTTGTGACAGCCATGACAGTCAACTGTACGTAAGTGCATATGGTAACACGAAGCAATTGCTGCAAGGTTCTCCTGCTTTAATAAAAAATAAATATCATGCACCTTAGGAGGAATTATTTGCATAATTACATTTTAATTCCGGTCTTGGGAAAGGTTTTTAAATACATTAAATATGCCCCATACTTCCTTGAGTTTTAGCAAACTCTTCATAAAAGGGAAAAAAAGTGAATTTCTTCCTAATTCAGGACACTTACCACAAGACCCAAGTTGGTGGGACCACTGGATCCATTCATGCAGTAAGCATGTTGTGAATGATGTCAAATGGCTCTCAGGGAGCTCCAGGTCTAGTGTGGGGAGAGCTCAGGAAAAGAAAGCTTGTCTTTGCTGAGAGTAGGGAACGGGTCAGAAGGAATTACCCTACAGGGTACAACGCCTGAGGAGGACCTTGAAGGCCAGATGGGCATTTGCCAGATATTCTAGAACAAGATGGCAGTGTGTGCTAAGGTGGTAAAGGAAGGCACGCCTTGAGGAATGAGGTAATGTAGTGTCACTGAAGCTCAGGACGTGGGGAAGTGGGAGGTAAGGAGACATGAGGCCAGAACAGAAGGGCCTTGAATGCCAGTCTAAGCAAGGGACGGTTTGAATCAACATTTTCCTTTTAGAAAAATTATTTATTTATTTTGAAAACTTTTTTTATTTTATATTGGAGCATAGTTGATGAACAATGGTGTGTTCGTTTCAGGTGTACCACAAAGTGATTCAGTTATACATTTACATGTATCTATTCTTTTTCAAATTCTTTTCCCAATTAGGTTGGTACAGAATATTGAGCAGAGTTCCCTGTGCTATACAGTAGGTCTTTGTTGGTTATCCATGTTAAATATAGCAGTGTGTACATGTTAATGGGTGATGGACAGATAGGGACAGGAGGGGTCAATGGTGAAGGCAGGTGGTAGTACTGGATAGAGGGAGACCAGTGAATAGGGCAGTCGCATTGTTAAAACAAGACTAGGAGGTAGAAGGAACAAGGGATGTTTCAGAGAAATTCAGGAAAGATTCAGGCTTTACTGTTCCATGACTGCTTTATTGATTGACAAATGATCCCCAACAATTACAAACCTCATTACTGAGATTTCAAGTGCTGGCTATAGAAGAACAAGAAGGCTTGTAAGCCCAGAAGCTGTTTTCTCTCATTATCATATTTAGTTTTGCTTTCCAAGTAACTCTTGCCAGCCTGTGAAGCTCTACAGAAAACCCTAAATGTCTTTTACCACCAGGGCAGACATTTCTCCACAGTCCATATTAGTAACTCTTAGTTGTGAAGACATCCAAAGAGAGAATTTCCAGTCAGCGCTTTCATTGAGAATCCATGTAGCTCCTTTAAAGGCATATGGAGAAAGAAATAAAGGTGAAAAGGGAGGTTTGTCAAATATTTTAAAGAGTTGACAGGAGCCCAAAAGTCTATTCTACTAAACCTGGATATTTAAACTCAGAAGCAAATGTCACTTGGCTTTCTGGGAGGCATGTGCCCTGGGTGTTGGGGATTGAGACACTGTTGTCAACTCTTGCACTGTATTTTCTCCTATCTTTTCACCACCCAGATGATTAGGATTGCAACTTGGCCCCTCTTCATCCTCCTAGTACTCCACAGTTTCGTAACTGGGGCTCCATGGTTCTCTCAGAGTCTCAGAATATTCTGCAATTGAATGAACTCTTTACATGTATGCACGTAGCTTTGTGACATTTTCCTGACAGAGAGTCCATAGCATTACAGGAGATTCTCAAAAGATCCATGACATAGAAAAGGGAAAGAAATCACTGCTCTGCATATCACGGCCCCTTCTCAGCTCCAAGCAAGCACACTGTCTCCATCTTCATCAGCATAAGACCCCAAACACTCTCCCCAGCTAACACCACTGTTCTGAGCTCTCAACTATTATCTCTATTGCTTCTTTGGCTGCTTTGTAGACACACAGCAATGAGCGCACCCCAAACTTGAGCTTATCATCTTCTCCTCAAACTTGTGCTCCCTCCTTTGTGCATAAGAAAATGCCTCATACTGCTTTCTTAACCTTTGAAGCCAACCTGCACTAACCCCTGATACTATTACCTCTGTTTTTGTTTTTTTTAATAAATTTATTTATTTATTTTTAGCTGTGTTGGGTCTTCATTGCTGTGCGTGGGCTTTCTCTAGTTGCAGCGAGCGGGGGCTACTCTGTTTTTGATAATTTCCTCCCCCCTTTGATTTTCTGTTGCTTGGAGAACAGAATACAAACTTGTAAAAAAGTGTAGTGGCCCTTGATTGAGGGATTCTCGTCTTATCTCCCATCATGACGCCAACTCATCCTCCACCTGCACTGCACACATGTTCACACCTCTCTGTCTTTGTGCAAGCTGGTCCCTGAACCTGGAATACCCTTTCCCTAACTGGGTGCTGAACAATCACATTTCCAAGACTCAACCATGTCATCTCCTTGATTTCTTCCTAACTACCAAGCTACTTCCTTCTTCCATGGGTACACAGTGTTTTTGGCCTAGTACTTAATTCAGTAAGTCTATTTCTTTGTTTCCATGCCCATCTCTCTAGCTAAGCCCTGTGTATCTTGAAGGCAGAGACCATGGTTTATGTATTGTTGAATCCATAGTGCCTAGAACAGGAAGACTTGACACGCTGTGGGTGTCAAAAACACATGTGCTTTGAATTCTATGAATCTCAATATTACTCTCCATAGTTATCCTTTACACCTATCTGACTGATAAAAGATAAGGTTCCTGAGCCAAAGACCTGATAAGATCTTAGATTGGACCACAGTGTTTACCTGAGTAGAATATTGCATAGAATATTTTTCAACTAGAGTTCTAGGGTACACACCAATAAGTAGGGTCCATCTTGGATTTATTTGTTGATTATTTCTTATCAGAAATCAGTAGTTCTTTGGCACATTCACTAACATTTATTAAACTCCTACTGGGTGCCAGTGTCTGTGCTATATGCTGTAGGTACAGTGATAAAGAGAACAGTTATGTGCTCCGCCCTTTTGAGCTTACATTCTAGTTGTGTCTTCCTTGTCTTTTATTAGCTTCCAGGTTTTAATCATGTGATCATTTCTGCCTGAACAAAAATATTTAGGCTGACTTTTTTTTTTTTTTTTTGAGGAGTAGAACATCTACTTTCAGGTGTCCTATTTTAGTTAAAATCAGGGTACTCTTAAACTATAATTACTGGAGGAATTATGATTATTGTTAAAAGTTACTACAGATCACATTGATTGTACACTTACTGTAATGGACTAAATGTATTCCCCTAAAATTCATATGTTGAAGCCCTAGTCCCCAGTGTGATAATATTGGGAGGTATGTCCCTTGGGAGTTAATTAAGTTTAGCTGAGGTCATGAGGGCGGAGCCTCCATGATGAGATTAATACCCTTATTAGAAGAGGAAATAACACCAGAGCTTTCTTCCTTCACCATGTGAGAACACAGCAATAGGATGGCCACCTATGAGCCAGGAAGAACATCTTCACCTGGAACTAAATCTGATGCACCTTGATCTTGGATTCCCTAACCTCCAGAACTATAAGAAATAAAAGTCCATTGTCTAAATCATGCAGTCTATGGCATTTTGTTATAACAGTCCTAGCTGACTAAGACATTTACTGTATACTTATCACTGTGCTAGGTACTTTTCTACATTTTCTCTATAATCTTAACAGGCCCGTAAATAGGTACAATTATCGTTATTATGATGCATATTTTACAAATGAAGAAACCAAGGAACAAAGAGGTAAAGCTACTTGTTTAAAAACTAAGGTCAGTTTAATTCAATGTAATTCCTTAATATTTTCTCTTTAACTGGGAATACAGAAATAGGTAAATTGTTTAGAATAACCAAACCATACCAGCCATACTGGTGTTCAGACCTATTCTCAATTAAAATATACAAGAAGAGGCATTACACCACATAGGAATCATTCTGGCTTTAATTCCGATTTCAGTTCCTCCTGGGGAAGTTTTAGAGGACAAGAACCAAGTCTTCAACTTCTTCAGTATTCTCCCACAGTATCTAAAAATCCACAATACATGTTCATGGAAATGAATTTATTTGTTTACATGGGTTTTTCCAAGTACACCTGTGGGAGGAGAAGGAATGGGTGATTCGGTGGACAAATGTATACCCTTCCTCTCTGGAAAATTGAAGGTGAAGTTGTGGGGTTTGAGACAGGATCCATCAGAATGTGGATTTACCACAAGGCCCATGATTGTGTTTTACTCGTCACCCATGGTTCTTGGCCCAATCAGTGCTTGATGACTGTGCTCTCAATTAAAGAATCCAGATATAAATTATAATCATATCAACAGGTAAATATTTATTAAACACTAGTAATCACAGTGTGCTAAGAGCTTTACACGTTTTCTCATTACATTCTTCCAGAAACCCCATGGAACAAGTGTCATTATTAACCCCTTTTACCCATGAGGAACACAAGACTCAGAATAAGTTATGGCTCAAGGTAACACAAGGCTGTAATTTTAACTCAGGAAGTCTATATCCAGGCTCTTAAACCAGGTGCTGAACCATCTCCCTAATCCATGGGAGGGATGCAACACATGATGGGGGTATGGTAACCTGTGGGAGACAGGAGAGTAGAGTGCAGAAGAAAGCAGGTCTTGTAATCAGACTGTCTGGTGAGGATGAGATGTGCAGTAGGAAATTTCCTACCATTGCTAAGGCCCGGTCCTATTCCAAAGGGTTGCAAGATTTAAATAAGACAGTATACCTACGACCCTTAGTGGAACAGGATAAACAATCAATAAATGTTTATAAATATATAAATAATATTATATATTATTTTTATTATTAGGTATTTGAATGTGGTTCCTTCTATGCTGAACCAGGCTGTACTCCAGAATAATACTAAATATCACAAAATCTGGAGTTGCTCAGGGTCTTGGGTAGCAAATGCCCATCCAAAACACAGCTTATTAAATGACCATAACGTCCAGAGATCGCATCATGCCTTCTATTCCTCTGCTATGTTAATGAGTTGTAATAATCCTTTAAAAGAAAACCTTTTAACATATATTCAGTTCACCTCAAATATTTCCTTCCTTTGTCCTCAAGGTTGGGCAGTAATTAGAAAAAAAAATATCTTATTTTCCTTTCTTTCTCAGACCTCATTCAAATTGAGCAGGCCCTGGCTCCCTGCCCACCCACCTTTATTCCAGATGTTACCCTGGCGAACTGCTCAGGCTGTAACCAGGCAACCATGGGGAAGAGGGCTCTCCTGGCTTAGGGCCTAGAAACAGAAGAAAAACAAATAGGAGGATGTCTTGAGTCTTCTACTTACTTTGGTTTTCCAATCTCATTTCCCTCGAACTTCTATTATTTTTGTAATGGAAACTGGGGGTTGGTAGCTGGGCTGTCTGTTCACACACCAAACGTCCGGTCTGTTCTGGAGCAGGGCTAGATCTGGGCTCTGCTTGGATTTAATCCTATTGATCCTGATTTGGAACTATGACAGCCAAGGGAAACATTCCTACGCCCCCTCTCACTGGAAAGGAAAGTTTTGACCGTGTGGCTCTGTAGTGATGAAGGGCTCAGCAGAGAAAGGGCCCTCTAGGCAACTGAATAGCTTTGTGCAGTTAAACTAGGCATCCAAAACAGAATTTCTCTGCTCAGTTTTAAATCCTAAAACATCTCTTCAATGCACACCCATCTTGAGCTCTTTGCCTCTTGCCTGGACTATGGCTTAGTCTTCTCCACGGTCTCCCATTATGTGCATGGCTTAGAACTCAAGTCCTCCAATTCTCATTTTGTTGGAGAGAACATTTCAGACACAAACGTAACGATGTTATAATCTCATTTAAACCTCTTCAGTGGCTCTCCATAAGCCTGCTGCCCTGTTTCTCAGAGTCTAGAACATTGTCTTTGAGAAGCATCACACTTTCATTCAGTACTTATTTCCTGAGTACCTACCTAATGCCAGGCATCATCACTATTCCAGGTACTCTGGCTATATCTTATAAACAAAACAGAGAAAACCCTTTGCTCTCAGAGAACTTGCCTTCTTAGGGGGGAGGGAGACCATAAATTAGCAAGTGAAAAATTTGATGTGTCAGATGATGTTGAGTTCTATGAAAAACAATAAAGCAGGGACAGAGCACAGGTGGTGTAAAAGCAGGGGCAATCAATGAAGGGTTCACTGAAAAAATGACAGCTGGGGAGAGATCAGTAATTGGTGACACATCCAAGCAAGAAGGGGATATCTGGAGGGAGAACATTCCAGACAGAAAGAAGAGCAAGTACAAAGACCCTGGGGTGGAAACATGCCTGATGTGTTTGTGTTATAACGAGGTGGTCCATGTGGCTGGAGGAGAATAAGGATGGGAGAGAGTAACAGAGATTAACTCAGAGAGGTAGCAGGGAGACATATCTTAGAGATTCTTTAGAACGTTTTATGGACTTCGTCTTTCACATGAGGTGAGAAGAGAATTCATAGGATGGTTTTGAGCATATAATTTCTCTTAGAGGGATTATTCAGGCTCCTATAGATTATTATTTTTTTTTTCTGGAAGGAAAGGGTCAAAGAAGGAAGACTTGTTACTTGTTAGGAGACTATTGAAATTGTCTGGTGAGAAATAAGGGGGGATTGGGCCAGCGTAGTGGCAGTTTTTGCCAATGCCTCTCTCCAAGTAGACATGGACTTTCTGGTTTAATTCCTCTAACTAAAGGGAACTCTCTCCCTGCTGAGGTTATCTGGATTGCTTTGAGGATGCTTAGAATTTCAGTTATTCCTTTTAAAGGGCTAGAGTCTGTCTTTTGTAGGTATTTTCCTTCATTATTTTGGTCCTCCCCTTGAGTTCATTAAACCAAATCTTGCTCCTTTCCTTTGAGACCATGTCCCCTTGGACCTCTTCTTCTCCAAAATCAGCATCTCCAGCTCCTGACTCCTTCACCATACAGCATTATCCTAGCCTCACCTCCCTATCCTGGGCACCCTCCTTTGAAGGTCTTTAGCTGACAGAGCTGTGGCTTTATCATCTTGGCAGTCAGGGTCTAACAAGAAAGCCAAGGCTGTGATCTGAGTCTCTACACTTCTGCAACGTTTAGTCACTGAGTTCATGCCTCAGCTTATGGTTTTTACAGTGTAGGGTAATTCATTTCCATCATCTTCCTTTTGGGGGAATGGTAAGAGTTAACTTCTCAACAAACTCACACCACTTTGCAGGCGACAGCAAGCACCCCGTGTAATATTATCCTTATAAAACATATCTTTCCATAATGTGGTCCAAAGCATAGAGAATATTTTTACTGTAACATTTCCGGGCATTAATGTTTTCCTTTTGCAATCTTCAGATAGTGTTATGAGTGAGTTTTGTGTTATAAAAAGCTACATAAACACTCTCACCTTGTAATCTACTGTAATGGCATTAGTTAGACAGCCATAGGCCTTTCTGTTTTTGTTCCCTTCCCTCTTAAGTGTAACAACACTAAAGTGTTTTACCTTTCAGAGCTGGATGAGATAATGTCTCTTAAGAATGAACTGTGAGAAGTAAAGAGCATTATATAGAGGCAGTACTGACATTCTGAGGGCAAAATGGGTGTTAAGAAGCTTGGTAAAATTCCCAATCCAATTGATGGCCATAAAGCCATCACACATGTATTTCTGTTGGAATTATTTTATTAAATAAAATAGAAGTGTACCCCAAATGATGGTAGAACAGATAGATTTGGGAGTAGCAAAAAAACATTTCTATAAGTTGGCACTGAGGGACTAGAGCATTTCCTGGACGAAGAGGGACAAATGCATTTTAGATCTACAACCATTGATCAATTATCCAACACCTATCAAAACCACGGACTAGGTTCTATGCTTTGTTGTAAAGATAAAAAATATGAGTTAAACAGGCCCTTGCCCTTGGTGTACTTTAAATAAGGAGGAAAGAAATGTGCCCAGATGTCTGCAATGTTGGAAGGGGATGCAAAACAAAGATGTGGTAAATCAGAGGCAGCGATTAACACCCTGAAAGTTATTTAGTGGTTCTCCAAGGATGTAAGTATACAACATACCAGGGAGCTCTAGTGACACAGAAATAGCATGGGTTTTATGTAAAATAGGCCCAATTCTGGAACCTGGAATCTGCTCCTTTGCGGAAACTCCTATGTCCCACTTGATATCCACTGTCTTCTTTCTTAGGAAAACCAAAAATTTTCCATTTTATTTAGGATGCTAGTGCCCAACTAGAAGTTGACATTTCCTAAACTCCCTTACATTTTGGTAATTGCTGCCTAAAGAGATGTAAGCCAAAAGATGATGTGGAGATTTCTTAGAGAGAGCTGACACCACTGGCAACTGCCTCCGTGCTGCTTCTTTCCTGCTGTCTGGAATGAAGTTGGTAACAGTTGAAGCACCTGCAGCCATTTTCAGACCTAGAGGCTTCATGTGAAGGATGGTGGAGGCTAAAGATGAAGTCTAGGGTCTCTGATGAATGTGTAGGGTAGTTATACCAGTCTTGGATTATCTACCTATGAACTCCTCTACCTGGCAGAGAAATGATTTTCAATCTCATATATGCTGCTTTTACTTCCAGTCTTTGTCCCTAACAGTAAACAGAACTCCTAATTCTACTTGCTTTTAAATGGAACATGGAAACTGGCACTAGAAGCTACCCAACAAGCATACTTTCCTTTCCTCTACCCACCATCTTTCCTTCTAGGAAATTTCTTTATTGGAAACCAAAGAAAACTTAAAGGAGAGTGATTAAAGGGACAAAAGCATTTTAAAATTCGAGAGAGGACATTTGAAAGTGAGGAGGGTAATTACCTTTTTTTGTGAAACATTTGTTTTAAATGAGAACTGAAGAATGAAGTCTTGAGAAGTTTAGAAAGGATGTAAAACAATCCATGTTGCTCCTTCCTTATCCAGTCACTTGCAGTGCCACTGAGGTCACATGGAAAGATTTTGTAAGGATCCAAATCCATCCATTTTTAAGACTTTAGCCAGTCTTTGTCAATGGATAATAGAGGCAGACTGATTTGAGCGTGAGGCATAGGAAACTGGACAGAAGGTCAATGAATGGGAGTCATTCAGATGTCAACCATTATGTTTAGGCTGATGATAGAAGTCAGTTAGACCAGGAGCGTGTGACATCCTGGAAGATTAATATGGCATTGCAACACTAGAACTCACGTAAAGGCAGCGATGGGCTCCATAAAATAATGGCCAAAGAAACGGCTCTGGGTTCTGGTGTTGGGAAGTAACACAGTTAAGAATGATGTCTATTTCCAAAAAGTGGACTCGCATTCAGGTAGCTGAAATTGTATGAGAGAAGACCCTTAAGTAGATCAGGCTTGAAGCTAGCCAAGGTTTAAATGGAGCATGTGTTTTAAAAAATGCTTTGAGAGAGACAGCAAGTACTAGAAACTTGTTTTTTTAAATTAATTATTTTTTTTAATTGAAGTATAGTTGACTTAAGGGGATTATGAAATACTGAGGATAGTTCCCTGTGCTATACAGCGGGCCCTTGTTGTTTATCTATTTTATATATAATAGTGTACATATGTTACTCCCAAATCCCTAATTTATTCCTCCCCACCCTCTTTCCCCTTTGGTAACGATAAGTTTTTTTCTATGTCTGTGAGTCTGTTTCTGTTCTGTAAATAAGTTCGTGTGTATCATTTTTTTAGATTCCTCATATAAGCAATATTATAGGATATTTGTCTTTCTCTGTCTGACTTACTTCACTTAGTATGATAAGGTCTAGGTACAACTCTGTTGCTGCAAATGGCATTGTTTCATTCTTTTTTATGGCTGAGTAATATTCCATTGTAGATATGTACCACATCTTCTTTATCCACTCCTATGTTGAGGGACCTTTAGGTTACCAGCCACTTGTTCAGCCAGCTCTGGTCAGGAGCAGTGGAGGCTGAAAAAGGGCTATTTCTAGCTGACCCATTAACTTACTCCAACACTTTATCAGTGAGGCATTTTTGTCCATTTCTAAAGACACGATGCAGAGGTGCAAGGCTGATAACCTGAGGAGGGCTGCACTGCTGGGAGGGTTCATGAGGATGCATAAGCAGGCAGCCCACTCTGGAAGGAAAGCATCAAGGTATCTTCAGAAGGTGAGGATCTCTAGGTCCCCCCCCCCAAAAAAAAGATTTGTACAAGCATTTTCATAATAGCTTCCTCATAATAGCCCCAAACGTAGCAGCCAACGTGTCTATCAGTAGGAGACTTGATAAACAGTCTGTGGAGTATCCATGGAATACTAGGCAACACCAAATAGGATAGAAGTATTGGCAATACACCAACAAGGTGAAGCTCAAAAACTATGATCGGACCCTGAAAATTTTAAAATAAAGGAAGTGTAACTTCCAGCCTAGCCATCAGAGTTGTTTCAGATTTGCTAGTGGCTTTTGTCTAATGTGTAGATAATGCTTCCATTGAGCATGGACTTCTTTCCTGTGGCACTGATGGATGGATTTATGCCGACCCATCATAACTTTAGGGCTTGGTGGTCTTGGGGAGTGGCTTGGCTAAGTTTCCGATGTGCACTGGCCATGGAGCCCAGAAACGAATCAGCTGCAGAGGGTTCAGTCTTGAGCCTTTGGGTGATTCTTAAACCAGGGGAGTAAAACACACCTTGTTCAAAAAAAGCTGATTTCATACTGGTACAGCTGTAGAAATGTTCTCTTTAACTCTACACATTTTATATTTAGAAATCATTAACACCATATGGAACTGTGATTAGAAAATATCTGGTCACTAGATGTGATTAGCCAGGATATAAGGTAATGCATTAAGACTTCCCAATGTTTTTTGCTTGATTTTACCTGCCATGTATAGTTTGAGGGTAGCAAGTATGTTTTTGTCTTAATGATCAAAGGCTGGTGTACAAACAAGGGGCCTAATCAGAGTCTATTAGCAGAAGCAGCCCAAGAAGAAAGAACAGGAAGGGGGATAGGGTATAGGCTGAGCAAGGTAGCTTGAATGATGCCTCTTAGAGAGCTGGGAGCTACAGGCCCAGCCCACTGTAGGGTGGGACAGGCCTGTCGTTTCCTCGTGGGCCTCCTGCAGGACCATCTCTCCCCACGGTCCCTCCTCTCACAGCAGCTCTGGGTTAACAGATGGATTGTCACATAGCAATCATCTCACCCTCTTCCCTCTCCCTTCATGCCAGTAGCTATCTTGGGTAGTATAATTATAACAAGAGAGTGATAACAGAAGTACATCTTTGCTCTGGGAAGAAATAAACATTTAAACTTTGCCATTATAACTGAAAAAAAAAAATAAAACCTGAGTTTCAACATCTTTAAAAAAAAAACAAAAATATATGCTCAGTGAAAGAAGCTGTGCCCGTGTTCTTTCCCAGTCCACCCCCCACTCCAACACCACTAGAGGCAATGGTTCTAACTGTTTTTTTCCCCAACATAGGTTGGTTTTGCCTGCTCTAGAACTTCATGTGAAAGGAATATACAATATTTACTCTTTGGGGTAAGGCTTCTTTCACTCAGTATAATGTTTTTGAGATTCAGCCATGCTGCTACGATATGCATCAGTAGTTCATTTATTATTATTACTATTATTATTCCTAAGTGGTACTCCATTGTTTGAATAACCCATGTATGGTTTATTCATTCTATTGATGGATTGCTGGACATCTGGGCTTATTCAATTTTTTAATTTTTTTTAATATTATGAATAAAGCTGCAACGAACATTTTTGTATGTCTTTTTGTGGACATACATCTTCGTTTCTCTTGGGTAAATTCCTAGGAGAGGGGCTGTTGGGCACAGAGTAGGTGATACCTAATTTTGTAAGAAACCACTAGATCTTCCCCGACAGATATTCCATCTTATATTCTCACCAGCAATGTATGAGAATTCTGATTACCCTACATACTTGCTAACGCTGGTGTTGTCTATCTCTTTAATTTTTGCCATTTTGGTGTGTGTGTGGTGGTATCTCACTCTTCTTAAATATATGGAATAAAATACATAGATTCATAAGGAAATAAATTATCTTGAAAAATATAAAAATATTTAAAATAGTTGAAATACTCTATTGGATGTGCCTTTTTATTAACATTAAATAACAAGATCTAGCATGAGATCAAGTAATTCTATAATTTAGAGGTCATAAGGAGTATACATAATAGTTCAAGACAGCTGTGATAACAGCATCGATATAAAACTATCTGTAATATCTATTAGTGACCATGTTTAAGGTACCACTAGTACAGCTGTAATTGTTGCCTATAGTCATAATAGAAAGAAATGCTAAATTTCAACAGGGGTTAGTAAAAATAAAGACTTTTTTTTTTACTGAAGTTTTCAGACCCCAGGTTAAGAATCTCTGATACAGAGGCTATCAAAACGTTCCTTCAGTGGAGAGGACGGTAAGATTAGGAATCTCTCGGGTACTATCTAATTCTGAGATTCTAGGCTGTTATGATGCAACCAACTCTAAGATCAAGTCATCAAGTGAAATGGACCGAAATGAGGAACAATTAACAAGGAAGATGACTGGTGCCCAGAATAGCAGGTGGATGGCAAGGCAAGAAGAAGTAGGGCAAAGGGAAGGATGCTGAAGCAGTTTCAAAGACTGAAATAAAGGAGACAAATCTCATGCTCTCACTCATTGGTTCACCACCATGTCTGTTCTTCAGAATCATCTATTGTGGTTTGAAAAATATAAACAGATTGTCCTGTTTCTATCCCTGGAGAACTATTCAGTAGTGTTGGGTGGGGACTGGAAATCAGTATTTTTAAAGATATCCATTGGTGGCTTAAATGAACATTGATGGTTGAAAGCTATTGTTCTAAGTAGGATGGTTGTGCTATGGTGTAACTGACATATTTGGGGCCATGAGGGAATGGGGCATATGGACAACAGGCCAGAGGGGTCCAGGCTGGGAAGAAGCCGGGGAAGCTGGGTGTTGGGGTGGTGGAGCTAGAAGCTGGGAAATAGGCTAGAGGTATAGAGGAGGATTGTGGGATTCTTAGGCAGGATTCCTTATAGTCTTGGACAGGAATCAATCTGGCAAGGCATTCAAGGTAGGGATTAGTATCATTGTATGTTATTTATGTGAAAGTGGGCATGAGCTTGTATTAGTCAGTGTTCTCCAGAGAAACAGAACCAGTAGGATACACAGAGATATATACAAGAGGATACTTATTATAGGAATTGGCTCACAGGGCTATGGAGGTTACAAAGTCCCATGATCTGCCATCTTCATGCTGGAGAACCAGGAAAGCTGATAGTCAGTATTTCAGTCTGAGTCTGAAGGCCAGACAATCAGGGGACTGATGGTGTAAGTCCTTATCTGAGTCAGAAAGCTTGAGAACCAGATGTCCAAGCAAAGCGAGAACAAATTCACCCTTCTTCTGCCTTTTTGTTCTTTCTGGGCGCTCAAAGGATTGGAAGAAGCTCACAGTCCTTGAAGAGAGCCAGGATTTTGCTTTACTTAATTCTCCCATTCAAATGCTAATCTCTTCCTGAAACACCCTTGCAGGCACACCCATTAATGTTTTATCCGTTATCCTGGCATCCCTTAGCTCAGTCAAATTGACACAGAAAATTAACCATCACAGAGCTTTACAGCTGATAGAGATTTTTAAAATAGAGTTTTCATTCCCTGCTTACCTCTCTTACTCTCCGTATCAGTGTTCAGAAGCATCCAATTACCTATAATGGTATCTAGATTTTTCTTTGTGTTCTGAGTTTATTTTGTTTTGTTTTTTCTTCTTTGAATATTTGGGTAGAAATCACCAAAGACATCTATGCCAACTGAACTCAATGAAAACATACACCAATGATACCAGATTGCCCTGTGAACATTGAAGTAGATTAGACTAAACATTTCACCACACCCTCTTAAACAGTTTAAGGTTGATGGTACACATATGTAGGTCCAGTTGGCCCTATCTTTTATAATTTTAAACATATTTCAATAAAAATTTGGTATGTATGGAGAAGCTTCAGAGATTGATGGAGAGAATATAAAATTATAAAGTTGTAATAAACAGAGAGAAATTGTCTATACATGAGAACATTATCCTCAAAACAATCACTTTTAGGGATTAATTACATAAAACTTCCAATGCTCAACAAATTCCTAAGGCTCCTTTCTAGGAACTAGCTCCAGAGCCATGTGTATGAACCAGCAACCAGATATGTTTTCTCACAATGCTGTGGACAGTGCATTCAAGTACCACTTTGTATTTGCTTTCCCTCCCTGCCTCACTTCCCTTTTATCTTCATCCTCACAGTGCTGGAATTGCACCTCCCAGCAAAGCACTAACACATAAGCTTTATGTCAGCTTGTTTTCTAGGGAGTCTGGTCTAACAACACTGTAGACTACTCAATTGTCTTTTTCATAAGGTTCGTTCAGACTCAAGGAGTAGAATTCCCCTGGCATTTAAGAGAGTGAGAAGAGTATTCCAGATATGCTGAAAGAAAATTCCGTAGAGTAGTTTCACAATGGAAACAGTCGTGACTAGTCCTAAAGAACCACGTGTTGCATTCAAGCAGAGCTGATATTTAGCTGATGTGCACTTATATAAATGAATCAGTCGGTAAAATCTTGAAATACTTACATTTCAGCTAATAAGTACTATAATAGTAACTGTGAGACACTATATGATTAGTTTATAATATTATTTCTAATATACATTCATTAGTTCAAGATAATTGTCTTAGGGTGTTCCAATGACCCTAGTTAAACAGGTTTCCCGACACAGAATGATTTAATTGATTATAAAGATATAGGATAATGGAATATCTCAGATAATGTTATAAGGATTGGAAAACTTTGAAAGCGTTTATTAATTCAGCAGAAGTTGGAAAGGCTTCTGTACCATGAATAATATCATTCTGGTAAAGAGAAATTTTCTATTTAGTGATTCTGAAAGTATCTAATGATGCCATGATAGTGGTGACCATGAAATCAGGTTGTAAAAAAAAAATCAGTAGACAAACCTCAATTACATAGAGTCAGGAGACTAGAAGGGGTTGCTCTCATGCCCAGTGAGGACAGAAGAGCCCAGCAGGAAGAAGAAAGCCACCTCTTCTTTCTTGGCAAGGACTAACCCAATGAAAAGTCATGGACTCTTTGTTTACTCTAGCCCTCCCCAAATTCCTTTTCCTCTCCATAAAAGGGTTCTCCTTCCCTTGCTGTTTGGGGACTTGCTCGTGGCTTGCCATGGCTGCAGACCTCAAATCGCAATTCTCTACTGATCTTGAATAAACCCATCTCTGTTGGAGAAAGAACTGGCAGTCTATTATTTTTTGGGTCAACAACGTCCTGAGAGCAGTGTGGGCATGGATTCTGGCAACCCCATTTGGCTACTTAGTGGACCAAGGTGACGGCAGCATAGAGTGTGCAATCCCCATCCATTACTCCAGGTTGACCCAGATTGGCAGTGACATTGCAAGGATGGATCAAAGGGCAGGCACTCTGGGTCTGGGTCATGTGGAAAGTGCTGACATCCAAGGGTGGGCCTAGGTGTGCCATGCAGTCATCACTCAGCTGCCCTCTGGAGGCAGTGAGCTGAACATCAATAACCTAATGACTTACCTACATGGGGGTGTCAGTGGACGTGGTTTTTGTGTTTTTTTAATAAATTTTATTTATTTTTTTATTTATGGCTGGGTTGGATCTTTGTTGCTGCACGCGGGCTTTCTCTAGTTGTAGCAAATGGGAGCTACTCTTCATTGCGGTGTGCGGGCTTCTCATTGCGGTGGCTTCTCTTGTTGTGGAGCACGGACTCTAGGTGCTCGGGTTTCAGTAGTTGTGGCTCATGGGCTTAGCTGCTCCGCGGCATGTGAGATCTTCCTGGACCAGGGCTCGAACCCGTGTCCCCTGCATTGGCAGGTGGATTCTTAACCACTGCGCCACCAGGGAAGCCCTGTGTTTTGTTTTGTTTTGTTTTGGTTGCAATTTCTTATGTCAAATCCTGGCTCAAACAGGGACACCATTAGCAAGAGACTCACATTTGACAAAAGATGACACCAACCGTTTCTCAAAATCAACATATGTTTTGGAAATTGTTATAACACTTTAATGACTTCTGTGGATGATTACGATGCCAATTACTAGAGTATTTTTACCTATTTTTTTGTTGTGGTTGCTGTAGTGACTACTACAGGAGTAATTACTGCTGTAGTAATTGCAATAGTCTCATTATATCTTTTCTCACTGTGAAAGTAATCTTTAACGTAGTTTAAGACTCATAAGAAGCTGCAAAAATAGTGCAGCACTCCTGTGTACCCTTCACCCAGCTTTCCGCAATAATTATATTGCACGTAACCAGAGTACTATGTCTAAATCAGGAAATTAACATGATATAATACTATTAACTTGAGTTCAAAACTTATTCAGATTTTGCCAGGCTTTACATGCACTCTTGTGTGTGCGTGTGGTAGGGACTTGCCTCTATTTTTAGGGACACTTTCCTTAGGGTCTCTGTGCCAAGGCCATGGAGTTTTAGCCATTGCTAGGCAGAGGTAGGTCTACACATGAGTGCACCCCTATGTACTCACGTTCCTTTTACATAAGAATATTCATCCCGTATGGAGAAATAGACCATGTTTATTAATCACTCCAGAAAGTATGTAATTTCATTAGATCGAGCTGTGTCTCTGGGCACTGAGTCATAGGGGGGAATGGCTCCCCAGTGACCCAGAGCTCCTACGACATGCTCTGTGGAGACAACACTTTGGGGCCAGCTGCTTGAATGCACTGCTGGAATCCCAGGCAGAAATGTGTAATGGCACGCCAAGGGCTGCCGAGCTGTCAGAGCCCAAGCAGGGTTATTTGTGGCTTCCAAAGAGGGGCTGTAACCTTTTATGTTATCCACAAATCTCAGGCTTCAAGAGTGAGGGAGAAAATGCAACCATGCTGTTTGACCTAGCTAGCTCTATCCCCACTTTGCCTGCTGCCTCTCTTGCTGCCGTTCCATTCCCAGCCCTGCCTAGCTGTCCCAGAAAAAGACATGATAGTGGATACTACCTTTAGCATTGTATCAGGTTCAGCTGAAATGGCTAGGCATCCCTTCTGATTAGATGCAGGAAGGTCCAAAAAAGTTGACAAAATGGAAACTTTCTAATTTGAGGTCCTGAACATTCTGTGTTCTTTACAAGCAAGACAGAAAAGTCTTATTCTTGACTGGGGCATTTTGAATGGCAGCTGTAAGCCAGGGACAGTCATGTCTACATCTGCACCCTCTTATCATCTATCAGGCCAATTAGAATTCCAGAACTCAAGAGTATCTCTCATATGCTTTACAGGGAACATGGAAAAGGGGTTTCTGTTGTCACTTGACATAAAAGCAGGGCTTGAGTTACCTTTTCTCTAGTAACTTCTTTAATATGCTTGTATATATCTTCACTTATTTCATTCATCAAGGGAGTCCAATTAGTGAAAATATTCCAGATATGGGCTCTGGAATCAGACAGTCTTGGGTTTCAATTCTGCCTCTAACACTTACTGGCTGTGTAACCTTAGGATTAGGCTAATGTTATAGTTGAATTGTGTTCCCCCAAAATTCATATGTTGAAGTCCTAACCCTCAGTACTGAAAGAAGAATGCAACCTTATTTGGAGATGGGGTCTTTACAGGGGTTATCAAGTGCATATGAGGTCTTTAGGGTGGACTGCAATCCAATATGACTGGTGTTTTTCTATATAGGGGAAACCTGGACATAGACATGTACAGAGGGAGAGATTGGGGTGATGCTTCTACAAGCCAAGGAATGTTAGATTGTCCACAAGCTACTGGAAACTACGGGAGAGGCCAGGATAGATTCTTAACCCTGCCCACACCTTTATCTTGAATTTATAGTCTCCCAAACTGTGAGACAATAAATTTCTGTTGTTTAAGCCACTCAGTTTATGATACTTTGTTATGGCTGTTGTAGAAAACCCATGCAGGTAGTTACACAACTCTTTTTGGATTTAACTTTCTTATCCTTAAAATGCCAATGGTAATTTTAGCAGCGATTCTCAGTGTGGTTCCTGGACCAGTAGCATCAGCATCACCTGGGTAGTTACTAGAAGTATAAATTCTTAGGTCCCCACCCCAGATTTACTGAATCAGAAATCCTGGGAGTGAGACTCAGAAATTTGTGTTTTAACAAGACTTGATGCCTGCTTAAGTGATTCTGATGCATGCTTAAATGTGAGAATTGATAGCATTGTAAAAAGGACTATATCAGAATAATATATTTAAAGTTCTTAGCATAGTGCTTGACATATAGTAAGTACTTAATGTATGATAATGCACAATAAGGTCTCAAACATTTATAGAATGCTTAAAGTGTTCCAGTTACTGGAGGTATAAAGATATATAAACTATGGTTGTTCAATAAACTGGTGGAATTCACAACCATGGGAAAGAGGTATAGGCAAAGATTAGTAATAATGCTCTTAGGTGTAATAATATTATCTTTTAAAATATGCTTTGGGGACACAGTAAATGCATCAGGGCAATATAAAGTCAAAGGAGATGTTTTATATAGATAGATAGACATATAGATAGATAGGTAGATAGATAAACATATAGATAGATACATAGATAGATAGATAGATAGATAGATAGATAGATAGATAGTTGTAATCAAGTATAGAATGTGATTTACAATTATTAAAATAACGTTTGGCAATTCATTTTTTTTAAACTTGTATTATTTAAATTAATCCTCACAACAGATTTGTGGTATAAGACACTATTAGAGGAACAATGGAAGTACCTAACTATTAAGGATGTAATACTAATTCCTAGTATATTATTGTTAGGAAGATTAAGTGATATCATGCATGCAATGTGCTTAGAGTGGGGCTGGACACATAGATAGCTCTAAGTCTTGTTGCCATTATTATTATTTTTAATTATTATTATTTTCCTACATTATTTTCATTGTTCAAATATAAGGGACATAACTAGTCAACCAAAGAGACTTGTTTCAAGCCCTCTGCATATGATTCCCATTCTTGCCTATTTCCACTGTCATGAAGCCTCTCATATGAGACATGTAACTTTCTCTCAGCCCTTACTACAGTTTCTGTGATTACCCCACTAGTATGTCTGCTCCTGTAACTTGTGACCTAATTCAAATGTCTATAACAGGATATCTCACCTCAGTGCTCAGTGCTACCTGTCCTGATGTTTCTGAGAGAGAAAACAGTCGAGCCTTGGGATTATGATTTTTGGATGGATAGTTGGAATGGTGGGTATTTAGAGTAAAGGAGATTGTATCAGGCTACAAGACTGTCTAAGAGCTCAAGAAATCATTCTACTGTTTCCCTCTTAGTTGGGGGCAGAGACAGACAGAGAACTTTCTGGCCATAAAAGATCTGGAGTACATGAATTCTGAAATGAGACATTGTGAACCCAGATGCAGTCAGCTTGTGAACTAAGACAAATTCATCCTCTGAAAACCTCTAATTTGAAATCATTTGCCCTCACACTCAAGGTCTTTTGAACCCTGACCCCAGCCTCTCTTTCTAGCATTATATCCTGCCATTCCTTTCCACACTTGCAGTTCCAGCAAGACTTCGCATTTCAGTTACCTACATCCCTGAGCACTAGAACTCTGGGTGTCAGGGGTGATCTGGGCGACGTGTGCTTGACAAGGGGAAAGGCCTCTTGGGCTATTGTCACAACTGTTCCTGTGGCAACCTCTGCATCTTGCCCTAGATCCAAACTCCTTGAAGGGGCTTGTGGGAAATATAGACAGTCCTCATTCCTTGAGTGCCACTTCATGTCCCCCTTCCTCCAACTCCACAGCTCTCGACCTCATGATTGGTATTCTGGAGGGGTAATAGGCACTTGTTAATTCCCACCCTTCCTCCGACATCTGTTCCATTGCAGGGCTTGGTGCTCCATTGTAAGCACTTCAGCGTGGGAGTAAAGGAGGGAAGGGCAAGTTCCTTTGTGCTTTAAGAGTGTATGCGAACATCTTTCCAGCCACAGGAGACTCAGACCTAGCCAATGGGAGCCAATTTTTCCCTGACATATGAATATGTCCATATACACATGCGAACATTTCATCCAGCACATGTTTATTGAGTACCTATACTGTTGCTGCACAGTTAAGTCCTCGTGGATATGACTGATAGTGAACAAAACAGATTTAATCCCTGATTTATTGATGTTGACCTTGATAAATGTTATCCTAAGACCGGAAATCCCTTAAGAATCTTAAACATAACCCTTTTCGATAAGTTACAGTGCTCTTCCTTTGTTGATATGCCCATCTTTTCTGATGGCCATGAGTTCCCCTCCTGATTTTTCCTTTGAAACAACAGGGAAGTAGGAAGTACAATGGAAACAGTACAGGAATTAGAAGACATTGGGGAGGTCCAGGTCCTTCACAAACCAATGGGGTAAAATTGGCCAAATGTAGCCTTTTATCTATGGGGTAAAGGCCTAGAGCATTGAGTTCACTGGGGAGCCTGGTCATGGTTGTATGACACATTGAGCACTGACGTGGTAAAGAAACCTAGCATTCATTCTTACCTCTTTTGAGTTTTTGACCCTATAGTTAAGGTAATGCTGGCCACTGTAACGAATAAACACTCACAGTATATGTGTATTTTCTGTCTACATCATATTCAGTTAGTGAAGGAGTCTGTATCCAGTTACTCAGCATCCCAGCCTGCCATGGGTTTTATTATCTTTAAGATGTGAATTCCAAGGATACCCTGCATATGGACATCCACCCACCAGATGAGGGAAGAGAGAGAGTGGAAGACTTCAAAGGAGTGTTACAGACTTAGCTGAAAGAAGTGTACATCACTTACCCAAATTCCATTGACCAGAACTCAATCTCATGGTTGCATCTACCTACAAGGAAGGCCAGGGCTATAATCTACTGTGCACCTAAGAAGAGAGGGAAATTGATTTTCTGAAAACTTAGTACTCTTTGCCATAGACTTCTTTAAGAAAATAAAGAAAAATTTAGACCCTATATCACACACACACACATACACACACACACACACACATATATATAAAATCACCAAACATATAAAAAATAGTGATTATTTTTACAGTTTAACACAATTCTTAAAGTCATAGTCCCCAGGATAATAAAAACTGACACCCCAACTCCTTAGAGAAAGGGGTCAGATAATAAGCGATGGGTATCTGCCAATGTCATTTGGAAGCCTCCTTAGTAATAAACAGGCCTGGGGTTGAAACCTTTGAGAATTCATCTTTCGGAAAATGAGAGAGGGAGTTGTTATTGGCATCAGTCACATATGACTCTTACTTGCCCAATCTCGCTAGATATGTCCTAGGGGGTAAATTTTCCAAAAACATTTGGCACATTTTCTTTACAAACCAATCAACAGAACAACCTACAATGTAGAAGGCAGAAACCCACATGGAAAAGAGCATATGAGAAAGTATTTTATTTCCCCGATCACATTTTACGTCACCCTATCCCAATGCTGAGCCAGTGAGTGGAAGAGTTAATGTAGGGCCTGGATTCATATAGGGGATCCCAGAGTATATACACTCAAGTTTCCAACTCGAATGGCTCATCAAGCTTCTGTATTTCATCTCCATCTACCTACTGGATCCAGAGAAACTGAGCTTAAGGCTGACCTTGGGATTTAGTCATGACCCTACCAGTATATGACAATGTCCAGTGAACTCCTTAAAGTGGACCTGAATTCTCAATACAAAAGAAAAGCATGGTGTAGTATACAAAGCATGAACTTTGGGGCAAGAGGAATTACACATGAATTCTAACTCTGTCACTTCAACATCTCTGCTTAACATCTGTTAAAATGGGAGAAATGACATTTACACCTCAGAGTTGCTATAAAGATTAAATCAGACAACTTCCCTAAAACACACAACACAATGCCTGATCCACAGTGGGCACATGATAAGTGTTAAAGGTAAAGAGCTGTCTTCAGAAAGAAAAAAAACTAAAACACACTACAAAGCAAGTCCTGCAGTGAGCACATATGCAAAACCATATAAACCTAATGGCAATTACTAGCAACCAATAGAAGCCTTTAGGCAATATTATGATTATTTTCTGGAATCCATTGTCTATTGTCACAAAGAGGATGTGTTTGAATTTAGTCTGGAAGAGTTTTTATATTTATATACATCTTTAAATTATCAGAAAAACAAAAAAACAAGATCAAACTGGGTTTAGTGTCCCATCACTTCCCCTCACTCTCCAAATACGGGAGTGAGAAGGCTAAGGCTGGGGCTGTTGAATCCGCTGCCCATTATGAGTTCCAGGAATTCCTTTGAGGGTGGGGGGAAGATAAGTTCCTTTAGGAGAAAAACATGTCAAGGCAAGAACTGAAACCCAGTACTACCCTGTCCAGAAGAATTCGTGATTCCCCAGATTAAGTGGAATGTATAGGATATTTCACAAATCTCTTAGCTGATGTATCCTGGAGATATTAACTTGTACCATCTTAACCCAGTCTCCTTATTCTGGGGGCAGGGAGGGAGAGTAAGAGAGTTTAACCTCAGATTCTTCATTCCTCTCCATTTCATTCAGTGCTCAACATACACACACACACAGATTTCCAAGGGAGATCCTGCTCAAAGAAACGAAAAACTAAGGAGTTCTCTTTGGGATGGTATAATTTGTAGGTATTCTGTTTCTTGTTTTACAAAAAGAGAGAGGAGAGCCATTTACATGGAACACTAAAGAGATTTATAGAAGCGTATTTAATTGAGAGATAAGAGAGAAGAGAGAGCTCCTTAAGTGAAAAGATGTTGTTGTATTATCTGATTATCAACTAGTTACCTACTCCTTACTGCCATTGAATGAGCTGGGCATAGCTTGATTCTTAGTCACAGGAATTTGGGGGCCTCACCATCCAGTCTCATAGAGAATTATCAGGTATCTTGGAATGGACCACTTGAATACCACATGATAGAATGACATCTGGATTTCCATGGGAAAGATGAACAGACCAAAGAAGACAAATGATTTCTCTGCATCCAACCAGAGGAGCCTCAAAGAATAGAGTAGGAGAGAGATGCATGTCTTAACTTAGGTTCCTCCAAGATCCCGAGGCAAAAGCTTGGATGCAGATAGTTTATTTGGAAAATAATTCTAGAATACACAGATATAGACATGGAGAAAGCAAGACAGGGAAGGTAGAAACGTCAATAAATACTCTCCTGTTGAAGATCTTCTGAATAACTGTATAGAATATACCTCAGAATTATCCCACCAGATGACTGCCTCCCATTTCCCATGAGTTGAGAGTTGCTCTGGGGTTATTCATTGTCCCACCCCAGCACACGCTTCTGCATTGAGCCTGAGTGTGGCAGAGCAAGCTCCGTGGCCTACAGAGAGACATCAGACAGAGACGATGAAAGAGGTAGGTACTTTATGTATGAAACTGGGAACTCTGGTGGGCTGAGGAATCAACAGCCGGCCATCAACAGCATCTACTACAACAGAATTAAAATGCAAAGAGTTACCTTCTCTAGATCTTCACAGCTGGTAAGAAGCAGAACTAACATTGGAACATAGGTTCCTTGGGCTCTAAATTAGAAAGAGCACAGAGAAACTATAGCTTGAAATAAAATTTAATTTTAACACGTGACACTCTGGATTCTAAAAGTATGTTTTGACTCATTCCCTAAGATAGAAATAGAGATATCACTTCTATTAAGCAAGAAGAGATGGAAGGAAACTGCAGTGGAAGAGAACTAAAATTGTATGGAACGATTAAAATCATCACTAGAAATATTAACAAGTAGAATTGACAGTGTGGAAAATTGAATTAGCTAAGCAGAAGCTAAACCCAAGAAACAAATCAAGAACACAAATTAATAATAGACAGAGAAATGAAAGGAATATTAGAAAATTTGAGACTGAGCATGAAGTGTCCATATACATATAATAGAGTCTCTTATAGATGATAAGGAGAAATGGATGATCAATACTATAGCAATGGAAAGAAGTGATTAAATATTCAAATATAATAACCACATTCATAATAAAGACATAGATCATCAACTCACTAACAGCTAAATTACTGAAGACCTATTTGAGGCATTTTGAAACAGGAAAGAGCTGTAAGGTCTGACAATGAAATTTATCAGGAATCAGGAACACTTCTTATGAACATTCATAGAGTTACAACATGTTCTTTTCGTGTAACACACAGCTATACACATAAAAATATATGCGTATTTCTGTCATGCATACCCTCTACTACACATGTTATAGTTGTTGCTTTGGTAAGTTAGAAGCTTGCAGATACTTAATTTTCCTTATAATCAAAGCCATTATGAAACCATTCCTCCCATGTGCATAATAATTGCTCCTGTCTCTTTCAAAGTTTTAGGTCTGAGAACTGCCCTTGTTTAGTTGAAGGGGTAAGTTTACCGAAGACCATTCTTAGTCACATACTTCCCACCTTATTGTCTCCATTACACTCATACACAACCCTCTCCACCACTTGGAACATCTAACACTTCTCCAATGCTACAATTCGCATCCATTTATCTTTGTATTTTTTAAGTATTTTTCAAGTGGGATATAATTTACATGCAGTCAAATTCATCTTTTATTGTGCAGTCATGTAACCACCACCGCAATCAAGATACAAAACAATTCTGTCACACTGAAAAAGTACCTCATGCCCCCTTCCACCACCTTATGCCCCTGGCAACCGCAAATCTGTTTTCCATCCCTTTAGTTTTGAAATTTCCAGGCTTTTCAGTAGTTTTTGAATCTGGTTTCTATTATTTAGTATGATGCATTTGAGGTTTGTCTTGATGCCTGTGTCAGTAGTTGACTCATTTTATTGATGAGTAGTATTATATTTTATGTGTGTAGTACAGCTTGTTTATCCATTCATCCATTGAAGGACATTTGGACTGTTTGTAGTTTGGGGTAATTATGAATAAAGACACTATAAACATTTTACATGGAGGTTTTTGTGCAAGATTATGCCTTCATTTCACTTGTGTATTAGAATGGAAATTTCTGAGTTGTAAGATAAGCTTATCACTTAATTTTACAAGAAAATGTCCAACTATTTTCTAAAGTGGTCACACCATTTTGAATTCCTGTCACCAAAATTTAAGTTCTGATAACAGTGTTACTAGAATTTGGTAGTGTTATCTCATTGTGCTTTTAGTTTGATTTTCTCTAATAACTAATAATATTGAACATCATTGTAAGTCTTTATTTGCTATTTGTTTATCATCTTTTGTAAAATATCTGTTCAAATCTTTTGCCCATTTTAAAAATTAGGTTGTTTGTTATCTTTGTGTCTTGAGAATTCTTTACATATTCTAGATATGAATACTTTATTAGACGTGTGTTTTTCCAAGCATTTTCTCCTAGTTTGGGGCTTGTTTTTTCATCAGCTTAACAAAGCCTTTTGCCCTTCCCCCAATGACTTAAGTCTTTTGATTCTTGGGGGTGTGTTTGAGCTGAATTATGTCCTCCCCAGAATTCATATGCTGCAGTCCTAACCTCCTGTACCACAGAATGTCACCTTATTTTGAGATAGGGTTTTTAGAAAGGTAATCAAGTTAAAATGAGGTCATTAGTGTTGGTCTTATTCCAGTATGACCAGTGTCCTTATAAGAAGAGGAAATTTGGACACAGACACACCCAGAGGGAAGATAATGTGAAAAAAGAGGGAGAAGATGACTAGGCCAAGGAGAGAGAGGCATGAACAGATCCTTCCCTCACCACCCTTAGAAAGAACCAACCCTGCCAGCACCTTGATCGTGGACTTCTAGCCTCCAGAACTGTGAGAGGAAATTTTCTGTTGTTAAGTTACCCTGTCTGTGATCCTTTGTTATGGCAGCCCTAGGAAAGCAATACAAGGTGAAAGATTTGAGTGGGGTTTCTTTTCTTTCCAACAGGGAAGAAAGTGGCTCCTTCCTTCCCCAGTCCTGGAGTGTAAAGGATTGCTTCTCCAGTTCCCTGCTTGCCCCTATTCTTTCCCGTCAACATCCAGTGGGGTCTGTGGAAAAGATTCTATGAGTGCTTGCAAACTGCCTTCATGTACACTGTTCAGATATGCTGGGTTTCTACACTCTTGTGCTAATTCTCATGCAGCCTCAAGCAATTTTTCAAAAGTTTAGCTTCTTACTCCCTTGTATGGCAGCCTTGTTTTCCTTCCATGCTCTGCCCCAAGCAAACCAGTGCATGTGTTTTGTCTTTCCTTGGAGGTACCTGTCTCTACTGAAATTTCAGACTAGTTGGTGGATTCAAGAAAAATTTGGATTTTGTAGAGTACACAGCATTTTTTAGTTTGTAAAGTGGAAGCAATCCTCTTTTCAGCTTTTGACATCCTAAGCAGAAGCCAGAAGTCTCTTTGCATTTCAAAATCAAAATCTTATACACACTTTGTTCTTCCAAGCATGCCTTTCTCCTGATCTTTTTCGTAGCAAATTCCAACTCGTATATCAAAATTCACAAACCTTGTCTCTTCTTTCATAAAGGTGTCCCTTACTCCCATGAATAGAGTACGTTGATAAAAGTCTGTGTATTCCCACAGAGTGTTGTGTATACCTCTATTGTTATACCTGTATGACAAGCATCTCTCAGTATGTTTGTATCTCCCACTAGGCTATGAGGCCTCTGAAGGCAGATGCTTTGTTCTTCTGGTTCATCTTGCCTCCAGCCCTTAGTATAATTTCCACCATGCTGTGAGTTCTCAGAAAATGTCTGGTTCAATAAAAGGTCTCTGGAGGAAAAGTATTACAAGGCAGGTCCTCCATTCTAAGAGGCCAAAGTGACACTACAGAATTCCACGTGGAGGAGAGATTTCCTGGGCCCCCTGCTTTTGAGATAATCCACTTGTTTCTTTCTTACAACATGTACCTGCCAGGCACATCCATGCCGAAGAGGAGAAATACATGGACCAATAATAGACAGTAGGACACAGTGGTTAAGAGCATAGGTTATGAAGTCAGGCTGTCTTAGCATTTGAATCTTGGCTACCATACTCACCAGCTGAAAGAGTCTCTGCAACTAAACACGACAAAGTTCTTTCCTTATCTGTATAATAGTATCTACCTCAGGGGATTGTTGTGAAGATTAACTGTGAAACTGGATGTAAAGTACTCAGCACATAGTAGATGCTTCATTAATACTTCACACAATTAGCATTCTTAATGTTTACTACTCCAGGTCATCTCCCCAACATGCCTGGTGCCAGGACATATATTCCAGTAGTGTGATCATTTCCCTCCAGAGCAATTACATCTTTTCCAGAAATCTGTGTTACAACCTACAAAAGTTACAGCCATGAAGTCCACTCAAATAGAGCTCTTAGAAAGTGTGATGGTTTAATTTTCTGTGTCAATTTGACTGGCCTATGGGATGCTCAGAGAGCTGGTAAAACATTATTTGTGGGTGTGTCACTGAGGGTATTTCTGAAAGAGATTAGCATTTGAATTGGTAGACTGAGTAAAAGAGTTCCCTTACCAGTGCAGGTATCATCCAATCCCTTGAGGGCCTGAATAGAATAAAATGTAGAGAAAGGGCAAATTTTCTCTCTGCTTGACCTGGGAAATGTACTTTCTGCTGCCCTTGGGCATTGGTGCTACTTGTTCTGGGGCCTCAAGACTCCGACTGGGACTTACACCATTGGCTTCCCTGGTTCTCAGGCCTTTGGGTTTGGGCTAGAAATTAAAACGTCCGTTCTCCTGGGCCACCGGCATGCCAACAGAAGATCACTGAACTTCTCAGTCTCCAAAATTGTATGAGCTAATCCCTCACAATCTCTCTCTTTATCTGGATCCTAATGGTTTTAGTTTTCTGGAGAACCCTGATTAATATAAGAAGACCCATTCACTGGTCGCATTTTAAGAGGGAGCAAACACATTGAGCATTACTGTGGTATTTGCCAAATACCTAAACCTGCTGTAACTGGTGTAGGGTGATGGTGTGAAGCATGAGCTATGATGTTGGACAGACTTGGCTGGTTTTGAGCTCTAGGTCTATCACTTAGGGATTAATGGGACCTCAAACAGATCACATCACCCCTCTAGGCTTCACGTCCTAACTTAGAAAATTGTGCAGATAGTGACAATACCTAACCCCTATGCCTGGTTCATGGTGTGTGATCCAGGGCTGTTAGCTGTTTACACAGTTGAGTTTATCCTAAAAGGTTGGCACTTTGCTGCCCAGCTGGCATTTCCTCCAGCATATATGGGACTTCCCGGTCTCTGGCTTTTCCCTCTCTCCTTTTGCCAAACTGGATGGAGCCGGTTTCCCTTTCAGGAACACACTCTATAGAGGGACTTGAGAAAGGAAGAAAGATTGAAAAACAAACCAGTCAGTTTTTCCACGTTTTAAAAGTAGCTCTGTCAAAAGGTGGAATGAGGGAAGGAGTCTGCATCCATTGGCTAAAGTGGGAGCTCTGCTTTCTGTCTGTAGACATTCATTAATCCCACCCTCCATGAAGCTCTCAGGCCTCGCAGGCCTGGGATGTCAATCCCTCTCTCCCTGGTCTGTCCCTTGTGTCAGTGCTTCCCTGACCCACCTCATTCCCTGTCCCCATTCCATGTGCTTCTAGGGAAGAGCTGCGAGGCTGGCACAGGGTAGAGCCGGCAGGTAGCCGGCAGGTAGTCTGGGTCACTGAGAAGTGTCCTGCCTTTGAGCCGCTGAGCTAGGTCTTGGGCCTGACAGGACAGATGAAGCCCTTTGTTCCTGCAAATGGGCCTTTCCTGGCAGTGATGGAGCTGGCCTGTGGTCCAACCCCTCTCCTCCTCTGCAGCTGCAGCCATTATCCTAAAGTGGTTCTATTGATCTGCTGACTCTCTGTCTCCTGCCTGCTCTGTCTCCCCTCTTCGCCCCCCACTCCCCAGTATCCCATAGTTGAGCTCCCAAATACTCTGTACAAGCTAGCCTTACACATGCAAGTCTTTCTTTTGGTGGCGGGGAGGGGGGGAATAATGATTTTGAAGTTAAATTAAACAACTGTACTTGTCTCCTGGGAAGGCGGATATTCCTTTAGGAAGAGCATTTTCAAACTGGCAAAGCCTATGTCTCCATTTACCAACTTTACCTTCTCCTGGATTTTAATTTCTTATGATTTTTGTGTGATTTATGAAACATGGAAAATATGAAAATTTGATTTTGAAGTTAGCATTTTGGCTAACTACAGTGCATTTTGCAGCATCATGCTACTAAGACCTCATTTTATATGACTGACAATCATATTAATATTAATACAGTTTACAGGTAACCAAAACAATTAAAAATGATTTAGTGGTTTTGCAGAAGGTATAGTTATAAGTTCCTTAAATGTATGTATTCTTGTTTTATTCCTACCAATCTTGCGAGATAACTATTATTATTCCCATTTACAGGGGAGGAAAAAGAAATGGCTTGTAATTCGTAAATCTAGGCAAACCGTAGACAGGATACAAAGCTAAGCCATCTGACACAGTAACTTATTTTTCTCCATATGAAAGGCGGCATGTATGATGATATTTGAGATTTTAGGTCTTTATCTGATTAAGCTGTGCTCTATTTTAGGCATGTTATATTTAATATCGCTTATGGAACTCTAGCAATTTTTATTTTTCAAGGGGGGAGTGACGTGAGTGTTAATCACCAGAGTGCTGGCCCACCATGAGGAGTTTTAACTGAAATGCCCTCATTTAATTCTAGTATGGCTCTTACAATCATGCTAAATACTTTGAAAGAATTTGGCACTGCTGCCCTTCAATGAAAATGTGACACCTGGATGGTGATTTAAGCCTTTACCCAAAGTCTGCAAATAAAGTCTGTTGAGAATCTTTTTTTCCTGGGGAGATAAGAGATCACAACATGGACATGGAAGCTCTTTGACTCTTATCCCTGGATGTGCCAGGCATCCAGTGTCAGGGCAGGTCACAAGGAACAACACGGAATTAAGAGGACAAGAGGCCAGGATGCTGTTGTGACCTTTTTTTTTTTTGCGGTATGCGGGCCTCTCACTGTTGTGGCCTCTCCCGTTGCGGAGCACAGGCTCCGGACGCACAGGCTCAGCGGCCATGGCTCACGGGCCCAGCCGCTCCACGGCATGTGGGATCCTCCCGGACCGGGGCACGAACCTGTGTCCCCTGCATCGGCAGGCGGACTCTCAACCACTGCGCCACTAGGGAAGCCCTGTCGTGACCTTTAATTAAACTTATGATCATCTTATGTGCCTGTGCAGAAGGGACATTTAGGAGAGATGTATGGACCTTCCATGGACCTAGAATGAATTACTGCCTTGTTAGAATAAGAGTTAAGGGAGGTCTCTGGAAGAACCAGATTCTGATTATTAGTGAAGGCAGGAGAATGGAGCATCAGCGAGACAATCCCTGTACATAATTATTATTTATTACTATTGAACAATACTATCTGCTGTGCACCAATCCGGTTCGCTGCCATATATAACATTGACAGCCTCCTGGCCCTGCCAGATCAATACCTTCTATTGCAGAAGATAGAGATGACTTTTGTCCTGTATCTGCCCTCACTCCTCATTTTCACAGTGGGAAATGTTTACAGTGAGATATAATTTTGAGTTTTTTCATTTTAAGATTAGCTCTTACAGAGGTTTTTGGCTTTACGGCAAAGTTTGGCTGTTTTTTTTTATTTTTTTGGTTGATTCACATTATAAAATTGGCATGTGTTTTTATTAGAAAAAATAACAACAGATTTAGTAGAACATGTTTGCAAAGGGAAGATGAGTGGGGAAGAATGGAAAAGGTATAGGATTGAGAATCAAGATGTCTGGAATCTAATTTTAAACCTGTTTCTAGTGCTTAGATGATGGGGCTCTTGTCATAGTTTTGCTCCTGTGAGAGTTGGGACATGCTGTTTAGTGATCTCTGAGCCTCGGTTTCCACATCTATACAATGGCGGGGTTGGGACTAAATCAGAGATGCCAAACATACACCACGCACATTATTACTCAGGATTGCTATGCCTATACCAGACATTGTTAATCAATAGCTGTTCTCGTTCCGATTGAGCCAAAGTACAGTCTCAGCACACCCATAATAAATGAGGGTGATGTACTGATCAGAGTTAAAACCTAAAATGCTTGAATTATATGCTCGCTCAGGTTTCTTCCAGCATACACCACCCAGGATCCTGAAAGAGTGACTAGCTTCCTGCAGTTTTATGCCAGAAGCCTTTTATATATTCAACTTATCCTTTACATAACTCTCTGAATTCACTTCAGAGAAGGAAGACATGAGAAAAATTCAACAAGAAAGAAGACTAGGAATGTAATACAAAAATACTCTTGTTAAAAGACTGTATTGTTTACCCTGTAGCAGACTTGAACTGAAACTACCCATGTTCTGGATCTATTCTATTTTGGTCTCCTTTCCTCCTTGCCTTGAACAGCTCTCACTTCCTTTTTCTCCTCTAATTTTTTTGAATTGATTCTTAATAAAAATTCATAATTGTGTCACCAGCTATGTTCCTTTCACTTTTGAGGGCTGATTTTCTATAGACATTGTATAAATAATCTCCATTATTTACTGCTTCATAAGAAAGGACCTTATACATGTGTAGCCACATAAATGCAACATGAAAAAAACAAAGATGTACTCTGTAGGTGATGCCAAGCATTAATTCTGCTATATTACTCTGGAAGTGTATACCGAATAGCTGAGTGTCTCCAATGAATGTTTGTTTTACCATGCGTTTAGTTCTTTTCGTTATTGTGAAAAAAATTAGTCAATTGTCTATGTGAATCAATAATTCTTTTATGATGCCGTTTTGAAAGAACACACATTTTAAATGAAATCGACCTGTTATTTATAATGTGATCATAAGTACATTGGCGGAAAGTTGTATCAGTTAGCCCTTGATTTTCGGAGTACCTTTATTTCACATTATATCTCTTAAGTTACATAAAAAGAGAAATGCTGGTATTCTCATCAGAGGCTGAGTTTTGAGTAGAGATTGGGTAGAAACATTAACTGAAAGCGTGAAGTTTTCATACATCGCCCTCCACAAGACACAAGTTTGCTCTTACAGTTAAGGTTATTTCAAATCAGTTTAATCTAGGCTGAACATGTCACATAAAAGTCCCATTGGCTTACAGGGAGGGTGGGGCCTCTGAAGGAGAAATGTTTATTCCAAATAGAAAGATGAATGAATGAACGAACGAACCCCTTGATTGTGAATGAGAGACAACATGATATAACAGAAGGAGTCCAAGAGTTGTGCTAATGCAATTTGTATAACAACTCCAACACTGTCACTAGTGACGCATAATATCAATAGTAAGAGAGAGAGAGAGCATTTCTTTTCTTGTTCCTACATCTCTGGCCATATCTTCCTTACAAGCTCTACTCTAAGTATCGAGGATCCAAGAATTTGATTCTTGGGACCACATTTTATGAATGGGGACGGTGACCGTTAGTTATAGGTCAGGACCCTCAGACCCTTATTTTTTTTCACATTCTGGTTTCCAGGTAATAAGCAAGGCCATGGCAGGTATACTGATCTTCCATCTCTCTCTCTCTCTCTCCCTCTCTCTCGTTTCTCGTCTCAGTGTTGCTACATAATGATAACATAGTGATTGGCTCTTAGGGGCTGATTGGCTAAGGTAAGTCTTAGATTTAGGGCAAAGTTGAAGACAGCCTTATTTTGACCTTCAGTACAAACTGTATTCTACCAGGGAACTTTGCATTTTGTGCGTCTTCAAAAGAAGAGTGGAGATTGCATGTTTGCCTGCATATGAATAAAGAAGAACCTCTCGCTTTTATTGGTGGAGTCTGGCTCCAGCCAGTAGGTGTTACTCCTAGGGAACTATTCTGCTGTCCTAACTTGGGTGAGAAGAACCCACCTTCCATGGGGGAAATGAAGCCATGAAACATACAGACTGAGGCACAAACCTCTAAGGGATACCCTCTGACTTTCTAATCCCATTCCCATGTCTCCAGCAACATCCCTCTAAATTTGGGAACATTTATGGGACTCCCAGAATTTCTTGCATTTATTTCCTGAAATACATTGCCAGATTTTTGAGTAAGGGATTGCTTGAAAGTCACCAAAACTCTCTTTCAATTTTGTTAAAATGTGCTGTATTGGGCAGATAATAACTGGAGTTTGTAGTGTAAATTTTGGACTTTATCTTTGTGCAGGTTTTTATAAATGTACACTTAAGCCACCAGATATCCAAAAGGTCTTTTTTTTTTTTTTACTTAAAATCATTTTGTTAGTAATAAACACATCAGTTCTCAAAAATATATCTCTTATTGTGCTTTTAATACTTACATTTTAAACCCATCCCACCATTCACATGGAGAAGCAAATAAGTTATTCGTAATCTTTGGTTGGACTTCATCACCTGCAGCCACATTTCCCAGTACTCTTGGGGACTTAATAGCATTGATACCAAGTCACACACTCTGACATGGGAAGTTGACCAGAAGGGGAATCTTCACCTAATGTAGGTTTGCATAGACTTTTCTCTATTAATCACCATTAAGAAGAAATGATAAGGACAAGTGTTGGGACGTAAAGAAGAAAACCCTTCATGTAAGAAAAAGAATGGATTGAAGGCAATTAGCCTTCTAAGCCTTAGCCATCAAGTCACAGTGAACCCGGGGGTTTTGAGATCAGCAAAGGCTATATCTCTCCCTCATCAGGTTGGCATGACTTGCAAGAATCAGAATGAGCAATCGCCAGTCTATGAGCTTATGATGGAGGCCTTTGTTGCCCTTCGTATACTCAAAACTAAAATGTATACTTTCTCATGAGTGCCAAGAACTGTTTAATTACATCAACCGCTGAGTAGGATGCTTTCTCCATGGAAATTTAGAATCCAGAGTGTCCAAGAGGGCTTTTCATAGAATCACTGTTGGTGCCCTGCACCCTCTCTCCTCAAGCTTAGTTTTAGCCCCTGTGGGATCTTGAGCTCTTCATCCTGGTGAAACTGGCAAAAGCTCTGAGTGCCCTGTGACTTATTCTCTGAGGCTGAGGGCTTCATCAGGCTCCATTCAGTAGGCTTTTTGATTACAGGGGTTTGAAATGTCCTCATGACAGGAAATTCTCACTGTTATATTTGTGCTTTCCTGTTGGACCCAGTGGATTTTGTTTCCATATTATTATTTAATTTACAGACAGGAAAATCATCTGGATCTGGAGACCTCTTGATAACACTGTTAATGCAATTACCAGGACGTCCCTGTGTGCACCGTCCAAGCCCTGGGACTCTGAATGGCTGTCCTTTCGAAGTTTCAGGTGTTGGTTTCAAGGGTGATCACATGACATGCCATAATCACATTTACGAAAGGACTAATTAAAAATACAGATGTGTTCAGCTCACAATACCAAGACAGCTGAAATATTTATTAGTATTTTTAATGTTAAAACTCTATATCCTCACTTCTCTCCAACAGAAAAACTAATAATAGATAACAAAGCCCAGACAGGAGGGCCTTTAATCTTTTTTCCTCCCAGTAAATGACATGCTTTTTTTTTTTTTCTAGAGAGAAAACATCTAGTACTTCTACAAATTGGTCTTTTACAAAAATACCTCTTTAGATTACTTTGTTTCCCCTTTCAGAATGGCTCAGATACACAGTATTTTTATCTAGGGCATGAGGGTTTTAAAATGTCTGTAGCCCAACTCCTCTAACACAGAGCTGATGGCCATACTAAACAGCATCTGTGTCTGAGAATACAGAACCATGAAGGATCATTCAGCCTTAAGAAGAGGGTCTCTTTTACTGCAAATATCAAGTTGTCTTTATCTCCTGGGAGACAGAATAAACAGAACCATTATCATATTCAAAAATGTCTTAGTGATGTGTGGACCTAAGAACTTTGCCCTGATGAACAAAAAACCCTTTACAGAAACGCTGTGTTTGCACATGTGAACCAGAGCAAATGTATTTCCCCTGCTTTGGCAGATAAATACTTTAGACCTGAATGTGTAGTTAAAATAATGTCAAAATTACCAAATTTAGGTTTTACCGAAATCATGTCCCATTAAAGTACAAAGACATCTTGAAAATGCTGATGGGACTTTTTGTTAAACTTTCTTCCTCCTTTCCTTTATTTTCTTTTCTCCCTCCCTCCTTCCTTCCTTCCTCCCTCCCTCCCTCCCTTCCTTCTTTCCTTCCTTCCAAACCGCTGTTTTAGGAGGGCTTACTAGGTGAAAGGCACTGCACTAGACACTGAGTTAGGTACATGGAGATGAACAAAACTTGCCCTAGAGGAAGTCATATGCTGTCAAGAATTATATTCTGGGGTCCGTTTGAAGACTAGACTGGAGAGAGTAAAACTAGAAATCAGAAGGTTGGAGAAATAATCCAGATTGTTGTATAACCCTTTTCTGCAGCTCCAGGGAAGTGGATGAGACATCTCAGGGCAGGAAAACTATAAATGTTTTGTCTCATCCCCTTGGAATGAAAGTGAAGACAAGGCACAGCTGGAGAGAGGTGGCATTAACCCCTCCCCTCACGTGGGATTTTCCTTTCTGGCTTTGCATCTCTGTATTCAACTCTCAGGAAAATTGCACGTGCTTTTTCTGTCTACTCTCCTGTCTTTCATTTTATTCATTCTAGAAACATTTTTTTCTGAGCATCCACTAAGGTAGAGGCACTTTACTAAGCAATGAGGTTACTCCAGTGGTAAGACAGATTTGACACCCATCCTCACAATGTTTATAAACCCTAAGAAACTAAGTAATCCTACCCTAGATTTCTAATGCCAATGGCAATTCTTGGCATTGGAAGAAGAAGAGTAGAATTTCTAATTGTGATGCTACTTCCCAGTCTTTATTTTCTCTGAGATTTTTATCCTATCACTTTTCAAATGTTAAAATATTACTAGTCTTTCTAATAGAATCCACTGTCATGCACTGACTCCCTATTAACTTTGTTGTTGTTGTTGTTATTGGCACTGTTCACGTCCATCATTTACTGATGTGTGAATAATTTCAGTTAAATCAAGTTTTTTCACAATATTCAATAACTGCAACTAAACAATAATTTCTGGCTGAATATCCAACTACAAATTTGAGTGTTTGTCCCATGTCCCTAAATGTTTGTGCTGTACTTTAGAAGTTACTAGATCCATGTTGTCCAATATGGTGGCCACATGTAGCTAGTGAGCACTTGAAATGTGTCCAGTCTAAACTGAGATGTGCTGTAAATGTAAAACACCAGATTTAAAGAATTTGATATAAAATAGAATGAAAATATTGCATTAATATCTTTATATTAATTACGTGTTGGAATGGTAATATTGGTTGGCAATACGCTGTCTCTGACACTCCTCAAATTGCTGCAAAGTTACACAACTCAGCTCACATCCCTCCCAACAGCATTGTAGAGTAGAACACAAATGAGGGCCCTGTTTGGAAACCCATTGCCCTTTTCCTAAAGCCTTATCTTCTTTGCTGGAAACCTGTCCCCCACTCTGGAACTTGATCCCCTGCTCTGGAAATCTATCTACCTATCTCTCTCTCTTTCTGTCTCTCTGTCTCTGTCTCTCTCTCCCTGGTACAGGCTCCCACTGATCTTCTCCCTTACATGCTTCATGCTCAACCATGAAGAAATAAAAAATTGGAAGTATAAACACACACACACATGCACGTGCAATAGGAATGAATGAATGGCTCTTTTTTCCCCTCTCACATCCTGCATCCTCAATCTTTCCTTATCATATCTGATATGTGCCATTTTATATGGCCTGAATTTTCTCTTCACCTTTTTCTTGAGCCAGAGATCCCCTAGCTTCACAGTGTCTCCACCCACTCTGATCAATACCCCACTGTATGCTTGTGACATTGGTGGAAATCCAGGTGGCATTTGTGGAAAGCCCATATCTCCTCTTTCTTTACCTCACTGTCTCTGTGAATGAGAAGACAGAGACTCAGAGATGGTTCATTGGCTTTAGACCATCTGCCCACTATACTCTACTCAAGAGTGTTTTTAAAATTCTCTAAACTGGAGTCATTTGTAACAAGCAGGGGAAAAAATATCCTTACATATTTTTCATTAACATATACTGTTAACTACGCCAGTAAATTATGGATAATTTAATTTAATTTAGATTTAATGGCAACATTTTTCCTCACTAATGAAATGGTTATTTGTTATTAGGAAAATATTTATTGAAGTGGAATTGTGTGATCTCTCACATCACTATTAAACCTTGTTAAACCTTTTTTTTAATTTCAATTTGTGTTTAATTAAGATTCATTAAGCATTTTATTAAATCTAAATTAAATTCTAATGGAAACGGGGTTTGCCAAGGAACGACAGTTGTGCCCTTCCTTCCCTCTCAGTTCTTTTAAAGTGACACAGTTATAGGAGGACTTGGGATGAAGTGGGGTCCACTGTTATTGGTAGAACAGGAAGAATGCAGGGTTTGTCACAGATTGATCATGGTACAACTGTCGCTGACTCACCATGAGACCTTGGATAAGTCATCTCATTTTCACGGTGATCAGCTTACTCCTTTATAAGTTCAGAATTACAATAGTAGAGTGGTTGTAGAGATGGAAGGGCAAGGATCAAATACCAACCAAATGAATATTTATATCTCCTTTTCCTGTCTCAAGTATCTATAACTCCTTAGAAAATGGAATTAAGTAAATATATTCTTTGAATAAGAAAACTGAGGAAACTAATTGTTACTTTTAAAAGCAGCTATATATGTGGAGTCATCCATCTAAAGCCTGGATTCAAAAGAGGATGTAGGTGGGGGGATGTAGGTGGAGTAAAAGCAGGGGAGTATGTTAGAACTTAATGATCTGGGCCTTGGAAAAGGCTGGAACAAGGATACAGGAGCTGCAGGTAAATCCAAGTCAAATGTGGTGAATCTTGTCCACCTGAAAACTCATGAGAGAAATAGCCTCCCCTTGGGTCTGAAAGTAAACTCATGACCCTAACCTTGTGGAGCAGTTGGCGATAGTGAAGCCTGTATTATGTATTCCAACTTAGTGGAACCCAGAGGTAAACCCTAGTGCAATATAAAGTCCTTGAAATGGACAAATATCATTCATCCAGTAGATTAAAGCTGAGAACCACCTATGTGCCAAGCTATAGGTGTTAGGGATATGGTGGTCAACAAGACCTTCCTGACCTAATGATAGAGACATGCTAACAACACACCCCAAAGTATAAGTGCTACCATTAGGTTATGGATAATGTGCTGTGTTAAAAAGATTGTGTAATGTGCCAACTATGAAATACCTACTCTGTATGACTTACCAACTTAGCATCTCTTTCAGAGTTTCTGTATTCCACCTTAGGTCTCTACTGAGCTTTTGACTCAACCCAGTCCTTGATTTCATTCTCGTCCAAAGCTCCGAGAAAAAGTCTCTCTTTCTCTAATGCCGCATCAGTTGGATAAGGCTCTATCATCTGCTCAGGGGTGGTGGTTGGGATGCACCTCTTCTAATAGAAGCATTCACCTTTGATTTGACTTTTATTTCTCCTGGAATGAGTTCTTTAGAGGCAGGATTAAGTCCTTCTTTTTGATGTAGCTCATCCCGGACATTGTAAACATTTGCCATCTTGTTATCTGAAGATAGCTTTCCACACATATGATCCCAGAGGAGATTCCCACTTCTCAGCACTCTGCCCATTTCTTCAAACACTCAGCAATTAGAATTAGAAGAAAACAAGATACTCAGTAACCAATATAGGCCAAACAGAACAAGAGGTAACCCCTGAATGACTCCTCCCTTAAAGCAAAATCAAATTTCTTTTCATCAGCTTAGCACACACTCATGCGCATACATGAATGCATATGTGAGCACAGAAGTTTATGTACCTGCATGCTCGCTCTGCTGGGTAACTTCTATTTGGCCTTCCTGATCCACTTTCCACCCATTCCCACTGTGACACAGAAGTTTGACCAATATTGACCAACCCAACGGGTTTTCTTGACTTCTGGCTTCTGGTTGGGGCAGCCAATGGGGAGCTCCAGCAGGACAGTTCAGAGAAGAATGAGAGTGAGGTGAAAGCTTGTATTCTCTCATCTCTCTTACTGTGAGTACCGAGCTCGCCACCTCTGTTCACTAAGATTGCAGCTCCTGTCACATGGCCGTTTCTCTCCGGGGTGCTGTTCCCAACCCCTTCCGTTCAGGACCACAGGGGGTAACAGAGCTCTGCTGCTGCTATCCACAGGACACTGTCCCACCCTTTGTGATTTGTCCACAGCCTGCCTACATCTTTGTAAATCATCCTTGTATTAAACTCATTTTAAGTTGTCCAATTTAAACAGTGTGCCATTTGCTTTCTTCCATGATCCCGACTGATAGACACACATAGAAGCGCTCAGATTGAAGGTCCCTACTCAGTGCATAACTGGAGAGCCTTAACGGAAACCAGGAAAACTAATTGTCCTAGTGGCCAGTCAAGGTACCTCCAACTGTGTTACTAGTTGACCTGAGATATAATAAAAGTGCTGGAAAGATCGGCAGATGTGATTTGGTCCTTGGCCATGCCTTTCTGTTTCCAGAAGCAAGTCAGATTCTGTACGTTTCTAATACCTTCCTTTGTCTTCATTCCAGAAATGGAGACGACCACGTGGCCCAGATGGAAAGCAGAAATGCAGACAGAGGGTTGTGGAAGAGGAAACTTAAAATAACTGAACAACTTAAAGAAAACAAGAGAGGATTTATTGGAAACAACTGCCTTAAAAGAGAGAGAGAGAGAGAGAGAAAAAAAACAACACTCCCGGCATAAGAAGAAAGAAGATGAGAGGACACAAAAGCAAGCCAGATGAGAATCACAGCAAGGAAAACAAGGAAGAAGGAAGAAAGAAGAAAGGGCATAATTATGCAGAAAGTGGGTCAGGAGAATGAAAGTCTGTGGTATCCTAGCCTCTGTCTTTCTTTTACCCAGGAATGGGGCCATTGCAAGTTGTATGTACCTGAGTGTGTGTTTTGGTACTAAACAACTCCTAACAGTAGGATGGGGGATAACAGAGAATGCTGTGAACCTCTCCTTACCAGTGTGAATTGGCAGGAAAACCAGGCCATCGCTCCCTGGGGTGGGATCATGACTTTGTGAAGACAATCACTAAGTCCAGCCTGACACCCTGCATCACACTCACTCTTAGGACCAGCCTGGGAGAATGTACCAGGAGGCCTGGTCAGCAGTTCCACTTCTCACACTTACTAGCTATGAGACGGGAGAAGTTGTTGCATTTGTTTGTCTCAATTTCTTTATATGAAAAATGGCAGACAACTCATAAGGTAGTTCTGAGGATTAAAAAACAATAATGATGTAAAAAAACATTGTATTGTTATCGAGTATAAAATTAGGACTTAAGGGCTTCCCTGGTGGCACAGTGGTTGAGAGTCCGCCTGCCGATGCAGGGGACACGGGTTCGTGCCCTGGTCCAGGAAGATCCCACATGCTGCAGAGCGGCTGGGCCAGTAAGCCAAGGCCGCTGTGCCTGCACGTCCAGAGCCTGTGCTCTGCAACGGGAGAGGCCACAACAGTGAGAGGCCCGCATACTGAAAAAAAAAAAATTAGGACTTAAAAAAATAGTTTCCCTCCTTCCATCACCTCTTTTTCTTCCCTTTTACTTCTTTCCTTCTTCCCTGCTGTTCTTCTTCCCTGGGTCTGGTGTTAAACCTCCGTATCCTGTATGGGCAGGGTTGATCGGGGCACTGGTCATTTTCCCAGTGATTACAATGCTATTTCTTGCCGGGAGGTGCACCCAAATGAGAACAACGAGGCTCTCTCCAGGCTTTTTCACTCCTCCTGGAGGCTTGGGACAGGGTCTTGGGTTTTAATATACTGTTTTGCCCTAGTTTTAAGCGAAATCCATTAAAGGTGGATCAAGCAGCAGAAAAAAATAATCCAAGGTAATATCCCCAAAGATAAGGTTTAATTTAGTTTTGTTTGTTGATGGTGTGTGTTCTTGCTAATCAGTCTGTCCATGTCTGGAGCTCAGGTTGAATTTCACTGACAATCTGACTATGGATAGCAAAGACCATCTTTTCACAGCAACCCAACCTGAGACGGCATCCCCCCCTCTAGCTGACTGGATCAGGCGATGAACTTAGAGGCTCCAAAAGGGACTCTTTCAGCCTAGTTGGACACATTATTTCTTTTTCCAGCCCAGATGAACCCTCTCATCTCTCCACTCTGATGATAAGCCCTATTAAGGCTCAAGCTTTCATCTGCCTGTGTGGTATCAGGATTTGGGGGACATGTGGCCTCAGTCCTTGTGTTTGGGTGGCATGTGTCTGTGAGACTCTGCTGATGTAAACAGGTTTTATAAAATAGACAATGATGACAATAAAGATAAAAATATAAAAACAAGTTGTATAGGGCATCTACTCTGTCAGCATAAGGGATTCTGGAGAGATGATGTCTAATTCTCCTAATAACCATGGTAGTTAGGGAGTGTTATCTCATTTCTTAGATAAAGAAAGAGGCCCAGGGAGGCTGAACATCTTACCCAAAGTCAAACATTCAACAGCTAGTGAGAAACAGAACTAAGATTTTCTTTACATTTTGTATTTGTCTCTATCAATTAAAATATTTTCAGGTGGTATTATTCTCCTTACCGTACATTAAGTACCTGTCAAGTCTCCAAGAGAAGGGAGAAAAGACAAAAAGACAAGGGACCCAGGGGAGCAGAATGCTCACTAGTCTTGCAGGGACTGTCCACTCCAGTGGAAATGAAAGGAAGACCTACAGGAGACAACACTCAGCTCTGCCATCTGATAAGATATCTTCCTGCCACCTGATTTGCAGGGCAGAAGTTTGATCTCGAGTCCATATGCTTCATCCGTCTCCACCATGTCTCTAAAGATAACCTGGAGCCTTCCTCTTGGGGAGTTTTTCTGTCCTTTCCAGATCTTGCCTGGTGAGAAGCACATGATAGGAGTGTAGAATAGGGAGATGGGGATTTTGGACCTTCTCTTACTCTTTCCACTATTTCTGCACTCAAAAGTTAGGTGTACTCAGTTTATAACTGTCATCACTGCTCAGTTCATTTTTTTTTTTAAATTCAATGGTGGTGACAAGTCCTTTATTTATTTATTCTCTCCCTGTGCTTTCACATAGATCCACAGCTTTCACCTCACTCTCTAACAAGGGTTGGAATGACCTCACATGGTCTAGACATAGGATCCAGAGTGCAGTATTATTGAGATTACTAGGCACTCATCCCCCAAAGTCGTCCATTCATTCTTTCATTCATTAATTCATTCAGTAAATATCTATTGAGTGGTGAAGTGATTGAAAACTTAGACTTTGGAATCAGATTGGCTGAGAGTGTATTCTAGCTCTGCCACTTTATAAATAATATAAACCTTGCGTAAGTTAATAAACTTCTGTAGGCTCTCTTTATCCCTTTGGTAAAACGGGGTTAATACCGGATATGTGTTAGAATTAAATGCCTGTCAAGCACTTAGTACACTTGCCTGGCCCACATTTCGTCAAGTCAGAGATGGTTTCACCTCTGGGGAAGGCATGTGTGTATGTATGCATGTGTGCACGTATCTGAGGGAAACAGGGAAAAAGTGGAATTTCTATGCGGCTCCACCTCTGTATGGCTCCTCATATATATTTATGTGGCCTTGGACAAGTCCTCTAGACTTGCTGAGCCTCAGTTTCCTCATTTCATGGGATGAGACTTAAGTATGTAAAACTTTCTAAACCATTCTTTTTTTTTTTTTTTTTTTTGCAGTACGCGGGCCTCTCACTGTTGTGGCCTCTCCCGTTGCAGAGCACAGGCTCCGGATGCGCAGGCTCAGCGGCCATGGCTCACGGGCCCAGCCGCTTCGCGGCATGTGGGATCTTCCCGGACCGGGGCACAAACCCGTGTCCCCTGCATCGGCAGGCGGACTCTCAACCACTGCGCCACCAGGGAAGCCCTCTAAACCATTCTTGAATCAGTGTCATTGCTTAATGAAATACTGTATCTACCTCTTGTCTTAGCCATCAGGGCTTGAGATCCAGGGACCTGCATCAGGGTTTTCCAGAAGCCATTATGAATTCTCTCAACTACAGCCAGGAACATTGTTCAGTGGAGACAATGTGTGAGGGGGAAAGGAGGTATAGTCATAAGACATTCATTGACTTTTCTGAGAAAAATGAGCTCAGGAAAAGCAAATGCTGGCCATTTTTCCTTTCTGACACCTCATCTTTCTTTCAGATTAAGCTAAACTGGCGACCAGGCTTTGGCCTGGAACAGACCCCTCCTCTGCTAAGCTAGATTTAGAGGAATGAGAAAATCATCCAGGATAAGTCAGCAAGAGTGACTCTCATGCTGGCTTCATCCAGGGAGAAGGAGTTCAGATCTTCCATCCCTTCCAGGTATCATCCAGAAAGCTAAAAATTAAAGACATGGCTTTAAGTCTAAGTGAGTCCATTATGGAAAGTTCTCCAAAGTCCAAAGAGATCAATCGATATTTTAACAAAAAAAACTTTAAAATTTTGGAAAACCATAGATTTACAGAAATGTCTCAGAGCTAATGTAGAGAGTTCCTGTATATCTTTCACTCCACTTACCCTAATATTAACAACTTCCATAACCATGGTGCACATGTCAGAACGAACAAACCAACATTGGTAAATTACTATTAACTAAACTCCAGACTCTATTTATATTTCACCAGTTTTTCCACTATTGTCATGTTTTGTTTTGCTTTGTTTTGTTTGCGGTACACGGGCCTCTCACTGTTGTGGCCTCTCCCATTGCGGAGCGCAGGCTCCGGACGCGCAGGCTCAGCAGCCATGGCTCACGGGCCCAGCCGCTCCGCGACATGTGGGATCTTCCCGGACCAGGGCACGAACCCGTGTCCCCTGCATCAGCAGGTGGACTCTCAACCACTGAGCCACCAGGGAAGCCCTATGGTCATGTTTTGTTCCAGGATCCAGTCCAGGGTACCACATCGCATTTAGTCTATTTGATTTTTAATGTATCAGTATTTACCTTTTGACCTAGAGAGTTATGTGTCTACTAAAATAGTCTGAAATTTGAGCTCTAACTTTAACATCCTCTTTTCTAGAACAGTCTATTCCTAGAACAGCTTTATCCCAAGGATGTGGTCAGGATGCTCAGATTCTACCTGATATTCTTATGAGAAACTGTTCTGACTCTTTACTCCTCAGGTAGGTGGTTAGCTAGTGAATTTCCTTGCCTGAGGAATGCTTTAGTTGTGTGCCAGGCAGCATGTTAAGTGCTTGTACAAACTATCTAATTCAACTTTCATAGTATCCCTTCGAAGTTGGTACTATTACGATTATTATTTTCCAGATGAAAAGATTAGGTTCCAGACGGGTAATAACTTGCCCAAGAGAAAACATTTAGTAAATGGTAGGACCAGGATTGAACCCAGTCTTCTGCTTGGAAGACACATTTGCTTTCTCTGATGTTTCCATTTTAAGGCCTCTGCTTTGCAGAGCTCTGCCCTAGAACTCTTATAGTTTCTCTTATGTGTATGTGGAATGGTTAACAAGACTCACATACGGTACCCTTAGATAGAATTAGCTCAGGATTAAATGCTTCAAAGTCTCAGGAGGAAAATGTCAGTGGATCCAGGTGATGGATCTAAAATAGCAAGTAGATCTTGAAGTGATCCAGAATGCAGGGTGTAAGAGCTTATCTGCATGATATCCCTCCCTCCACATATACATAGTTACAGAAGCCTGGCATTTTACTTCCTGAATGAACAGAGGGCTATGAACACGTTTCCCCCAGTGGCTGGTAGGTATTTCTTTGGGAAGAGAAAAAGCCCAAATAACTGGCAAAGGGAAGATCAGAATCAGGGTGTAGAAAATCTGAGCTGAGCACAGAGTGTAGGACAGCAGCAGTCAAGGAAAAACCAGGGAGACTGCACAATCAGGCTCAAGACATTTAATCAGTTTTGGTAGAAGGTGTGTGTGTATGTGTGTGTGTGCGTGTGTGTAGCTGTGCACAAGACCAGTTTGAAGAGACAGAAGTAGGTCAGATATAAACATAGCTCTTTAGACATTTACAGGCAGTAATCAATTCATTCATTCATTCACTCATTCATAGAACAAACATTTATTAAATACCTTTGATGTGCCAGGTCCTGTGCCAACACAGATTTCTGGTCTTGGTCTGCCTTTCAAAACTTTAACTAGACCCCCCTTGAGTGCATTTATACCTGAGGCCCCAAAAATTTCACCTTTCTGGAAAATAATAACTATTTTTTCATTTCTGTTAAAGGAAAGGAGAAGCTAGTTTCTAGGGGACACACAGTATCAGGGAAATCAGTGGAGAGCATTTGCAGGGAAGTTCCAGTCCTAATAGTAGGAAGAAATCACAGCACTGTCATCTTTCAGTGTCCAGGACTCTTCAGGGTGGAGCACGTGTGGGAGTTCCAGATCATTGGCGGTGTCCATTACTGCATCTTCTCTCTTCCTTCTTGACTATCACAATAATGAAGTTGAAAATGAGAACTGCACATCTAAGCGTCAGGGTAAAGTGAGGGATCTGGAGGGGATGGGCTTGGTGTCTGCTGGGTAGACGCATGATGAACATTGTCAGGAAGATCCAGAGCAGGTGTGCTCTGCCGTGCTAAAATGGGCAGCGCTAGTACAGAAAAAGGACCGAACTATGGGGCCACAGACAGGAAGGGCACATACTCTTGGGAAATACCCACTGCAGCAGTCAAGAAGGGACTAGAGTCACCCAAGAAAGCTTGGGTTGTGAGGGACACGCAGAACACAGGATCCACACTGTTTCATTATACCCTCCAGAAACAAAAGATGTGCCCCAAATTCCACGGGCCTGTGGATTGTGTTCAGAGATGGGCACCTCAAACTGCTCCCTGGGCAGAATGGTTGGGGAGGCTATAAAGAGAGAATCTTTTCAGCATCTGAAAGTCAGGTATGACTTGAAGGAAGGTGAGAAGAAGAAATGATCATGGCAGAGACGGAGATGCTGCATGGTGCAGGGAGAGAACATCTGCAGTGAGTCTGCTCTTGGCTTAGAAGGATGCTCTGACAGGGCCCACACCGGGAAGGTTTAGATGTATCTGGAGTTTTCTGCTTGGCTCCATGAGATGGAATTGGTATTAAGGAGAGAACTGTTCAGCTGGAAGTCAAAAAATGTTTCCGTCTCAGGAAACGAAATTTGAGCAGGGCTTGGTATTCACAGGAAGCGATTTATGCCCTGTAATTTGTATAAAAAGGGAGAATTGGCTGGGGGTGTGAGTGTCCGGCTGCAATTGCCTTTGTCTGTGAGTCGTGGTAAACCTGGGAAGGAGCCAGCATGGATTCAGCTGGGCTCTGGGGTCAGGGGATCAGACTGATTGATCAGTGATGTCAAGATCAGTGACCCTAGCACATTTCTTGATCAGGAATTTACAAGAAAATTGATCTGATATGGCTTTTGATTTTTGATGATCTTGGCCATTCCTTGACCAGAATCTCTGTGGCTACAATGGGGCCTGCTGGGTTCAGCACTGGAATATGACCAGTAAACTGGCCGACAGACAAAACTGAGCAGAGGGTACAGCAAAAGACAGCAGCTGCAGAGGTTCATCACATGTGTTATTTCTCACCACTCCAGCAACTCTGCCAGACTTTGCTGATCCATTGTGGTGTTCTTTCTACTGAACCCAGGCATCACCTGATGATCCTTCTTAAGACAAAGCTCAAGAGAGACACTATGTATTATTCATGGTAGACTGTGAAGATGAAACCTGTTAGCCATCTGGGGGACAGACGCAGGTAAGGACAATGGGACACTGCCATGCAGCAGGAGACATTCATTCATTCATTCATTCATTCATCTCTGTATTGATTAGTTTAGAAAATAATTACTAAGAATCTATGATTCTACTACTGGGCTATCTACTGGGCTTCCTGCTAGATACTGGGGACTATAAAGATAAAAAAGCTTGGGACTTCCCTGGTGATGCAGTGATTAAGAATCCACCTGCCAATGCAGGGGACACGGGTTCGATCCCTGGTCCGGGAAGATCCCACATGCCGTGGAGCAACTAAGCCTGTGCACCACAACTACTGAGCCTGCACTCTAGAGCCTGCAAGCCACAACTACAGAGTCTGTGTGACACAACTACTGAAGCCCATGTACCTAGAGCCCCTGCTCTGCAATAAGAGAAGCCACCACAGTGAGAAGCCCGCGCACCGCAATGAAGAGTAGCCCCCGCTCACTGCAACTGGAGAAAGCCCGCGCAACAATGAAGACCCAATGCAGCCAAAAGTATTATACTATACTATTTAGTATAATAAAATAAAAACTTTTTAAAAAATTATCTGTCATGTCTATTGTAAATAGTTCACTATTGTGGGAAAGAGAGAAAGAAAGCACAGATCATTTCAAATAGGATTTCAAACATGTTGCAGGAACACAGAGGAAAGTGTGGCCAACACTACACAGGGCTTCTTTGAGGTGGTGACATTTGAGCTTGGTCATAAATGAGTGAAAAAATGAATGAATGGGAGATGGATAAATAGTATAGTTTGTGTAGTTGGCAGTCTAGAGGAGAAATAGTCAAGGATATTACTTCTTTTTGAAGATTTCATAGGCTACATTTGTTCAGATTAGATAATTTGTTCATTCTTAAGGTAAACAGACTGACTGATAAACACAAATGACAATCTAGTGAGAAAGGAGGAGATAACGATCCAGGGAAAGAGGAGAAGAGAGGAAGATAATTTATTTTATGAAAACATCTCAAAATGGCCAAAGAAGGAGTTAATTCAAAGTTGCCCTCTGTTGGAAAAAATTAGGAAGGGAGAAATATTATTTTCCACATTAGGAAGAGGAGCCATCTGTTGATTTTTTCCCTCTAGTGTCCTCCCGGTGTCCATTCACTCTTCTTATAGAACTTCTACCAAGATTGCTTTCTGGGGAACTAGTTCATCACCACTCTAAGCTCATGTGCTTTGGCTCCAACTCTTATTTAAGATGTGACCTAGGTCTGACTGAATCAGAATATTGGCATTAGTTATGTCTTACTTTTTTATCCAACCTGACAATCTCAGCATTTTAATTGGAGTGTATAAATCATGTACATTTATAGTGTTTATTTATATGATTCATTAAATCTACTACCTTGTTCTTTGTTTTCTGTCTTATCTCATTGTTCTGATTTTTTTTCTGCTTTCTTTTGAGATAACTAAGTATTCTTTATGACTCCATTTTGTTTCCTTTAGGTATAAATATCTTTTTATTATTTTATTTTAGTAGTTGTTTTGGGGTTTACAGTATACATCCTTAACAAAAGTGATATTATACACGTCATGTATATTATAAGAACCTTAAATGTAAGTGTACTTAGATTTCATGCATTTATAATGCATGTCTCCTTTATATAAGTTATAAACCATGTACTGCATGGTTATTTTGTTTTAACAGTCAATTGTATTTTAAGGATTTACATAATAAGCACAAAATCATATATGTTTATCCACATAGTCGCTGTTTCCTATACTATTATACTTATTTCTTTGTTTAAATTATGTGCGGTAGGGAGAATAATGCCGATTCCCTCCCCCCCAAAAAAGATGTCCATGTCCTAATTCTTAGAACCTATCAATATTTTTCTTCCATGGTAAAAGGACTTTGCAGATGTGATTAAGTTTAGGGACCTTGGGATGAGAACATCATCCTGGATTATTTGGATGGATGCATTCTAATCACATGATTCCCTGAAAGTTAAGAACTTTTCCTGGCTGAATTCAGAGGCTGAGGTCAGAGGTAGGTATGATTATAACAGAATAGTCAGAGGGTTGTAGCATTAATGCCTTAAAGATGAAAGAGGAGATCACGAGCCAAGAAATGTAGGTGACCGTTAAAAGCTAGAAGAGGCAAGGAAGCAGATTCTTCTCTTGAGGCTTCTGAAAGGAGCACAGCCCTGCTGAAATCTTGATTTTAGTCTAGTGAGACCTATTCAGACTCCTGATTTACAGAATTGTAAGTTAACACATTTGTGTTACCTTAAGCCACTAAGTTTGTGGTAAATTTTTTTACAGCACCAACAGAAAAGTGAAACATCATGTATTATCAGTGGAGATGATACTACCTCCAAGTGGGTGAAACTGATTTTGCAGGGTGGGGGCAAAAAGTATTGCTTTTAATGTAGAAAGGCAAGATATACATGCAGTGCATGAACAAGTATACATTGTATCTGTGGTATTAAAATTTTATGAGGTGGCCATTAGGGAAAAAATGTTCAAAAGACTCCTTAGGGGGATGATAATGAAAAACAGTTGAGAAACACTGGTTTAGATGCATATTTCCATCTGGTGTCACATTTCTTCTGCCTGAAGTCTTTCTTTTATCATTTCTTGTAGTATAACTACCATTTTCAGGTGACAAATTATGTTACCTGTATGTTAAAAAAAACATATGTCACTTGTATGTTAAAAAAAACTTTAATTTTCCTTCATGTTTGAAAGATGTTTTTGCTGGGTAGAGAATTCTACACTGACGGGTTTTTCTTTTTCTTTTTTTCCTTTCAGTACTTCAAAATGCTGCTCCACTGTCTTTTTTGTTTCTGACATGAAATCTGCTGCAATACTTATGTTTGCTCTTTTGTGGTTAACATGACCTTTTTCTTTGGCTACTTTACAGTTTTCCCTTAATCACTGGTTTTGAGAAATTTGATTATGCTGTGCTTTGGTGTAGCTTTCTCTGTAGTTCTGTGTTTAGGATGCATAGAACTTCTCAGTTTGTGTATTTATACTTATAATAAAATTTGTTATTATTTCCTCAAATATTTTTTCTCTACCCTCTCTCCTCTGTTGAGTACTCTATATTAATGTATATTAGGTCACTTGAATTTTTCATACAGCTTACACATGCTCTTTTCATTTTTTAAGACTTTTTAATCTGTCCATTTTGGGGGCATCATTTCTATTTCTATGTCTTCAAATTTACTATTTTTTTTCAGTTACATTTAATCTGCAGACACTGTAGAATTTTCTCTCAAACATTTTAGATGAAATGACAAATTTGATTTGGTTTATATTTATATCTTACCTGTCTCTATGTAATTTTTTTAAAGATATGAGGTAGAGTTATAATAACTTTTAATGTCCTTGTCTACTAATTCTCACCTCTGTGTCAGTTCTAGTAAGTTTCAACTGATTGATTTTTCTCCTCATTATTTTATGTTTTGTTTGCATGTCTGTTAATTCTTAATTGAATGGCAGGCATTATGAAGTTTACTATTGTTGAGTGTTTGATCTGTGTGTATTCAAGTAGGTAGGTAGATAGATCTTTTGAATCTTGCTTTTAAGATATGTTAGACATGACCACAACAGTGTTTATTGTAGGGCTAATCTTGCCTCATTTCTGAGGCAAGACCCTATGTTGAGAAGAAAACTGAGGACCTCTTTGAGTTCAGCAAGGAAGAGTGCTATAACTTATCAGCTGCATTTATCAGGCACAGAGGATGGGAATGGCAGGACATTTACTCATTATTTGTAACTCATATTATAGAAATTAATGTGCTAAAGAACAAAGAATGAAGTACCAGACAAAAATGAATACATTGAAATTTCCCCAAGAAGTTGGAATACTCCCACTAGGAGGAGAGCAGGAAGGATGACTGAAGATATTATCCACATTTTAAAGAAAGTGAGGTTCAACGATGTTAAATGACTTGTTTAAAGTCAATAAGATTTAAATGAAAAACCAAAGTTTGCATCACATTTAGACTGATGTTAACTCCATTTAAAAAAAATTACCAACGTACTAAGAGAGATGGCAGAAAAATGACTGAGTTACTGGGTTATTTGTAGCCTTACAGGAGTTTTTCACTGTCCCCCAACTACATTATGTGGGTCACTGCTTCATTCAACCATTCTAGGTTAGGGCCAGACCTGGAAAAGGGAAGCTGAGAAGGTAAGAGATCAGCAATGTATGGGTCTGATGGGTGTGTCAGGATTTATAAAAGATAAAGACGTAAAGGAGATGCATAGGCACTATTTCTAAAGGTACATCAGAGCTCAACAGGAAGGAATGCCCTGAAAAATTATCAGTATATGCTTTGAGCATGGTGAAAGGGAAATGAGGGAGTGTAAATAGAGGTCACAATGCCAACAACTTTCCAAAGATCATGACTAAGACCTTGGTGGTATGAAATCCTGCTGGGCATATTTTTTGTTGTTGTTCGTTTGTTTTAAGTCTAGAATCTCTAGGTGAAACCATTCTTCCCACAATCTGAGTGTTCTTAGTGAGACTGTTGATGTCAGTCCCTCACTCCCTTGTAAGTGTGATTAGTCCGTGGGATGAGCATATCTTCATAAAAGCAAGCAGAACCTTTCCCTGGAGTGGATATACAGATGCAGAGGGATAGAGGACCATCTCCATCTAGATCTAAGGTCAACCCAAGGCAGGACATGGGGTCCTGGAAGAATGGAACATTCCTACATTCAAACCACACACATTGTCATCTCACTTTTTGTAGGGGTCCTTCTTAAGAGCTCCCAAATTTGAGAGTCATTTGGGGAAATGTGATTGTGGAGCACATTCCCATAACCTTGCCCCAGACTTTGCCAACACCACAACTGACATTAGAGCACACGTCAAATCAGAGACAATATAATGTAGCCTATAAGAGTTGGGGGCATACTGTTTAAATGCTCTTTGGTCTTTGATAAGTTTGCTTATTTAAAAAACTTGTTTTTAAGTATCTACTATATTTCGGGGACCATTTTAGATACCTGCAATAAAACGATGAACAGGACAGATAATCTCAGCTCTCAAGGAACGTCTATTCTGGTTAGAGAGGCAGAAGTCATGTAAAAAATTCATTAATTCAACAGTTACACATCTCTGTGCCTTGTTTTCCTCCCTCATCTGTGAAATGGAGGCAGTGACAACAGCCACCTTTTTCATAAGAGTCAGATGTCCTAAGATGGAATTAGTTGAAGAGATCCCAGCTCATTTATCACTGTTTACCATTGTTCCCCATGTACACTCTCCTTAAGAAAGGCAGGATTCTAGAGGTCCAGTTCAATGAGTCACTGGATCTCAACATGCCTGTGTCAAAGAGTCCTGCCAGAGACTGGCACAGGACAAGGCATCCTTCCTGTAATCTGAACACAGACCGCAAGCCGGGTGTACCTAGTTATGGTCCTCCACGAAGTCCTCTTTCATTTTTTTTTTTTTTTTTTTTTTGTGGTACGCGGAGCTCTCACTGTTGTGGCCTCTCCCGCTGCAGAGCACAGGCTCCGGACGCACAGGCTCAGCGGCCATGGCTCATGGGCCCAGCCGCTCCAAGGCATGTGGGATCTTCCCAGACCGGGGCACAAACCCGTGTCCCCTGCATCGGCAGGTGGACTCTCAACCACTGCACCACCAGGGAAGCCCCCCTCCTTCATTTTTGACTTGCATATCAGAGAAGGTGAGAGACGCCCTGGGCATCAACCTTGCCATTCAGCCCCAGCTCATTTGCTGGTACTGCCTTCCTATGTCCCTTACCTGGAGGGCCTGGGAGCATTGTCTGCAGTGCCTAGAGGTGTTTAGATGTACCTCCAGGTTCAGACATTACTATCCCTGCTTTTCTGGTTTTCATTTCCTTTTCTTGTCTGCTAGGCTTTTGAAATACATATTGCAGCCACTTGTTGCCCTGTTTTCTAAGCTGCCTTGAACTGCTGCCAGGAGAAGTTGCCAGAGGAGCAAATGACTAAGTCACTCTCCTTTCAGCCTCTGGCAGGACTGGGAATTCACTTGGAGATGGGGGTGGGTAGCAAAGGCCCAGCCATCCTGAACCAATCAGGAAACCACAATAAAAGTCCCGACCAGGGAGTCAGTCACTCACTCTCAAAGCCCAGAGCTGAGCTCAGCCTGGAGGTGACGACCAGTCTGGGATGCTCTGGTTTGCTCCTGCGGAACCACATAAGAGGCAGAGAAATTGGGCAGAAAGGCAGACCCATCAAAGCCGCCTTCAGGGGATCCCAGGGTCAGCAGGGAAGAGATACTCACTGTGTTTATGAGCCAGGAAAGACCACAGAAGAGCAGAAAAACAACAGGATATGAATCAGAGAAGGCAAGGCCAGGTGAACAGGATTATAAATAATAATAATAAAATAGCTAATGCCAACAGAAAACTTACTTTGTGCTGGACCCTATCCTAAGCACTTTAAAAGGACTAATTCATTCAGTCCTTCCAATAACCTTATCTGGTAGGCTCTATTATTCCCATTCTCAGAAGAGGAAACAGGCAGAGGGAGATTTTAGTTGGTGTACTTGGTGATGGCCCAATGTTTCCCCACTGATCCTCTCTTACCTAGACCTTTACAACGTCCGCCTCCTTGGTCATCCTGCTTTCTATATGCTTTTCCCAGATGGTTCATTGGTTGATGTGTACCCAGAACTTTTACTGAGTTTTACCACTAATTACATGAGGTTGGAAGTGGATCCTTCCCTGATGCAGCCACCAGACAAAATCTCAACCCTGGCTGACACTTTTGATTGTACTTTGAGACGCCATGAAGCCAAGGACCCATCTAAGCTGTGCACAGATTCCTGACCTTTATCCGAATGCACCTCCATCAACATGTAGAAGGAAATAAAGGGGAGATGCTGTACTCATACTAGATAGCCTTGATCATTTTGTAAAAGCAAGTGCTCAGGTTATTTGCTGAAAGTGAGATAGGAAGAGGCTTCCCGGAGTGCCAATACTGTCAAAGACAATGAATCATCAGTAGCTTTACATGGATCTTCTCCTTGTGAGAGCTTTTTCTTTCTATCTGTATTTACAGATAAAGATTAAATTGGTCAGAGAGATGAATTTACCAGCTGATTGTCGCTCAGGTCAAACATGGCAGAATTCGGAAGCTGATCCAGGTCCTAGAGTCACACTGATGTTCTGGAAGCTTTTTTGGCAGATGGCACAGGGAAGATGCGTTCTCTGCCAGAGCTGTTTTGCTGCTTTGTATCAAAAGTGCTTTAGAGACTGTTGTAGGGGGCATGGTGGGTCTAGCCTCAGAGGAGGAGAGGAGGGAGTGGGATATAGACACAGGCAGAAGAAGAAATGTTCTTTTGCTGAAAGGACATGAAATAAACTAGTGTAGTCAAGGGAAATCTTTCAGGAGGTGGAAGATACCCAACGTACAAATGTTGTAGCTACTGGAGCATCTGCACACAAGAAACCATGGGCTTCCTAGAGACTTCAAAACAGACAGCTCATGGGGGATGAATGACTGTCTCCAACTACAAGGCAGATCATGGAGTAAGATGGTGAACAGGCATATGTAGGCCAGGGATATGGGAAACCTGCCCAATGTACTCCAACAAGCTTAATGTAAATGTTCATAGATTGACGGAATCTTTGTGACTTCTGCATAAGGCATCACCAGCCCTGAAAGAAGAGCCTTCATTTACGCTTCCATCTTTATGAGCCAAGCGGTTGATACCAAGTTTTCAGGAAGAATTTAGGCTTTGAGTTCATTGTTACCACTGCTAGCTCAATGCCTACAGCGATCCCAAGCTAAAATGGTATGATGCCTAATGGTTCAGAATTTGCACATCCGTCACAGGGGTCTACCGGGAAGGGTGCAAGAGTTTCTTAACTTTCAGCTGAAGAGTGATGGTGTGCTCACCTTGACTTTCCAGGTCTGGGTAGGTAGGCGGGTAGGTAGGCTGGTAGGGTACCAGCCCTCTATGATACTAACAGACTGCTAAGAGGGCAGCAAGTATACTTCTTTTATCATTTTTTTCCTTCTCAATGCCTGGCTGTGTGCTTGGCAACTATCAGGTGCTTTATGAACATATGTTGAGTGAATGAATGAGTGTGGGTTTGATCATGCTTGTTCCGTGGTTCAGTCGCCTTGCAGTCTCTTTTAGATAAACACACATTTCGAATTAGACAGCACATACGCATTTCAGAGACGAAGGGTCTCGGAAGTCCAACCTCCACACATATACCCTCCTCTCTCCTGGCTTCACTCCCCACTCACAGAGGAAACCAACCTCCTCTCTTACTCCCCCCTCACACAAGAGGGAGGCCAGCTCTAACAGCCTTGGCCCCAGTTTGCTTGTATAATTAATGTGGGATTTTTCCTTCTCTAGTAAAAAATGACCTTGTCAAGCCAGAGATGACAAAATCTTGGTTACTGAGCGATTGTGGGCTCCCTGCTGGGATGGCATCCCGGGCCCTGCAAAGAGAAATCTAATAAAATCTGTGTCAGGGGCTCCCTGGGTGCCAGGTCCCCTGCTGCCTGACCCCACGATCCCAATTTATTAGCCAAACCCAAGAAAGCAGACAAACCTCACTGGCTCCAGACAGGAGACTTCCAAGTGGGAGCTAGTGTGGCAGCTGGGACTAGGTTTCAACAAAAATGACAAGGGAAATGACAGGAGGTGCCAGCCCGGCCAGGGAGTCTGGGGAAGCCCTATTCAGAGCATCCTGCTGCCTTGACAGGGCCGATTTTAACTTGGTGGAGGAATGTGTTAGAATGGCCCATTGGGAAAGGAGGCAGTTTCTTATCTTTGCACTGTTATTGACTGGGCCATGGACCACATGCTTTGCGTTAGTCATGTTCCTGGGAGTCAGCAGGCGTCAGTAGAGGAATAGCCAAATAATACTATTTGCAAAGGGAGTTTCCATTTTGTAAATTGAGCACTTCTTCGTATGCCAGGGAGTTTTAAATATACTGTCGCTACTTACCCTCCTGCATAGTCAAAACTCCCTGTGGTGGGAGATACTGCTTATCATCACCCACTAGCTTCACCTCTTATTAGTTGAATGATCTTGGCTCAGTTACCTAACTTCACCTACAAAATGGGATAAGAGTATCACTCTTGTAAGTCTGCTTGTGAGGATTACAATATAAGAAAGCAGAATCAATCCACAAAAACAATAGCCTTTCTCTATAGCAGCAAAAATCAACTAGATGAAAAGAAAAAAATAAAAAAGAGAAGAAAGAAGAGTCTATTCCAAATAGCCATGAGACACATGAAGTATGTCTAGACACACATGAAGTGTCTAGAAATTAGCTTAACAAAGAATGCACAGAACATCTGGAGAAAATGTTAAAACTCTATTAAAGGATATAAAAGATGATTTGAGGGATATTCCATACTTATGAAGGAGATGTCTTAATATTGAACAGATATCAATTATCTTCAAATTGAACTGTGAATTCAGTGTAGTCTCAATAAAAATTCCAGCTAGATATTTTTAAGGATCTAGAGACAAGATGAATGCATACAATTGTATATGGAAATATAAAAGTCCATATATAGCTAAGTGAGTTTTGGAAAAGAAGAGCAAATAGGAGAGATATGCTGTACCAAATATTGAAATATATTACCAAGCCATAGAAATAAAACAATATGGTGGAGGCCCCCCAAATGGATACATACATGGGTGGAACAGAAGAGAAAGCTCTCAGTTCCCCAACCAGGGATTGAACCCGGGCCACGGCAGTGAAAGCCCAGAATGCTAACCACTAGGCCACTACGGAACTCCCAAGTGGGTAAAGTTTTATCCATCAGGTTTGACTGATGGTTCTGGAAAACCTGACTCACTATATAGATTAGAGTGGATATGCCTTCACTATAAATAAAAGGGTCCCCAAGACGGATTAAAGGCCACAAGATAAAAGGCCAAACTCTAAGGTTAATCACAGAAAATACTGTTATTGTGACTTAGGAGTGTAGACAGATTTCTTAACCAAGTCTTAAAAAGCCCAAATCATATACTGTCAAAAATTAAGAATTCCTGAGTATAACACATGACTGACATGATTAACAGACAGTTAACAGATTGGGAGAGATTACTTGAAAATTGCTTGCAAGTTTTAAAACTGAAAAAGGGCTAATGTGTAGACTATACAAGAAACTCCCACACATATCCAGAAATAGAGAACAAAGGCAAAAGTCATGAGCAGGCAATACATAGAAAAGGCAGTGCTAATGACCAATTAATATATAAAGAGAAATTGAAAGTCTTTAATATATAAAGAGATATTGAAAGAGATATTGAAGTTAATATATAAAGAGATATTGAGTGAAAAAAGCAACAAGATACTATTTTACCCCATCATATCGACAAAAATTAAGATAGCTGGGTCATGTTGGGAAGGATGTGGGTAAACACCTTTTGTTTCTATAAACTGTTGTCAGAAGACTAGACTGATGCAGCCATTCAGAATAAAACTCCAGCAATTCTTTGTCTACTCCATTAGGTTGCAATCTTACTCTTGTTTTTACAGTATATTTGAGAGAAAATGTGACACAAGTCCACAAGGGGACATACAGAAGATGTTCATCACAGCCTTGTTTGAAGCAGGACTTGTCAAACTATGGCCCTTGGGCCAAATTTGGCCACACCCATTTATTTGTGTACTGTCTGTGGATGCTTTGACGCTACTGCAGCAGAGTTGAATACTTGCAACTGAGACCTTAAGGACCACAAAGCCAAAAATATTTATTATCTGGATCTTTGAAGAAAAAGTTTGCCAACCTTCAGATTAAAGTATCAGGGAACTATTACAGGCCACCTAGGAGTCCCACTGCTGAGGGAAAAGTTAAGTAAAATATAGTGGACATGTACTATGGAATACTATGTGGCTCTTATAAGCCATAAACTGTGTGAGTGTATACCTACAAACATGGAAAGATCTTATAAAAATGATGCTACTTGTATGAAAGCAAGAACCAAGTTCACAGTACTTTAATTTTTATGCATTAAAAAATACCTGCATAACAATAACATTACACCTTTTTTAAAGACATACCCAAGATCGAGATATAATATCAAAGGCATTATGATTGCTAAAATGAGGAGTGGGGACACATGAATAACACAGAGCACTCTTTGCATGAGTCTGATGATATAGGTATGCTATGAAATGAGAAACATGATTTGTTTATGCCCCCTGTCTAAGATCCAGGAAAGTAAATGTGAAAAGTGCTTAGCACACCATTCAGCACATCATGAATTTTCAGGAAACATTCATTGTCATCATCACCATCATCATCATCATCATCATCATTTTATTATTAATCTTTTAAAAGTCAAATTCTAACCATGGAGATAAAATTAGTGAAGAGCATGCATAAGACAATCCTGTCTCATCAGTGAATCCAGAACTAATAGACAGACAGTAGCTCCTTTTAGAGGAACCCTTTAGTGGTTACAAGGAATCCAGTTTATGGCTAAAACTCATGAATTGATGGGGAGGGAGAAAAGAGCTTGTTTACTATTGTGGTCGTTGTTTCTGCTCACCAGCTATTTCTAGCTCTTTGCCTTCCAGATTGCATGTTCTTGTCTTTTTTTTTGCTTTTTCTTTTTTTTTCTTGTCTTCATTTTGGTTAGTTGGAGCCATGCAACCAGTTCTGGCTGAGGAGTTGTTTGTGTAAGTGACATGTGCCACCTTTGGGCCAGGCATAATTGTTCTTTCTAGACCCTCCAGAACTCTCTTTCCCATTGGCAGAGTGGCTAGCTGCATTTGAGATGGTGGTTGCTTCATAGTCCTTGGGAGGCTACAATGATTAGAGCCCCCCTGCAGTCCCACAATGAATATGTTGATTGAAGCCACTGAGGTTCTTGGAGTTGTTTGTTACCCAGCATAGCATAGCCTATCCTGACTGATACACCTTCCAAATCCTCAACATGTGTTGAGGTACTCACAAAGATCTAGACACATAGAGTTGGAAAGACTCAGAGACCAGGTGATCCAAACCCCCAGCATGGGTTGAGTGGGTAAATGTGTAGAAGAGGGGACCCAATATCAATAAAGAAGAGCCCACATCCCCCACAAAAGCTCCTATCATCTTAATTCACCTCTTATTGTTTCTGAGATTCTTCTGTTTGGGGCCAAATTCTCCATTCTTGCCACGTCCACCCCTTTGTATTAGTTCTGCCCTTATCACTCTTTCACATAATAATCCTTCAGGTAGGGAAGTATGGCAGGCAGAATAATGATGTCACAAAGATGTTCCCATCCTAATCCCCAAGACTTGTGAATGTGTTACATTACTTGATAAGAGGGATATTGCAGATGTGATTATGTTAAAGATCTTGAGATGGAAGTGTATCCTGGATATGTAATCACAAGGGTCCTCATGAGAGGTAGGCGGGAGGGTCAGAATCAGACAAGGAGATGTGATGACAAAAGCAGATGTTGCAGTGATGCGATTGCTGGGAGGAGGCCTGGAGCCAACGAACCCAAGCAGCCTCTGGAAGCTGGAAAAGACAAGGGGCTGATTTCCCCCTAGAAACTCCAGAAGGAGTTCATCCCCACCAATACTTTGATTTTAGCCTATAAACCCATTTCAGACTTCTAACATCCAGAATTCTAAGACATAGATGTGCATTGTTTTAAGCCACTAACTTTGTAGCAATTTGTCACAGCAGAAACAGGAAAATAATAGTGAGATTAGTTACATTATTTCTTTGCATTTTCTGTTTCCAAATGAATTGCTCTTTGCTACACCTGGCTTCATTTTTAGCATGATTTCCTGATACTTTAAAAACTTGGTTTCACTATCTAGTTTGCAATAAATGGGATCCCTGCAACTTTGTTAGTTGTGACCTAACAAAGGAAATATATAGCAAAATTAGCCCTACCCAGAGGTCACTGTGCAGACCAAAGCCACATGGACTGTGGGCAGCTTATTGAATTTGGGGCTTACACAGACTCTAAATCCTTTTCAGAGTTGATCTGGGGACTATTTGGATCCATCTTCCCAATCCCATAGTTGTTCAGTTGCTTCTTTTGGAATTAAACAAAGATTTTACCAATTCCTTCAGATTACTAACTATGAATTTGTTAACTCATGAGTTGTGTAATTTGGTCAAAACGAACTACATGTAATAGTCTATGTTTCTGCTTTAATGAGAACTTTGACAAAACTTACCAGATTTGAGAAATGCAATGGCCTTCCCTTTCAGAGTTGACAACCAAAACATATGAATATCTAATTTTTCTTTATTGATTAGTATGTTCCAGGCCTTTTGCTGAGAACCAAGCAGTTATTGCCTTGTTTAATTCTCAAAACAGTCCTATGAAGAAGGGAATATTATTATTGATGTTTTATCATGGAGAAAATGCATTAAGAGATGCGTAAGCATCTCACAGCTAGGGGGTGAGGGAGCTGGGCTGAAACCTAGGTGTCTGAGTCTGCAGATGGTGTCTTAAGTTCATGCTGCAGTATCACCCATGAAGATATCTGTATGGCCCTCACTGGCCTCTGGCTTGGATTTGTCTGATTCCAGGTCCAGGGGCAGCCTGGAATGTGTGGACACTGTCCTTGGAAATGAAAGGGCTTGTCAGCTCATTTTTGATGGATCACATTTCTTAGAATAAGCATAAAATAAATATTTTCCATTTGCTGAGTGATATTATCATGCCTCTCTGGGCTAAGCTTCGGAGGGGAGAGAGGAAACAGGTTTCATGGTTAGAGCCTGAGAAATACCTCTCAGGCAGTCATGGGTGAGAGGTTAGTAATGGGTGATTTCGGCCCCTATTCATGCTTACCTGGCACAGGAAGCTCTGGTGGTTTGGCTCAAACTCTTAACAACAAGCTCCTCATGTGTCCCCTTGAGTTGCTGGTCTGGTGGAGAATTTGTCTGAGAGAATTTGTTCCAGGAGAGACCCAGCTGCCCTTGACAGGAAAGGGAGAAAAGAAAGACAGAAGCATAAATCTCTGGCTTTCTGCCTCTTTCTTCGGAATCTGTTCTCTTCAGCCCAGATGTGTGGAAATGAGTAACTAGTGAGTTTCAAAGCCTGGATGAATATCATACCCCTGAGCAGACACGTGGGACCCCCTGAAGAGAGAACTGTCCCTTTGGGTGGAAACTATCCATATCCAATATTAAAAATTACATGAGCCATTATCACATGAAAAAATGCTCAACATCATTAGTCATCCGGGAAATGCAAATCAAAACCACACTGAGATAGCACTTCACACCAATTAGGTTGGCTATAATCAAAAAGACATTCAATAACAAGTGTTGGTGAGAATGTAAAGAAATTGGAACCCTTATACACTGCTGGTGGAAATGTAAAACGATGCAGCTGCTTTGAAAAACAGTCTTGCAGTTCCACAAACTGATAAACGTGGATTTACCGTGTGACTCAGCAATTCTACCCCTAGGAATATGCCCAAGAGAATTAAAAGGGGTTGGTTAGATGTAGTCTCTTGGGAAGTCTCAGTCATCTTGATAATCAGTGTCCCCTGTAACCCTCTGCCCTACCCCTGTTTATTTTATGCTGTATTCCCTAGTGATAAAACTCTAAGATGAACTACCAGATGCCCACCTCCTACCCCCTTCCCGCTTGGGCTCCCTTATCTAGTTGTTCTGTCTGCCTGGCCCCTGAAAGCATTTGCATTTGTGACTAACTCTTCCAATCAGAGAGAAGCATTTTGTGGGACATAACAGAGGGAAGAGGGCGCACTGACTGAAGCAAACGCACCTGTAATTGGCAGCTCTCAGAGATCTGGCATGGTCCTCAAGAGAGAGTCAAGAGTCACGAGATATGAATGGCAGGTGAAACACTGGGAAACAAATTTCAGGGAGCCATAGTGGAGGCAAAAAAACAAACAAAAAACAAACAAAAAACCCAAAAAACAAATGTTTCCAGCATAAAAGAGAGAAGAGTCTAACCCTCTGGGCCCAATCAACAACAAACCTTGGTGGAAGAGAGCTGTGAGTTCTAGGAATAGCAAAGTATGAAACCTCATACTCTTGAGTCTTGGGATTTAAACACCGGGACTTCTGAACGGGTTTTGATTCCTTGGAGGGCCTTAGGAAAAGTGGCAATTCTCTTTAAGGGTTTTCTCTATTTGTAATTATTACCTTCAAGTAGAGTGCTTATAGTCAGCCAAGAGGTGGTTCCAAGCAATTCATCAGACTTGTCTGCCTGGGTCTGAAATTAACTCACAGGCAGAGCTAAAATTCTGCCCCATGGGAATGCTGGATCACATATTTATCAACCCGAAAGTATCAGTGAAGAGTTAGTGGGTATCCTCTAATTCCACATGCTGATGTATCTGACTGAAAGAATTCATTCTAGTTGTTTTATTCCTTTAAGCTTTGTTTTCTTTGATAAATGCCCTCTCATAACCAAAGGCAGCTAGTATTCTGCATTTTTTTCTCCTTCCTGACCATTTAATAGTGTTTCTAAGACTTACTACATACATTGTTTATTTGTGTGTAGGGGATGAGTTTTAAATTTATATCAATCTGATAGATTTGAACCTGTTTTATTGTTTTCTATTTATAATGCATTTTCTTTGTGTCCCTCTGCCCCCATTTGATTTCCTATTTTCTCTTAGAATATTCTAGCTTTTTCCCCTTTTTCTCATTACTCTTTTGGAAGTTATATATTGCTTATTATTTTAGTATTTATCCTTAAAGTTTTTAACATTCCTGATTATCTTAACAAAGTCTCATGTTAGGCAACTTAACTCTTTTCTTGGCATCAAAAAGACCTGTGAAACTCTTTAACTGGGGTTTTTCCATCTTCATCTTCTATGCTACTTGTTCCCAGTATTTACTTTCTCTCCATTATCAGCTAACCCCTAAAAAAGGCATTATTATGACAATTATTAGATTTTAAAACAAATTTTAAAACATTTCCATTAAGTTTACCAGTTTCTTTCTTAACATTGCTTTTTACACTCTACTTCTTCTTTGTTGAATCAATTTCCATTTTTCTGAATCATGAACTAGTAGAAGAAAGAAACAATTTATGATCTGTGCTAAACACATAATATATCCATTATCCCCTGTAATTGTATCAGCATTTCTGCAGAATATGGATTATTATCCCCATTTTACAGATGAAAAAAGAAGGACATGGAGAGGAAGTTGACACGCTTAACAAAAATCACAGAACTGGTACATTTTAGATGCAACCAGATGTTCTGTTCAAATACATCAAAGGAAGCAGCATATTTGCAGCCAAAATGAAATATCTTAGACTAATCAAGAAACAGTTATGGGGTTTGGAGTACTTGTAGGCAGACCAGGGTACTTAAAATGAAGCGATTTGTACAAGAAACTTACAAACCATCCATTATCCCTGAAAACTTCATCAGCAGAGTGTTTTCCAAGCCTGAGGGTTAGATCCAGGCTGTAATTAATCTGGAGCGGGGAAGGGTGCTGTGATGGGGGAAGGGGAGATAATGGTATTAAAATGGCCAGCTTGACTTTACACTTAACAAGTATCTGAATCTTACAAATAAGGAGAAAATGTTTGGGGGTAATCTTTTAAAATTCTTAGCTACATAGTTTTTTTTTTAAGACTTTTTTTTTAGAGAAGTTTTAGGCTTACAACAAAATTAAGAGGAAGGCATAGAGATTTCCCATATATCCCCTGCCCCTACACATGCATAGCCTCCCCCATGATCAATATCACTCACCAGAATGGGACACTTCTTTTTTACCAGAGATGAGCCTACACTGACCCATCATAATCACCCAAAGTCCCTAGTTTCCATTAGGGTTCACTCTCAATGTTGTACAATCTATGGGTTTGGACAAATGTATAATGACATATGCCCAACATTATAATACCATATAGAGTATTTTCACTGCTCTAAAATTCTTCTGTGTTCATCGTATTCATCTTTCTCCTCTTCTCACTGCATAGGTTTTTATTTTAAGTTTTTCAAAACATATCTGTGTCGGAGTGTAGGAAAAACACATTACACCAAAGCTCGTTCAGGGTGGATACATGTTGGCTGGTGATGCTTGCGCAGATAACATTATGAAATTAGTGAAGAACAGAAAGAAGACATTAATAATTTGTCATCATCTGTCATTGCCTTTGGTGGTGTTTGTTTGTGACTTGAAGCCCTTTGGGGGTAATTATAATAATAATTTTAAAAATTCAGCCAAATCAATGCTAAACAAGCAGTTCATAAACTGAACCCCACCAACTGTTAGACACGCAGCACTCAAGAAAACACGTTCAATCTGTTTATGGAATCCACACTTCTCAAAAGCATGAGGTTCACTTCTGCAATTAAAGCTAAATCATTAAAACTGCAGCCTGTTGCTGGTGACACCTTTTGCAGCTCAAATCCTCTTTAAAACAAAACTTGCAGTCATTAGAATGTTGACAACGTGCTGAAAACACCCACATCCACCCTCCCTTGGTGCCCTATTCTTTCTGGCTTGCACTTCAGCAAGTTGACACCTGGCTTTACGGGCAATTTTAGGAGGCTGTTGATTCTGGCAACCACCCATCCTCGGGTGAGCTCGAGCAGAGATTTTCTTCTTCCAAATGAAACATATATCTTACCTAATTCAAGTGGCTTATGTGTGGAAGTTTCAACATCTGGGGGGTACTGCTGCTCAGGCCCTTGAATGGTGTGAGAATACCAGAGTCAAAAACATTGCCATCACTGAAGGGCCAGACCACACTGTGCTCCTAATTCTGGCCAACGTGTGACCTTGGTGACACGACTCAATCTTTCTCTATCTTGGTTTGTTCATCTGTAAAGTGGAATCGTAATACCTACCCAATGAAACTGTTACACAAGTTCAGGGAAGACAAGTGAAGCTCTTACTGAATGATTGGTAAATGTTAATTATCACCTAGTTTCTAGTAGCTGAATTAGCCCGCACTTGAGGTCAGCATCAGATGGGTCAATGTCAAGGCAAGGTCAGGGCAAGTGTGTAAATGTTTCAGTACCAGAGACTCTTGTCACTGGAGTTTTTTTAGAACAGAATTGACTTATTCTCATCATATTAGTACTTTACTACCTTTACTACCAATGGTGATTGATAATATTATAATATTGATAATGTTAATAATTCTAAGAAATAACCGACTAGCTGCAATATTAAAATTTAAACAAAGTTAGGAGTAAATGTGCCCACTTGCTCATTTAATTTTACCCTCCATAGCAACACTCTCAGTTTATGGTGCCTCATCTCCCTGACTTTACAGACATAGCCATATCTTCATCTATCCCCACGTCTATATCTACATAACTCATCTACATCTTTAAACATACATTTTGCCAAGGATCATGCAATACACAGTGACCTATAATTTGCTTATCTGGTAACATCATGAGCATCTTAACCTACTGTACACACAGATCTTCCTCATTATTGCTAACGATTGAACACTAGCCTTATCTTAATCTGAACTTTCACCTGGCAATATTTTTTTTCTCTGTGGCTTAATTACATTTGTATGGTGGTCACAAGAAAGTTGCAAATGAAATAAGCATCAAAATATCTACTTCTTAAATGAAATGTGTTCATCCATTTCACGAAGGTGAGAAAACTAAGCTGCTTTCTGTTGCTCAGGTTTTTGGTGTCCAAGCTTCTTCTCCTTCGAGGTAGATTAATGTTCTGGTCTGCTGGGCCAGTGTAGACAATGCTAATGGACTTGGGAATGATGTCTGGGAATGAAGCTCCTCAGGTGAAAGGTCATCTAGGCTAAAGTTTCAGGCTCTCCGTATTCAAAGGTTTGGGAGAACTCAGTGTGGCAGAGCTTAAACTTCTGTAAGTCCCAAAGACACTACAACAATCTACCCTTTCCAGAGTTTGCAAAATATGCTTAAATTCAGAAATCCACTCTTATGTTCCCTTTATTTTACTTGAACTTGACAGACCCTGACCTCACATTTAAGAGTTGAAAAATATGAACCTAGTATACATTATGACTAATTCCCACTGAGGATTCTAGAGAGGGAATGCATGTACCAAAGTTAATATATGCTATCTTTGGAAATGCATGAACAATAGCAACCAGAAGGTCTATTACACTGATGACTCATGAGGCAATGAGGAGGAGGAAGAAGAGGAGGAGGAAGACAGGAAATGGGATGGATCCTTCTAGGGCACTGTGCCGTCCAATATGAGAGCTGCTAGTCATGTGTGGCTAGGAGACACTTGAAATATCGCTAGTCTGTATTGAAATGGGCTGTAAGAGCAAAATGCATACAATGATTTCAAAGACTTAGTATGAGAAAAGGAATGTCAAATATATCAATAATGTTTATATTGATGTCATATCGATATGATTATATTTTGCATCTAGTGGGTTAAATAAATGATACTATTAAAATTAACTTTACCTGTTATTTTCACTTTTTAAATGTGGCTACTATAACATTTAAAATTACACATGTGTTACAATAGCCAAGACATGGAAGGAACCTAAATGTCCATCAACAGATGAATGGATAAAGAAGATGTGGAATACTACTCAGACATAAAAATGAATGAAATAGTGCTATTTGCAGCATCATGGATGAACCTAGAGATTATCATACTAAATAAGTCAGACAGAGAAAGACAAACACCATGTGGTATCACTTATATGTGGAATCTAAAATATGACACAGATTAACTTATTTACAAAAGAGAAACAGACTCATAGACATAGAAAACAAACTTATGGTTACCAAAGGGGAAAGGGGGGTGGGGGAAGGATAAGTTAGGAGTTTGGGATTAACAGAGATAAACTACTACACATAAAATAGATATACGACAAGGTCCTACTGTACAGCACAGGGAACTATAGTCAATACCCTGTAATAAACCATAATAGAAAAGAATAAGAAAAGAATATACCGAACACATATATATGTATATATGTATAACTGAATCACTTTGCTGTACACCAGAAACTAACACATCATTGTAAATCAACTGTACTTCAGTAAAAAATTAAAATGTAAAATAAAATAAAATAACATATGTGGCTTACATTATATTTCTATGGGCAGTGCTGCTCTATAGCCTTCTTTCATGAAGAGATAAGGACAGTTTCCTACTTGTATGTAAATAGCATCTTTAGTAGAATAAGAATAGTTTATGCATTACTTATTTAAATATGTCTCCTAAAATATCAATTTCCCCCAAAGCTTTCCTCATATAGCCTTGCCCCTGCTACACACTCATGAATTATGAATTAGTGGATTCTAAATGGAATTAGGCTCGCCCCTTAGAGCACGTGAGATGAAGGGAAATTAATGTGACTCATCTGTAAGATTAAGTTTGATTTAGAAAACCAATGATTAGCATGACAGCCCCCCTCTCTAAATATACAAAGTGGAAAATCAGACTAAACAATCTAAACGGATAGAACCTATCATTCAGAAAGGTCTTGGGTATTGATGGAACTGTGGCCGCTGTTACCATTCTGGCACCTGTAAGTGTACACAGGTGTTATGGTTTTTCCATCCTAGATGCTTCCTTCACCCCCATGAGATGGTTCAATGGGAGGGGCCAGTGGCGCTCTCTCTAGGCACAACTGCAAGAGCACATAGACTGCGTGGAAGTGACTGGGTTCCTTAGGTCAGGCCCGATTAAGTTGCCTGCCTCCAAGCTCCCCATCACCCCAGTCCATTGAGAACCTAGTCAAAGGACACTCTCTTCCCCGATCTTGTGGATCCTGAGCTTATTCTGTGGGTCCTCTTCATGCCTACACCTCCGTGCACGTAGCAGTGACTGAGAAGCCTGGCTGTATGGTGTTTGGGGAGGGAGACACTCGGCTTAATGACATCCACAGCCTATTGCCAACTGCTAAATTGCAGCACTGTGGGCCAAGACTGAGGATACCTGTTACCGTAAGACCTCTTAACAAGAGAAGGCACACCAACGACACAGCTCTTGGTCAGAAACTACAACCAGAGGCGAGTCAATAGTTGTGGCAAGAGGGGAAGGTTCCAGGGCCCCAAAGACAGGTATGTTATTGCACAGACTTATCTTTAAATACTCAGGAAAGTAATGTGTAATATTCCCGAAAGCATAAATATGATGGTCCTGGGAGTCAGAGGCAGAGATTATAAAGGGCTGAAGCAGTATGTATGCTGGTGAAGTGGAAAGGTGAGCCTTGAGAGGGGTTCAAGCAAGGAAAGGAAGGTGGAGGTAGGAGGCACTGCTATCAAAATAACATTGACAGCAACCACTGGACTACCGTGTCCATACTTTGCATCAGAGACTATAACTGCTTCACATGTGCACATTGGCTTATATATTCTTTGGAACCACTCTGCTATTGTTCTCTCCATTTGAGAGACAAGGGTTCTGTGGCTCCAGGTGGTTGAATGAGTTGCCCACTATCAGAGGCAGTACGTGGGTAGACCCGGGATGCAAACACAAGCCCGCTTGATTCCAAAGTCTCTGAATTTTCCACTATGCCAAGAGGCCAAGCCATGAACACATCCTGTTCTCTTACTCTTCACAAGGTCGAGGATTATGTGAATACTGTCCACATAATTACTGTAAAATCACTTTTGGCTGAACTATGGCGAATAGCAAGTTGATTTTCACTTTGTAAATCTAGATCAGTGGCTCTCAACTTGAGACAATTTTGACCCCCTCCCCCAGGGGACATTTGGCAATGTCTAGAGACATTTTTGATTGCCACCACTGGGGTGCGGGGTGCTACTGGCATCAAATAAGTGGAGGTCCCGGGAGTTGCTAAACATCCTACAATGCATAGGACAGTCCCTGCACCAAAGAGCATTACCCAGTCCCCAATGTCAATAGCATGAAAGTTGAGAAACTCTGCTATAGAGGAACGGCTTGGCTATCTATGTAATCACCTGCCTGGTCCTGTCCCACCCAGGCCACTTTACAGCTTAGCTGGCCATTTATTCATTCAACATATATTTATTAAGCGCAAACTAAATGGCCAACACTATATTGGTTTCTATAGACATACATTATTAAAAGACCAAATGATTTGATTCAATATTTGTCAAAAGAGTAGTTGAAACCCGTAAGCTACACGTTTAAGGGGTGTGTAGTGGAGAAACTTTCTGTGATGAAGTAGTTAACACACCAGTATTTTTGAGAATGCAATACATTGGGTTAACCTTTCAATGTCTGTAGAAAGATAAGGAAGAAGATTAAAGAATGTGTCCATATCAGTTACTAAATTTGTATTTGCAGTTAAATCCACACTTACTCTGTAACCTGTCACTGTAATGTTTTTTGTCTATAACCAAATTTACTAGAAAGTACAAGAGCTTTCCTATAACATTGAGGGATTTGTTTGAAACATATCTGCAAAGAATATTGACTTGTAACCTTCAGATTTCTGTGTTAGCTACTGAAAATGATATTTATATGTTGGCTGGAGTGTTTGTTACAGAGAATTGCATTTATTTACTTATAATTTAAATACCGTTCGTCATGAGTTGAAGTGTGTTCACCTATCTTGTGTTTATCAACCCATTGACTAAGACATCACTAAGTTTGTGAGAAAGAGTGGTATTAGACTAGCAATACTTTTCAAGGTTTTCCTCCCTGCATCCATTTATACAAGTAAATATTCAAAAATACCATAAGGAGATTAATTTTTAAGGTATCTCATAATCTTCCACAGCACTAGGGATTCAATGGTTAGTAGAAATCAGACGTGGTTCTGAACCCAAACGTCTGACAAGGGGAGACAAAAATCAAGGAAATACTCCCGCAAAGAACTAAGACTACAACTGTCATAGATGCAATGACAAGGAGATCCAGAGCACAATGAATGAATAAAATTGAGAGCATGATCCCATCTGAAGGGTCAGGGGAAGCTTCTCTGAAGAAGTGGCAGGTGAGCTGAGAACTCGTCAAAGTGGATAATAGTTACTCCAGGCAGAGGAAAGAGCTTGTGTAAAGGCCTGGGGTCAGGGAGAGTTTGGTGGACGGTGTGTCAGGAGCTAAGAGAGTACAGATGAGCGAGGAAGTGTGTGATGGACTTAAGAGGGCAGATAGGGGATGCACATTTTGGGTCCAGGCAGGCCATGTTACTGAGTTTATGTTTTCATCTTGCCATCAGTGTGGAATCACTAAAATGTCAACATCGGGAGGGCAAAGAGAGAAGTGTGCATTTTGAGAAGCTCTCTCCAGCCATGGGGTGGTGAATGGATCATCATAGGAGCAAAGTGAAGGCAAAGAGTCCGTTTGGGAGATAACTGTGTCAGTCAGTAGAGAGATGCTGATGATTGGGAATAGGGTGGTGGCAATAGAAATGGAGAAGAGTACATGAATTTGAGAAAGGTTTGGGAGGTAAAATCCACAGGGCTTTATCTATAATGGTTAGGCTATGATGGGGGCAGATGAGGGAGATGGTGGTGTGGAGGACTTGCTCCTGAATTTGGGGTTTTTAGCTCATACACTGGCGGCATTAGAAACTATGGCTGATGATTCAGTGGATGGGTTCTGATGAACCTGAACTTTCTCCTATGAAAAGGAAAGGGGGAAAGACCTATTTCCCTATAATGGTATACTTTCTTGCCGGGTGCTTGTTACGGCCTTTAATACAGAGGAAAACAGCCATCAGCTCTGAAACAGTAGGGGAAATCTGGGACATTTAAATATTTAATTCAAAGAATTTGAGCCCTGCCAAGTCTTAATCACAATGCAAACCTTTATGCCCCTATCTCCTTCTGTGCCAGTAATGACATTTGAAACAGGAAGGAGAAATTTACTGAAAATCAAGATCACCCTAAGTGAGCACGCTGGACAGTGCTTGCTGGGCTGTCTGCTTCAGCTGTTAATTTGCACAGGAATAGCTTCTGGGCTGATTCTGTGACAGGTCTGTTGCCAAGATCGGCCATTTAAAGCTTACGTGCATATTTCTGCTTTCTGCACATGACTTATCACAAGGCCAAGAACGAGTGAATAGGTGCAGAAACCATAGCCCGAAGAAGGAGATGGGACGATTGCCAGAAGCCAAGGAAAGGAGTAGGGATGACTAGAGGAGAGGTGAGCGGCAGAGTCCTCTTAGATGGAGGCAAGGTCTCAGTGTGAAGCCCAGGCAAAGGGCAGCAGCGCACCAAGGGGCTGCAGCCTGGGTCTCTAAAAGAACGTTGGAGTCTAGCCTGGGTTCAAATTCCAGCTCTGCAAGTTCTGAGCCTTAAGATAAGTCACTTCACCCTCTGAACCTGTTTCTTTTGAAATCATAATGTGTACCTTGCATGGTTATGAGAATGGAGTGATTTTGCCATAGATGTTGGGAAACCCTACACTTGCTTCCACGTCTGTTTAGCAAACATCTAGTTTTAAGGAATGAAAGAGTTCATATGAGAGCTTTCCTCTAGATCCTTTTCTGGACCAAAACGATATGGGCCCCTAGATGTCCACAGTCTTGGGTTCAATGTGTTAGCTGATTTAGTAACTTTCTCTCTTGACTAAACACAAAGCAGCTGAGGTCGATATTTAGATGAATCTTCCAGTCTAACACACTCATCTTTCTGAATCAGCCGGGTGAGGTAATGGGGTGTTAGTCACATGAACACTGAGTAGTTAGGGGGGGTTTAAGCTACATCACTTCAATTTTTATTATTTCATCTGTTAAAATTAGGTTTTCTCCTGGAATAGCTTAGTGACAATATTGCTGGCCTTTCTTCCAAAAACCATAAAGATGGCCTCTTAAATTTAGAAAACGCTGAAATTGTTGGAAAGTTTTATTAAACTGTTTAGAATTTAAGACAGCAGCTTACAGCAAAGCAGTTAAGAAATAAACAGCTTCTCAGGGTGTTTTCCAGTCTCTTCATGAAGCAATAACTCAAAGTCTTGTCACATTTGGAAAAGGAGACAGATCAGGTGTCTAAACATCCTAAGTGTCTTTAAGGAAAACACTTTTCCCTCTGGAACCATGAATCCAATGTTAACAACATGGTTGCTTGGTGAATTGTATCATAGCATTTTAGACCTGGGAAATACTTTATAAGTCATCTCTCAGTCATTTTCCCAAGTCAACAAAATTTTTCTTTAGTTTATATAAACAATATATAGTTTATATTTACAAGTTTCCCTTGTAAAAATGTTAAAGGCTAATTGCATCCATTGCAATTAGTGAACAATAGTCTGTGTTTTGTTGCCAGTCTGCACTCCTATCTGTGTCTGTCTTGCCCAGGTATCTGAAAAAACAACCACTTTCTCACCTGAAAAGATCTTTCTTTCTCTCTGACAGGATTAGAGTCTCTCTTCTGCCAAAGTTTATCTTTCTTATAATGTCCTCAGTGAGAATTTTTCCTCACCTTTGGCAAAACCATATTCTTACCTGTACTGGGTAATCTTGTGACAGTGACCATACTTTTTCCTCTTCAGTATATTTCCCTTTGAATGAGTTCTTCAGTCTGAGGTCATATTTTGGGGGGGTGTTAGGTGGACCATCAAGGCTGGCCATTAACAAAATAATACTGTAAGGTACCAAAGAGCTACTGTTAAAGAAACCTCACCTTACAGATGAGATAACCAGGGTTGAGAGAGGAGACACCATTTATCCAAGAACATGTAGGTACATAATAGCATAACGAAGTCCAAACCAGACCTGCTGACTCTCAGTCCAGCTTTTCCTCACTTAGGATGACATGTCAACAAGTCTGCAACTGATCACCTTTTGTAAAAGAACATGGCTCTTGGTTCACAATAGACATTCACTGAAGTCTTATTGAGTGAATGAATGGATGCTGAATGAGTAAACAAGACTATTTTCTTAGGCATTTGATTTTAAGTAAAATATTCATGCCATGTCACATGGCAGCACTCATGATCAGCAGTCATTGGTCATATATGATTTTTGTGGAAGTTATCAGGGATAAAAATAAGGGTCTCATCCTGGAACTGACTAGAGATAGGTCAGTGCAAATCAGGAAACATCTGATTCTGCTTTGATTCCAAATCTTGTTTGCCACGTCATCTAGTTGTGAATTTGGAAGTTAATTAATTTACTAACTCAGTCAAGGCCAATGATTCTGGAAAAGGTAAAACAGTGGTATTGGATTGAAGATAAGAAGACATATATTCAATTTTCCTGCACTCAGTGGCTCAAGCTTGCTGGGGGCTTTCTATTCCTGCCCAGGAAACTGGGAAACTCTCTGTGTCACCTCCCAAAATTTCTCTCCTCCTTTGGCTTCTGAATATCCATTGTTCCCACTGATAGTCAGGGGTATTAATACTCCTTTACATCCATGCACTCAGTGAAATCACTTGGAAATATTTTCCTTTATTTACAGAGGCACCTGCTTTAATACCTATAGACCCCTACTTCTCTCTCCGTAGAAAACAGGGGGCACACAACTGGATTTGTTAGAACAAAGTTAAATGAGGTTGAGGACTCCTCCATGGAAACTTATCCCTATGGTATACTTCAAAACTACTAACAGAGGAGAACTCTTAAAAATACTTGGATCTTTGCTAACAAAGAAAGAGATGGGCAGTGTTGCTGTAAGTTGGGTGTAAAATGGCTTAATAAATGTTCACAGTCTGGGGGAGCCAATGATGGATAAATGGCTATGTTACTGGATAGATAAATGGATGGACTCTTGGGCAGAGTGATCTGTAAGCTAAAACATTTCTTATAACAACATAAAGCAACTGACTTGGCTTTTCAAAATGATAAGCCTGAACATTTTTCTTAAGGGCTAGGAAGGCAATGAGTTTGCCTAACTGAAACTTAATGTTTTTTCTAGAAAATGTCTTCTCTTTTACTGCTAGAAATTATATCCCATCCCCTTCGCCCGCCCTGTAGTTTACTGAACTATGTTTATCTCTTTATGGTGACTTGCCCATCTGTCCCCATGAGGCTATGAGATACTTGGTGGCAGAGACCATGTCTTCTTTTACATACTTTCTAGTTTTATTTTCACTTTTTGTTTTGAAATGATTTCAGACTTACAGAAAAGTTTAAAGAAGTGTATAAGTAATTTCCATATGACCTTCACCTAGATTATCTGCAAATATTAAAAGCTGACATTTCCTTTATTATTCTATCAATCATTCTATCCTATCTATCTACCTATCTACCTTTCTATTTATTTATTTCCCTTCCTATATCTATCTATCTATCTATCTATCTATCTATCTATCTATCCATGCACACACACACACACACACACACACACACACACACTTTATTTTGAAATGTTTGAATAAGGGATACCTCTTTGCCTCTAAATACTTCAGTGTGAGTTATCTAAGATCAAAGGCATTTTCTTACATAGTTCAATTATCAAAATCAGGAAATGATCATTCATTCAATACTATCATCTAATCTGCAGCCTTATTCAAAGTTCAACAGTCATCCCGCTAAATCCTGGGACCAATTCAGTATCTAATCTGGGTGCGCATAGTTGCATTTAGTTGTCCTGTCCCTTTAATCTGTCTTGTCCCTTTGTTCTCCTTTAATTTGGAACAGTTCCCTAGCTTTTCTTTGTCTTTCATAATCTTGACATATTGGAACCGTACAAATTAGTTATTCAGTAGGATGCCCCTTAATTTGGGTTTGTCTGAGGTTTCCTCATAATTAGATTCAGGCTATGCAATTTTGGTAGGAAAACCACAGAAGTGATGTTATGTACTTCTTAGAACTTCATATCACGAGACAAATGATGTTGATTTGACACCCCCCTCCCCCATCTTTTGGTGATGTTTACTTTCATTGCTTTATTTAAGTGCTGTCTGCCAGGCTTCTCCACTGTAAAGTTACTATTATTCTTTTTGTAATTAATTAGTATCTTGGGGGGAAATACTCTGAGACCATGTAAATATCTTGTTTCTCATAGTACTTACACCCACTAATTTTAGCATCCATTAATGATCCTTGCCTGAAACCATTATTATTGTAGTGGTAGCCAAGGGGTGATTTTCTAATTCCATCTTTTCTTCTCCATTTATTAGTTGGAATTCTGGCATGTCGTCTTCATCCATGTCCTCTTTGCCTAGTTCAGTCTGGTCCAAAGAAGGCTTTATTTTGTGAGTTGTTTTAGTAGTTACTTACTTGGTGTTATCATTAAAATATTTGAAGCGAGGACATTGTTTTAAAGAGGAAATTCTGCTAACATAATAGGATGTGCTGTTCAATAAATTTTAAATGGATTGCAAGTTAAGTGGGTCTTTAAAAACTGAGCACAGATAAAGGCATTTTGCAAAATTTGTCAAAATAAACTGGTCCAAGACCCCTTTCCAAGCTCAGTAAAGGGTTCAGGGTCAAGTCTTCATTGTCTCATCTCTCAGTGGGAGGGTGTTGACTCTGTCAGAGATGGAAGACTGAGTCACATCAGGCACCATTTTTTGCTCATAGGTCAGTAAACTGCCCATGTGATACTTGACACTGTGATGACACAGTTGAGGAAGAGTGGGTAATCGTCACAGACAACTCCTACTAATTCTCTTTTTTCTTTAAGTTTGTGGATTTGTTTGCTTGTTTCTCCCTGATCCTTATACAATGGAGTTGATCTATATGCTGCCCCATTATCCTTTTACAGCATATTGTCACATTCAGGCATACATAATGGGGGCCACAAGAGGGGTTAAGTAAAGCCATTTATATAGATGATGCAACTAACTCAGAGTCCCACCAATGCCTTCTTGCCTGCCCTCCCTCTCTTTTCTGAAGTTCCTTGGACAGTGCTCCATTGTCCCAAACTTGACCCTAGCTGCTAACCAGTTTCCCCCATGACTCAGTCCAAACACTGCCCAAGCCTTTACCTTCACCCCTCTGGGGTTTTGCATCTGGGCAAGTGGCTCTTGTTCCTGGCCAGCCTTTGATCTTATTTCCTGGAATCCTCCACTGCCACATCTGTCAGTTTGAGGTCTCTGACCCCGTCTGGCTTCTCTTCTGGGCCACTGGCCCTCTCCCAAAGACAGCCAGTTAATGAGTTAGGGTCACATTGCTTCCCTGTCTATCCTGACTTAAAAGGGGGGAAAATCCATTTCCCATTTGGTTCTTCAAAAGGGACTAGAATTTCTCAAAAAGAATCTCCACTGAGAAATAAGGATAAAACAGAGACCAAAAGATTAAACAAGTAAACACTTTTTTTTTCTTAATGAATTTATTTACTTATTTTTGTCTGTGTTGTGTCTTTGTTGCTGCTCACGGGCTTTCTCTAGTTGCGGAGAGCGGGGGCTACTCTTTGTTGCGGTGCGCAGGCTTCTCATTGCGGTGGCTTCTCTTGTTGTGGAGCATGGGCTCTAGGCCCGCAGGCCTCAGTAGTTGTGGCACACGGGCTCAGTATTTGTGGCTCGTGGGCTCTAGAGCACAGGCTCAGTAGTTGTGGTGCACGGGCTAGTTGCTTTGAGGCATGTGAGATCTTCCCGGACCAGGGATCGAACCTGTGTCCCCTGCATTGGCAGGTGGATTCTTAACCACTGTGCCACCAGGGAAGCCCCAAGTAAATAGTTTAAAGAGACCCCAAGCTTCACACCAAGTTTAATTTTGAGCACAGGTTATATTAAGTGGCCCAAGTTAGAAAACAGGGACCCATAGTACTGATGACTACACCATTCTTCAATTTTATCTTTTAGGGAAAGCCTTTGGTGGGGGATGTCTTTTTGAATTATTGAATGTTTTCTTGTCTCAACTTCTAGGAAAGGGACAAAAGTATAGCCTCACAATCTCACAGTCTCAATGAGAGCTAAGGATAGGCCTGTGGTGGTCAAATCACCTGGGCCTCATACAAAGTCTGGAATAGAGTAGGTGACCCAGTGAATGTGCACTTGAATTTCCTTAGAACATCCTCCTCAAAACTTTCGTAGATCCCTGAATTTCCAGTATTTAGGCATTGGGACTATAGCTTCCAAACTGGAGGACTAGAAAATAACGTTATATGCAAATAGGCAGCTTTCAGTTGGAATTAGAAACTTATACCAACCTAGGTCCACATCAGGCAGCCTGGTGTCTACCCAGTACATTCCTTTCTAGGTGGTTGGAAGGACTCAGGGCACTTTATAGCTTTTGTGCATAAATTCCTAAGACCTGAGATTGCCAAAGTGTTTTGAAAAGGCAAGTGGAAATATGGAAGCAGGGTTAATGTGGTGTATAGTTGTCTTTGTTAAGCTTTCCAATGGCCACATCATTTTCCAGAAAGAAATCAAGCCTTTAATTACTGCCTGATTTCCACATTAATGTGTATTTTCTCTTATTTTCAAACAAAAACTTGGAGTCATCAGTTAGACAGACCAACACTGAAACCTTGGGGGAATTGTTCAATTGCTGAAGAGTTTCTTCATCTGTAAAATGGGATCATGGCTTATCATATAATGTTGTTATAAAGATTAAGCAAAAAAGAAGGGACCTTGCAGGGAACCAGCTTGAAATAACTTGTAAGTGGTTTCATTCCAGAGTCTCAGGATAAGAACCCAGTCCAATTGACCCACTGACTTCAACCTTGTGAGATGTTCAGCAGAGAACCAATCAAGCCCACCTGGACTTCCAAACTTACAGAACCATGAGATATATGAGTCTTGTTTTAAGACATTAAAGCTTGTCATAAACCAGCACACATTCCTTCCTTCCTTTTTCTTTCATTTGTAAACATTTATTCTTGGCATAGTCTGTGTTGGGTACTGCTTCAGGCACCCTATAAAAATTGGGGCATTTAATGCACAGAACACTGCTAAGGAAGTGTGTTTCCACATCCCCATTTCCACAAGGATGACTGTAGGGTTATAGAATTTGGGAAACCATCTGGTCTCTCACCCAAAGCCTTCTGCAACACCATGTTATCTCCACTTTCCCCTCTTCCCTATAAGATTTGGATTTTCCTCTGCCCACATGGCTGAGAGGGGTTGAAGAATCTGAGGGCAGGGGAGGAGTGGGGAACATTACTTCTGAGGTTACCATGGAGATAACACAGCATCGAGATGGAAGCAGCACTTGGCGACTTCTGAAAACCTTGGATTATTGTCCAGCTTGCTTTCATCATCTTCCTCTCAGCTCTTCAGAACCGTATTTGGCAGAGTCAGCCGGAAGTCCTGCTTCTGATTTGGAGCTCAGGAGAAGAGATTGTGATAACAATAACAGCTAACACTTAAAACATATTTATTCTGTTGCAAGAATTAATTAATCTTCAAATCTATCCTCTGCCTTGCCCAGAGGACTGCCATGCCAAGTCATATTGGAACCTGAGACAGAAGCAAATATGTGTGCCCTGGATTCCATGAAAGCAAACACATCAACAATGTTTTCAAAATTGACTTCATTGCTTGTCTCATTTTCAGTTGAGAGAGTGCCATGTTGATGATTTTTCTTCACCAAGTGACAATCTTACACAATTTTTAGTTAACTTAAGCTGAAGTAAAATGATCATAAATTATAATTTGGTATAAACAAAACACTTAATCTGAAAATAATGTCAGTTTTAGTCCACTTACACTTCAAGTTTCAAGATTTTCCCAAATACTTTAATGTTCTGCAAAAAAATTAACCACTAATAAAATATATAAAAACATGTGTATAGAGACACACATTTTTCCTGTTACCTCAAGCTCCATATGACTCAACAGAGAAATGGTCTTTATTTAAAATATTGATATTTGTTCATCATTGATGTGTTTGGATTAATTCTGATTTCTTAAAAAGATTGCATTAAATTATTATTTATCTTGAATACTGATTTCTTGGCATCCCCTTAAATTTGACGCCTGAGGTGAGTACCTTACTTGCCTCACCCTAGTCCTGGGCCTTGCTCAGGGCACACACACAGCTTCTAGAGAAACATCTCTAGAATTTTCTGTACATTGAAGAAAATCCTGATATTGGCTGTCTTATTCTTCAGGGATGTATTGACAGATTTTGACGTTTCAAAACTCTCAAAGTGTTATTGCCTTCTCGGTAACTTCAGTCTATCCTAGGCTAGATTAGAAAAACACGGCTTTGCAAAGATTCGGTGTGAAAAAAAAAAATCTTGCAAAGACCATAGTTGCACTAGTGTAGCTGGACTTGTAACTTTAGTATGAGACACACTCAAACTAATATTTAAGGGGATCAAGAAGACTGCTGAGGGCCAGTTTACAAGCCGAGTAAATGAGCCTCCTAGGAAAGAGAGAAGGCAGGTGTTCAATTTTCCACAATGTTAATTATTTGACCAATGGTGTCTTTATTGTTTTAATAATAATAGTAAAAAAGCATCAGTGCAAATATATTCCGGGTCATAGAGACAACTACTCTCTACTTATATATTACTAGACACTAGACACATTTATTTCCCTATACTCCCATTTGTGTTTTTATCAAAAAAAAAAAAAGATGAGAGGAGAGTTAACTGCATAACTGAGGTGTCCATTTTCAAGTGAAGGTCAATTAATGTCCACAATCCATTTGTAAGAACAAAGCTTCAGTAACAGCTCAAACAGGCAAACAATGTGAGAGAGTGGGATGGGTATTGACTCATCACACAGTGCATTGTAGTATCAGCTTGCTGGAACCGAAAAGATGCTGTCGAAACAGAGTAATCAGTGTGCCATGTTTAGATTTCAAATGGCAATTTAGTTTCAGGAGCACAACACAAGATGCACATTGAATTAATATTTTAATTCAAATGTAATGGCTATTGTTGTTTTGCTTCTGTTCCAGTTGTGAATGGGTTTTGTATTATAGTTGTATATGAGACACGAGGACAAAGAGTTAATACAAAGCTTTATGTTTGTATACATTGAAGATATATTGTGATAGAAATTATATCAGAACTTGGCATACGTGCAATTTTTTTCTTCCTTCAGACAAGAGCCGTTATGTTACCCAAGTGTAAAATTCTGAGGCTGAAAGCAATGTCTTGGCTTCATAGTGAGTACTTGGGAAGGAGAGAGAAGGTGGTTCTTAATCCAGATGAGCTAATAGCTTGTGGCACACAGACTTTCAGCCATGATGGAAGAGACATTTGGGAGCTCTGTCTCCTGGACCCCCTTCAACCATAGCTACAGGCTTTGCTTAAGGAGGAAACGGGTCTGAGCAGCTCTGTAGTTTGTTCAAAAAGTGCTAGAGCGAAGTTAGAAGGGCTCTTGCTTCCTCCTTACACCAAACAGCCTAATGAGATTGTTAACAGCATTGTGAGAATCCATTATCACCGTTACATTTTAGCAAGAGGGTGTGTACATGCGGGGGTCAGGAGGGATGCAGCAAGCCCACGTGTGGGCAGAGTGCAGAATTGTCACTGCCGCTACATTTCCAAATCCCGGAGCTGTGAATTTGGCTGGTAAGGGTCTGGGCTTCCAGCCAACTGCTAAGCTGTCCAGGTAGATGACAAACTAATTAGGGAACTGTGAACCAATTAGCACTTGGGCTGGGTTGGCTGGTCTGTCTTAAAGATTTCTTCACTGAATGTTTGGCAATAAGACCCATCTCCATGCCCCCTCCTCCCACTGTCTAGATGGGTCATACAATCTGTCTTGGAAAGGGGGGTGCTTTAGCCCTAGAGACATTAGTAATGTTCCAAGCAAAGTTTCAGTCCTACAATGTTAGCTTTCCTTTGAAGGTGACAATTGTCTCCAAGAGATGACCATCATGCTTTAGGGCAGGCGGACTGGGCCAACCCTTCCACAGTGAAGAGGCAAAACAAAGCAAGCCCTCCTGGGAGACTGGAAAGTAAAAATCTCCCTGACCAACATATTAATCCATATGTCACTGTCACCTCTGATACAGATTCCAGAAATGGGTTTATTTTCTTATCTTCTGAAGCATCCTTGACCTCCCCTTCTGTAGATCATAGACACCTGACCTTGCTGCTCTCCTCCTTGGAAAGCTTTGCCTTTTGCCTTCACTGGTGCAGGTCCCCTACACCCATCCTGCCCTGTTGGCTTCTGTTGTCCTATGGCTGAGGAGGAGAGGGACTCCCCAGAGGGGCATCTTCTGCTTAATTAATGTTTCCTGTTATATTTTAAGAGCTATTCAATGCATCTGAGGAAATGGCTTACTTCTGATCAGTAACAACAAATAGTCAAGAAACACGTTTCTCATTTTTTTAGCAAGTATGTTATTTTCTTAGTATATAATACCCACTGAGTGGCAATAAAAATTGGGACAAAGGAACAAGGGACTCTGTCCACCACTAGAATCTTTAATAGGAATGAGTGATTCCTAGGAATCTCCTCTGAGTGCCTGAATCTAGGTGTTCTCTTGAGTGTGCACCGTGGGGGGTTTGTCTGTGTGTGCCTGAGTGTGTGACCTAGGACCACAGTCTTACTTATGGCATGTCAGCCATTCCATCCTAAATGGAGTCTGACCCCTCCCATTCATAAGAAAAGGTGATTTTAAGAGACCTCCTCTTTGAGAATAGACTTATCATGGCGCTCAGGACAGTGTTTCCTTGGTTCATGGTCTGCGTGCATGATAATATGTTTGACCTCCCTTATTCTAGAGGAAGCAAATAAAAAATGATGTGTATGGTTCAAATGGTAATTCTCGCACACCTTTGTATGAGCAGCCTCTGCGGTTCTCATCTTAGCACCTTGACATGTCTAGACAAGCCAGGAGAGTTTTGCATGATGGGGAACGGGACATTGGATTGAAGACAAAGAAGCCTCTTGGGATAGGATTTACTCAAAAGGTGGTTTCTTTCTTTCTCCAGATCCAATCAATTTACTGTGGAGCACTGTGCTGAGAGAAGGTCTGAAGTGTGTTCCAGACCCTCCATCAAGCATGCTGGACTCTGTGCACCACAGCTGTCATGGAGGTAGGAGGTGGGGATGGTGACATTTGTAATCTCTGCCTTAAGGACAAGACAGTCAATATAAAAATAAAAGATTGGGCTTCCCTGGTGGTGCAGTGGTTGAGAGTCTGCCTGCCAATGCAGGGAACATGGGTTCGAGCCCTGGTCTGGGAAGATCCCGCATGCCACAGAGCAACTAGGCCTGTGAGCTACAACTACTGAGCCTGCGCGTCTGGAGCCTGTGCTCCGCAACAGGAGAGGCCGTGATAGTGAGAGGCCCACGCACCGTGATGAAGAGTGGCCCCCACTTGCCACAACTAGAGAAAGCCCTCGCACAGAAACGAAGACCCAACACAACCAAAAATATAAATTAATTAATTAATTAATTTTAAAAAGATGCCTCTCTCTCTCTTTTTTTGTGGTACGAGGGCCTCTCACTGTTGTGGCCTCTTCCATTGTGGAGCACAGGCTCCGGATGCGCAGGCTCAGCGGCCATGGCTCACGGGCCCAGCTGCTCTGGAGCATGTGGGATCTTCCCGGACCGGGGCACGAACCCGTGTCCCCTACATCGGCAGGTGGACTCTCAACCACTGCGTCACCAGGGAAGCCCAAGATGCCTCTCTTTAAAAAAAAAAATAAAATAAAAATAAAAGATTGATTAATGGGTTAGATCTCATTATAGTTCCTATTCGTCACCATTCCCTGCATCCACACGTGCACATGCCATGGCCTTATCATAGGTGGAGTACATTCCTCTTACCCTTGACTTTGGACTTGACCATGTGATTTGGTTTGACCAATGACATGTGGGTAGAAGTGAGAGCTAACTGATTCTGAGACTAGGACTTAAAAGGCCTTATCTATTTCTACTTGCCCTAGTCTGTCTCTGCCCCCACCATGGATGACACATGCCTTGGCTAACACACTGGTCCCAGGAGGAGTTTGAGAGATAGAACAGAGCTTCCCCAGGCAAGCTTCTCTAGCCAAGCCTAATCAGCTGAACTCCAGCCACTCTGAGGCATGTAAGTCTTGATAGTTTGTTACACAACAGGAGTCATCAAGACAATCCACAAACAAAAACCTTGGTTACAAAATGAAAGTGTGACTCTGAGTACAGAAGAGTATCATTTCCCCAGTCTAGCATCAAGTGACTTACATCTGAGTCCCAGGGCAAGGGGACTGAAAACAAATACTTGCCAGTAAAATGGCAAGAGGCGTTTCATTAATAAATCATAATAAAGACTCGGAACCTGCTAATGCCAGGCAAAGCAGGGTTTTAGCCCTTATTGAAGAATGTAATACTTATGGGGCTGGATGTAAGGGTGTGGTGCTTTCAAAATATGCCTGTAAATTCTTGACACTCTTACCACCAAAAGGTGGTAAGGGTGTGGTGCTCCCTTGATTACATGACAGTCTTAGTATTTAGAAGTGACTTGCTTCTAATAAATATTATGTTGCTGTGACACCATGTGGCTTCCAAGGCTAGGTCATACAGTTCCATCTCCCTCTCTGTCTCTCTTCCTCTTTCTCCCCCACTGCAGTCACCCCTGCCCTTAGAACCCAGATACCAGGCCATGGGGAAGCCAACCAGCTACATACAAAGACCACATCCAGGTGGTCCAGCCCTAGCTCCAGTGAATGTTCCATCTAATCCTCAACATTAATTCTCAGAGATGGATGTGAATGACCTTCCAGATGATCCCAGCCCCCTGTGATGCTGAGTGGATCTGAAGTGACCTGTTCTCTGAGCCCTGCTCAAACTGCAGAATCACGAGCAACATGAATGTCATTGCTTAAGTAGCTAGGTGTGATGCCAGAAACTCCATTTCTGTGCACCAGTGCCGAATCAAATCTCAGAGACAGAATTTTGAGTGAAGTAGAAAAGAATAGCTTTATTGCTTTGCCAGGCAAAAGAGGACACAGTGGGCTCGTGCCCTCAAACACTGTCCCAACCCAGGGAGATTTGGCGAGGAGTTTTATAGCATTGGTTCAAGGCCGGGGTTGCTGACAAGGATCAGGGTGTGTGCAGGGTCTGGATTCCTTTAATCTGGCCTCAGGTGGTCTCCTGATGAGCTTTTATGGTTCTCGAGGTTATCAAACTGTTACCTTCTCTCTGGAATGAAGAATGCTTCATTAAGTAGTTAACATCTCCATTTTGGGGGGGGTTTAGTTCTGTAGAAGAGCTCAAAGATACTGATATATGTATACCTTGAGGAGGAACCAGGACCCTGTTCCAAGGCTACACTCTTGTTTCTTGACTGCTCCTGCCTTGTCTCTGCATCTGCTCCCTTCCCTGATTAGCAACTGTTTGAATCTGCCCTTTGGAACTCAGGGAAGGTCATGGAGACTGAAGCTTATTTCCTACAACCAAGAAATGGGGGGACACAAAAGGGCTTCCATGCCTAGGAGGGAAGACCCACAGGGTCTTGTTCAGTTTCGGGTTTGTGGGGTGATATTTTATGCAGCCACAGGTAACCAGAATGAGGGTGTTTCTTTTTGAGGGATAATATTGGCCTGTGGAGGACACAATTGTATAAACCAGCAAGCTCCATGACTGGACCAAGAGAAAATTACTTTCCAAGGGCTTGAGGAGGAGGTGGCCCTGGCAGCTTCAGCATGGACAGGAGATGCACCCACATTTCCCCATGACTTGAAGGTACCAGGAGCCTGAGCAATGAGAACAAATGCTGTGGAGTAACAGAGAAGTCCATGTGTGCAAGAATCCAAAGACACCCTGGGGGGTCACCCCCACGTGTGTGTATGGGCTGGCCTTCCCATACTCTGGACTGATGTAGGCCCGTGTGTGTGACCGGCTTTTCCTTCTGGGCCGCCTTGGCCTGGAAAGCCGAGCTTGCACATTTGTTATGACACTCCTGTTTCCCAAAGCCCTCACATACATCATCTGTTTAAGTGCTCACATTAACACCTGTGAGGTAGGTATTCTCATTCCCAGGTCTTGCAGCCTGTAAATGGCAACTCTGTCAGGAAATCAAGTCTTGGTTCACTCTCTGGACCACAGCTGCCCTGGCAAATCAAATCTTATTTTTAATGTAAGTCCAGAGAAAGCTTCTTAAATTAGCTCTGGGGTGAATTTTAACCCTTATCCTAAACCCTCAATGATTCATCCGTCCTGTGAGCTCAGAGTGCTGCATAGTAAAATCCCATGAATTCAATGTCCATGAACGTAGACTTTGGGGTGGGAACCAGGTGGATGGTCTCTCCTTGATAACATAGACACACTTAGTCTGGCCCGTTGAACCAAAGGTTTTGTGTTAAGGCCTTTCTTCAAAATAATCTCTAAGGCATGCACTTTATAAATGGAGGCCACATAAGCCTAAGGCTTGGTGGTGGGTCTGCCTTGGTCTTGCAGGTGTCACCTTCATACCTGCCTGAGGAACAGGCCTGCCTACAGGTGCTTAAGGTCCTTCTAGCTTGGTCCCTTGACTCTTTTGCATTGTGTGCAAGGTCTTGGTTTGAGCACACTTATTCCTTCTCATTGGCCTTTCCCACCTTGGAATCTTGCTTCATAGGCAGATCAGCATCTTGGCTGATACAGATTCTGTCTTTAAGGTTCAGGAGAGCTCACACCATGCCTTACTGGCATTGACCACAGACCTAGGTCCCAGATATCTGCCAGGCAGCATGGGCCAATGGTTGACCCTCGTTTGGCCTTTCCATAATTATACACCCTGAAGAACTCCTGCAGTCAGTCTACAAGTTGGATTGTTTATTAAATAATCACTATTCTACTGGTGAAATGGTGCCTCTGCAGAAATTGAACTTGTGGTGGCAAAGAGAAACCCCCATTCCATACCTCCAAATCCTCCTTCCTTAGTATAAGTGTTGTCACTTGAAATTGATGATACACAGTTCAGGGGATTGTCCTTAACTATTTGGAGTGTGAGTTGGAGGCAGTTTACCAACATCTATCTTTTTTTTTTTTAATGCACATAAACTTTGTTCCAGCTGCTAGATTTTCAAAAATGTATCCTACATCTGGGTGTCATGAAACATCTGAGGAGTCTTATTGTAACTTTGCTTGCAATGATCAAGTATTGGTAACAACCTAGATACCCATCAATGGAAACTAGTTGAATAATTGGTTTCATCAATACATGGGAAAGTGCTCAGTCTTTACAGAGAATTAGGTGAAGCTTTAACAAACTTTGTAAGACATATTTTCAAGTAAACACAAAGAACAAATGAAAAGAACAATGACATGATTCAGAAAAGTGTGTAAAGTAAAGCACAAAGAGCACACACACAGACATACATGTCAGTCCTACAGAGAAGATTTTGGAAAGATAAAAGAGAAACAACTGTAGTAGTTACATCTGACATTCTGGAATGGGAAGAAAATTTACTTTCAAGATACTCTTCTTGATGTTTGAAGTTTTATTTAATTTCTTTCTTTCTTTTTTCATGTACATGTATTAATTTTTTAAATTAAAAGAAACCAAAAGCTAAAAACAATATTGACATAGAAAAGTTGGTTCAGGATTGTCAATATGTAAGGTATGAAAGCACAGATTTTTCAAAACTGAATCACAGGAAAGTCAAGGGATATTCACACTTTGGAAAACAAATTGCATCCCAGTCCAGGGAATAGGGTTAGGAGTAGGTGGATGAGTTTGATTTAAAGACTTGAGGCCTGGAGAATCTTGCTGCAAAATTGTTCTTTATATCCTAAATTGGTCATGGTCCTTGGGTTGACCATATTCAATATTTTATCAAGGCACCTTTTCTTATATTATAGAGAAATGCTATATAGCACTATTTCCAAATCAGATTTGGGCCACTTTGTTCCAGCTGGTGAAAGCCAAGCTCAAACTGGCATCCATGGTGCTGCCTGCTGGTCCATAGCTTTATTTCAGAATGTTTCCCACTTTCATGAAAAATACCATCTTTGTTTTCATTTACTTTTTTTGAGACTATGATTGGAATTTTACGGCTCAGAGTTTTCCAGGGTGAACATTTAGGTGTAGTCCAGGGGAAGGGAGCGGCTGCCAAGATCCTTGCCTCCTCCCCTCCCCACAACCCCATCTTCTTCCAGGACCCCCCTGCTTCCTCCTCCCACTTCAGCTGGAAAAATTTAACATTTTACCTACCTTGGGATTTGGGGTAAATTTTTATTTGAAAGATTGAATGTCGCTACTCAAACACATTTGGAAAATAGTCTTTTATTGCAGTTTGCACATAATGTTGTTTCAAAATAAATAGAACCCAGAAAAGTTCAGAAGCTAATGCTAGTGCTGAAAATGAGACTTTCCTAAATGTAGTATAATTGAGATAAAATGGCAATCTTTGGGCTTGAAAAGAGGTGACAATTTGAACAGAAGAAATACGAGGTAGGGTTGAGCACAAGATTTTTAGAGCCAGAATGTCTGGGTTTGGATTCAGTGCTGCTAATTACTAGTGATGGGACCTTAGGAAATCACTTACACTTTCTGCCCTCTCATTCTCAAATATAAAACATAGAAATGATCATTGTGGTAGCGACAACCGTAGCTTTGTTGTGCAATTAAATCAAATACCTGAAGGGCTTAGGCAATGCCCCACGCACAGTAAGGGTTATATAAACATTAGCTCTTGTCCTTTACCTTCTTCATTTGGTTTAATGCCATGTTCAAGTGTGAATCTGCATGAAATATTGGAAACATTTAATTATTTGTAGTTTTATGATATGTTTTGGCTTTGGGGGAATTCAATCACTCTTAGGATATGGAAACAGATTATTCAACTTCTAAACATTTGAATTCCATACAGATTGTTCAGGAACACACTAAACAAGACAGATGAAGCCGTTCTGTCCAAATATCTTGGTAAGTTTTTTAAAATTTATTTATTTATGGCTGCTTTGGGTCCTTGTTGCTGCACGCAGGCTTTCTCTAGCTGCCGCGAGCGGGAGCTGCTCTTCCTTGCAGTGCGAGCGCTTCTCATTGCGGTGGCTTCCCTTGTTGCAGAGCATGGGCTGTAGACGCGCGGGCTTCAGTAGTTGTGGCACATGGGCTCAGTAGTTGTGGCTCGTGGGCTCTAGAGTGCAGGCTCAGTCATTGTGGCTCACGGGCTTAGTTGCTCTGCGGCATGTGGGATCTTCCCAGACCAGGGCTCGAACCCATGTCCCCTGCATTGGCAGGTGGATTCTCAACCACTGTGCCACCAGGGAAGCCCTCTTGGTAAACTTTAGATGTAACCGACATGCAGTGAGGTCTACAAATCAACTGTTCAGATTGATGAAATTTTACATGTGCAGACACCTGTGTAACCACCACTCGGACCACAATGGAGAATGTTTCTAGCAGCCCCAAAACACCTGCTCCTTCCCAATCAATACCATCCATACAGGGAACTCTCTGACCTCTAGCCATATTTGGCCTTCTCTGTTTTTAAACTTCATCTAAATGAAGCATTCAGTGTGCTGTCTTTTTGTCTGGCTCCTTTCGCTCAGCACATCTGTGAGGCTCGCCTATGTCAGTGTGTGTCTCGGCTGGTCCATGGTGTGGATATACCACAATAATTTCATCTGTTCTGTGGTCGACCTTAGGGTTTTTTCCAGTTTTTGGCTTTTTGAATTAAACGGTTTTGAGTATTCTCATTTGTGTTTTTGGTGAACCTCAGCCCTCATCTTTCTTGGGTATATTTCTAGGAATGGAATTGCTGGGCCATGGGAAGGCTTTTGGTTGGTTCAATATATAGAGCTGACCAATTTTTTCTTAGCATCTCCTAAAGCAAGTTAGGCCATTCTCATCCCAGAATGGAGGCCAACCTTCCTGCAGCATCGTGGCATGATGAGCTGTTCTGTGGATAAATTCACTGAGCAAAGAATTCTTAAGCACCCAGGGAAGCATTGCACTAACCGACGGAGGGGGTCCAAGAACAGACATCTGAGCTGGAGACCCTCAGACCTCAGGCTTCACTTCTGCAGTTTCTATGGAGCAAGGCTTCTTCTGGCAGGCCAGGACCCCTGCCTTCAGGGACGCCTCGGGCAGTGAGGGTGCACCTCTCCCTCCTGGCAAGGTGAAGTTCCACATTTCTGAGTCAGGCAGATGGATCATTTGTGAATTTATGACAGAAAATATATTCTTTAGACAGAGTCTTCCCTGATTATTGGAGCAAACTTGACTACTAGAAACTGCTTCTCTACATCAGCTCCTTGGTAACAGAGGTAAAAGTTTCTCGCTTTGCCTAACCCCCGATGGTCGAGTTTCTTGCTCTACAAGGGACTGGACAAACGCATGGTGAGTGCAGTGGAAGTGATTGCTCCTCCTTTTAAAGGTCTCCTCAATACTGCTTGTCATCCACACAGTGCAGACTTAGAACCATCCTCTCTCCTCCTACCTAATCCTCATGGCTTTTTTCCTCTATTCATCTTGTTTGGAACTAGACACACGGTATGGAATAAGAATAATAGTGGTTAAAGCACAAATTCAGGGGCCATATACCCACATTCAAAACCCTGTTTTGGGTTTCCCTGGTGGCGTAGTGGTTGAGAGTCCGCCTGCCGATGCAGGGGACACGGGTTCGTGCCCTGGTCCGGGAAGATCCCACATGCCGCCGGAGCGGCTGGGCCCGTGAGTCACGGCCGCTGAGCCTGCGCATCCGGAGCCTGTGCTCCGCAACGGGAGAGGCCACAACAGTGAGAGGCCCGCGTACCGCCAAAAAAAAAATTAATTAATTAAAAAATAAATAAGTAAAAAGTGTGTTAAAAAAAATAACAACAACAAAAAACAAAACCCTGTTTCTGTTCCTTAATAGCCATAGGGTCGTCATCACTTACCTGCACTGTATGTAAGTTTCCTTGTGTGAATAAATAGGTTAATATGCATAGAAGTGCTCAAAACCATGCTAGGCTAAATCCTATATAATTAGGACTAATTATTATTTAAGAGTCCAGAGAGGACGCAGTGTTCCCACCACATGCCTGCACTGGTAAGCATCATGAAAAACTAACAAAAATTCTTTGTTACTCTGATAAAAAACTTATAATCTACTTTAATTTGCATTCATTTATGAACAATAAGATTAAACATATGTTCATGATCTTTGTTATTTTTAAATTTTATATTGGAGTATAGTTGATACACAATGTTGTGTTAGTTTCAGGTATACAGAAAAATGATTCAATTTTACATATTTATGTTCTTTTTCAGATTCTTTTCCATTATAGGTTATTATGAGATATTGAGTATAGTTCCCTTGCTATACAGTAGGTCCTTGTTTGTTATCTATTTTATATATAGTAGTATGTATAAATTAATCTCAAACTCCTAATTTATCTCCACGCTTCTTCCCCTTTGGTAACCATAAGTTTGTCTTCTATGTCTGTGAATCTATTTCTGTTTTGTAAATAAGTTTATTTGTAACATCTTTTCAGATTCCACATGTAAGCGATATCATATGATATTTGTCTTTCTCTGTCTGACTTACTTCATTTAGTATGATAATCTCTAGGTCCATCCATGTTGCTGCAAATGGCATTATTTCCTTCCTTCTTATGGCTGAATAATATATATATGTACACAGTGGAATGTTATTCATTTTGTTTTTTATTTTAACTTTTAAAGCCATATAGAATTTATATTATTTTATGGCAAAAGTTAGGAAGCAAACTTATATTTTTTTAATTGTTTAGCCAGTTGCTCTCTGAACTGTGGTTAAGATCCACTGATATAAAACCTCACCAGTTCTTTGAACAGTGGTGCACATGGCTTATCTCAGCGTGGTCCACTTTCTCTTTCTTCTTCCCTCCTGTCACTCTCATCTCTTCCTCCTGGGCTCTATCTTCATGCAACTCTCCTCCATTCCTGGGGCTTGTTTAGGTCTTTACACCATTGTACATACCTGCAATGACTTCCTTCACTCTCCACCCTCATCCAACACTTTCTGCTAGGAAAATGAGACATCTTTTAAGATCCAGGGAAGGCACCACCTCTGTTGTGCATCCTTTAATGCTGTAGAAAATAACCTCCTCTTTGGGCTGCAAGCTCTTCATCAGCAGTGGTCCAATCATGATCATTTCTGTATCTTCAGCTCCTCTGGTAAAAGGCAGATGCTAGAATAAAGTCCCTTCAATAAATGAATTAATGATTGACATCTAAGCAAAACATCATGCCTGTAGAGGTAAGCTACAGCAGGGACATTTATTGGTTCTCTTCCCAGCACTCAGGACTGGCTTCTCCTCCTAGAGTGCACTGATTGCCAACAGGAAACTCACCCTTCTCCCATCCCCCCACTGTGCATTTGTGATGAGATTGACAGTCAGCCCAGAATATGTAATTGACTTAGGACAACCAGTCCACTCTGGCCACAGTGATAACTTCAGGACCCAGCATGTAACCTGGCCAGCATCCTTAGCCCAAGGGGACATGTTCTGACGTTGCAAGGAGAGGACAGCCTGTTTCTTCAGAGGACGAAATTGAAAGGTGCCTCCCTCCTTCCCCCACAACACACACTGGATGTGAAAGAGGAAGGAGGTAAACCTCAGAAGCTGTTGGTGGTCCTCATCAGACCTCAATAAGAGCTTTTCAGAAAATGTTGCCCAGCCAACCACAGCCAAGAAATGATGAGATAGAACCCTATTCTTTAATATAACATTTAAATCCTGGATGGTACTGCACCAAAAGTGGACTCCCTTGAACCACTGAGTTACATGAGCCTTTGAATTCCCCTTGTCATTTAAGCTACCCTGAGTTGAGGTTTATCTTAATTGTAACCATCAAAGCAAGATATGATCAATTAATGCTGTAAGGACTAAAGCTAATCATCACCAACCATGGAAACTAACATTTCTAGACAGCTTTCTAGATACCAGGTCACTGTTAGCAAAGCAATTACCCATGTATTTTATTAGTTGTTTCCATAGATTAAATGTTTGTGTCCCCCCCAAATTCATAAGTTGAAACCTAACCCCCAAAGTGATGATATCAGAAAGTGGGGCCTTTGGGAGCTGATTAGGTCATGAAGATGGAGCCCTCATGAATAGGATTAAATCATGTTCTTTTATAAAAGAGATCCCACAGAGCTCCTTAGCCCCTTCGACCAAATGAGGACACTAAGAAGGCACCTTCTACAAACCCCAAAGTGGGTTCTCACCAGACACTGAATCTTGCACTTCCCAGCCTCCAGAAGTGTAAGAAATAATGTTCCTTTTTGCTGATTAAAAGCCACCCAGGTTATAGTTATTGTTATAGCAGTCTGAAGAGTCCAAGACAGTTGCTTTGAATTCTGTGACATTCCTAGCCTAGTTCATGGCACAGAGTAGCCCTCAATAAACAATAATTTCCATAACTTCACTTTTACCCAATACACTTCAGGCATAAAAATCAACAATTTGATTTAGGATAATATTATAAATAACCACTTACAAGCATGAACTGTTATCCTTAACTTTAGAGAATTCATGGAGTTTAAGAAAGCATCAGATGGAAGCTATAAAAAAGTCGCATACCCCAGCTGGATGCAAAAGTTAAACACCAAGTGATCCTTTTTGGAGAAATACAAGTAGTCACAGCCCTGGGAGATAGAGCACAGTCAGAGGAAACACAGCCACATCTCACCAATGGTGGTCCAGCCCATACCTGACCTGGAGAGATAGTGCTGGAAAGTCAATCATTGGACCTGGCCTTGTGGCCCTTCTATTCTAGTGGAGAAACCAAACAATGATGCTAAATGTGGTCATTTAACTTGTAATAAACTGTGTGCTTAGGGATGCTTCAGTAGAGAGTGGTCATGGGAGGCCTCTCACAATGGATGGCTTGTCAGTTGAGATATAAGGTGTGAGAAAGGGTCAGCCAGGCAGAGGACACGAGGAAGAAGAGTCCCGACGTCTGGGCCAACATGTATAAAGGCTTCAACTGAGACATGGAAGAAAAAGACGCACAAAATTCCATTGGCCTCCAGAGAGGACAGACAGGGCAGTTTACAACTTGCAAGAGCCAGGATGTGGCTATGGAGAGGCTTGTGAAAGATCAAAGGTGGGGACCCCCAAGGACAGGTGCGTAGCTGGGACTGACGAATGCCTTTAAACCTGCGCCAGCGGTGACCACAGAGAGGGCTGAGGCCACTGACACCAGCATGACCCTGGCTTGGCAGATACTGACATTCCTTTACTATGTGGTTCCCACAGTGCTGGGGCTATTCATTAGGAATGAGCATTATTAGTGACCAGACTCGGGAGGGAAGAGGCCACATATGCAGAAAGTGGGAAGAAATAAGGCAAGTGGGAGAACAGGAGGGCAGACCACATCACGGTGCTAGGGTCGCAGGGTCAAGGGTGCGGGGTCCTCTGGTTCAGAGGCATTGAGTTAAACCATGGGTGCTTGAACCTAGAGACCAACTGTTGCTCCTGAGAAAGGAAGTGTCGGGATAATGGGGCAGGGGACATTGGGTTTGGGTCATTTCTAATGGTGAGGGTCTCACTTGCCTCCTCTGAGAGGTGCAGACAGTGTTTAGTGGTACCACCTCAGCCTGGGTATGATATTGGTCCCCAGAGAACTAAGTACCTTTCAATTATACTAATACTTTGCAAGAAGCTACTGTGTTCCAGGTACTGCAGCAAATAGTGCCTCTATATTGAGTGAGTGCATAATGTGTTATCAAACCTGGGATATTTTTTTTCTTTCTTTTTTTTTTTTGGCCATGCCACATGTGGGATCTTCTCAGTTCCCCAAGCAGGGTTTGAGCCCGTGCCCCCTGCAGTGGAAGCGTGGATTTTTAACCACTGGACAGGCAGGGAAGTCCCGAACCTGGGACTTTTAAGAATGATGGGGGGTGGGATAATTTCTAAACCCACTGGAGTTCTGGGACAACTGGCCATTACTAGGTAAACGGGTGAATGGTCGTCTTGTGTGTACCTCCCTGCCCTTAGGGTGGTGTTTGTTGACGGACTTAATGTGCGATGGGTGTTAAAAATTGTTTCTTATCATCTTGTCCGTTAAGAGGTGAGCAAATGGCAGAACTGGAGAGTCAAGAATATACTGGGGGGCCTAGACTTAGGTACTCCTTGATTCATATTCTGCCACCACTGTTTACTCTGAGTTGTTTCACCTCTCTGAGCCTCAGTTTCTCCATGTGTAAAATGGGAATGTTGATTTTGATACCTCCTTTGCCAGGTGTTAAGAGTCTGAAATGAAATAATGTGTACAAAGGGGTTAACACGGTGCCTGGTACATAATAAGCAGCGATAAATGTTAATTTACAGGATTAATTCTCAAGGATGGAGAGTGACCAATAAAAAGTTGCATCAAGACTGTCAAACACACCTTCAACAGACCTGTGTCGCCCATCCCTAGGACCTGGTAGATACTCTCATTTACAAACGACATGCACACACACACATACACCCCTCCCCAGAGCATTTTCCCCCCTGTTCCCCAGGGGAGAAGTCCTGATCCACTTTCCCTCCTAGGAGGCTGAGTGGAGAAGGCAAGGGGAGATCCGAGGTACACATAACTCCAATTCAATCTTTCCAATCACTAGGGATTACTCACCACCAAGTGACAGATGAGAAGAACTTAGTAATTTGAAGGGTTGGGCAAAGAACACATATTCTAACATGTTGCCATCACTGGTTTGGAATTACTGAGCATTTTTCATTTCAGCATTCAGTGAATTGTGCTGTCCTGAACTGGGGTTGGCAGTTCTGAGGAAGTCCTGAGATTCACCCAGAGACTGAGACTCAACTCCAGGGATTCATACCTTAGCTGGGTTTCAGATCACGGCCGTTGGCTTCTGAGCTTTTCCAGCACCTATATAGCCATTCCCTACCTATTTCCTGTCTTCAGTACTTAGCATAGTTTCTGTTTCTTGGTCCAACCACAGAATGGAATAAATATGACAAGAGTGCTAGGCAGGAGGTACATGAAACACTGGAAGGGGCACAAGATGTTTTCTTTGGGTACCAGCAGATCAGTGGAAGCTAAACTGAAAAGAGGTGACATGCAAATAAGACCTTGGAGGATGAGTATGAGCAGGGAGTTTAAGGAACGGAGAGAAGGAGGGCATTAAAACCATAGGAATGATATGAACACATGTATGGAGACAAGGTGTGTCTGGCAGATAGACCAGTGTGTATACATGGGTAACTTTTAAAAAAAAATTTTATTTTATATTGGAGTATAGTTGATTTACAATGTGTTAGTTTCAGGTGTACAGAAAAGTGACTCAGTTATACATATATCTATTCTTTTTTCAAATTATTTTCCAGTTTAGGTTATTATAGAATATTGAGTAGCATTCCCTGTGCTATACAGTAGGTCCCTGTTGGTTATCTGTTTTAAATATAGTAGTGTGTATATGTTAATGCAAAACTCCTGATTTATCCCTCCCCCCACCTTTCGCCTTTGGTAACCATAAGTTTGTTTTCTAAGTCTGTGAGTCTGTTTCTGCTTTGTAAATAAGTTCGTGTGTACCATTTTTTTAGATTCCACATGTAAGCAATATCATATGATATTTGTCTTTCTCTGTCTGACTTCCTTTGCTCATGCAGCTCAATATCAAAAAAACAAACAACTCAATCAAGAAACGGGCAGAAGGGCTTCCCTGGTGGCACAGTGGTTGAGAGTCCGTCTGCCGATGCAGGGGACACAGGTTCGTGCCCCAGTCTGGGAAGATCCCACATGCTGCCGGAGTGGCTGGGCCCGTGAGCCATGGCCGCTGAGCCTGCATGTCCAGAGCCTGTCGCTCCACAATGGGAGAGGCCACAACAGTGTGAGACCCGCGAACCACAAAAAAAAGAAACTGGCAGAAGACCTAAAGAGACATTTCTCCAAAGAAGACATACAGATGGCCAAGAGGTACATGAAAAGATGTGTAACCAGTAGGAGGTTGTCAAAATTAGAGTAGCCCTTTTATAGTGAGGTTATAAAATACTGCTTGTACTTGACTCTCTCTTAGCCCACTAGCTGTGGAGAAACCAACAGCCCCACCATGAGAACACTTGACAGTCCCATGGAGAGGGCCGCTGGCTCAGGAACAGAGGCCTCCTGACAATAACCAGCACTAACTTGTGAGCAGGTAAGGGAAACACTTTGGAAGTGGATTTCCCAACCCAGTCAAGTCTTCAGATGAAGGCAGCCATGAACAGTAGCCTAATTGCTACTTTGGGAGCCAGAATCACCCAGCTAACCCTCTCTTGGATTCACAGAAACAGTGTGAGATAATAAGTGTTTAATGTTTGAAGATGCTATGTTTTGGGATAATTTATTATGCAGCATAGGTAACTAATACATAGACCACCAAATTTACCTCTACGTAACAGGGAAGAAAAAAATATAACTCCATGTTGGATCTGTTTCTTTTACTTTGACCTTTGCTTTCCATTGCTTTTGTTTTGTTTATAACTATAAGCATACATGGTGGCCTTCCTCGGGGAACCCTGCTTCTCTGCCTGAATATTAAACTAGAGTGCCTTTGTTCAGCTCACAGGGAAACACCCTGACCCTGCCCACCTGTGAATCACTGCAGAAAAGAAGAAATTAACACACCCCCTCTCTGAGGCTGACCCAAATCAGGAGATATTTTGCAAGACTTATGACTTTTTACTTTACTTCCTCACCTCCTCCCGCCTCCATTCTATGAAAGAAATTAGCATCCAGACCCTGATAAGATGGTACTCTAGGATGCTAGTCTACCATCTTCTCGGATGCCTGGCTTTCCAAATAAAGCTGCTATTCCTTGCGTCAACACCTCGTCTCCTGATTTATTGGCCTGTTGTGCCGCCAGCAGAGTGAGAGCTTGGAATCAGTAACATCTACTTTGAACTCTAAATCAGAATAGTCCTATGCTATGTTTTTTTGTTTAGAGCTGCCACACAAAGGGACCTTCATCATGGATGACATTGCTGCAATAAATACAAGAACCCCCAAAGTGGCATATTCAAGGGACATGTGTCATGAGGCAACTTGGACCCTAGATGCTTGTCAGTGTGGCTCCACATCTTTGCTTTTCCCTGCACAGACTACACCCTCCTCTGTGCAGGTCACTTCCTTTGGAAGGCTGTAGGTTTCTTCTTCCTTATAACTCTAGTTGACATACGGTTTGTATAGCAACACTGGCTCTAGCCTTGTATGACCTTATTGATTGAGAGTCAGTCCCAATCTTACAGCATATTTCATGAGGCTCAATTCATTTCCCAAGAGTAAAGCTGACTGGCTCCACCTGAGTCAGGTAACTGCCCATAAACTTTGCAGGTGGGACCCAGAAGCAGAGTCACCCAGTACGATCATGACTATCCCGGTCTCTCTTTTAGGATGGAATAGGAGATCCATTTCCAAACGTGGTTATGGAATCTGGCAAGTACTTCAAATGTGTCTAGCATATGTAGCCCCAATTAAGAGCTTCTGAGAAAGCCTGCTGTGAGATCAAGATCACACACTCTCTCCGTTTTTGTTAACTCACTGGGGTGTGAAACACTCTCTTCTGAATGAGAAGAGACAGGAAACATCCTCCTCCACATGACAAAAACCTGTTGGCAACAAGGCATTAGGCTTCATGACTCAAGCCCATAGTTCTACAAAAGCAATTCCAAACTCTCCAAAGCAATTATACATCATATGATATCATCAGAATAAAATAAATATAAATCCCGGGATTAATATGAAGGCATAAACAACTGCTGACAGCCTATAAACTGTATTAGGAATACTTTGATAAACTCCTAGTTTTCTGTACTTCCTTCATCCTCATGACAATAGCTGTTGAGATTCAGCACATACTGGGGACATATGTGGTAAGTGTCTTGGTGGCAGGGGGGAGTAAGGAAGGTTGGGCATTAAAAAAAAAGAAAGAAAGAAAGAAAAAAGAAAAAGAAACAGAAAGCAGGAGAAGTGGACAGATGAATAATGACTTTAAGGCAGTGGGGCAGGGGGCCCTGAAGAAGAAGTCCATCTCCGGAGGCCAGGGAACCCCCTTTCTCCCTTATGACCTCTCTATAAAAGGAGGTGGCTGGTGGTGTCTTCATGACTTTGCTCTTTGTGCTTCCCTCCAGCCCTCAGCAAAAAGGAGGCAATTCTGAATGGGTTATTTCTTTCAGAAACATTCACTGAACAACCATAGGCTGAAGGGTCATGATCTTGTGCAACTCAAAGACCGATGCAGGAGATAGTTGAGCAGACAATTAAAGTTCAATGAGACCGTTGCTATATAATGAGTATTTTTAGGAAAAATTAAATGTGTGCCCAGGGATGTGAGGAGAGCTCTCAACTCTGTTGTTTTGACTCATGGAAGGGGCATTGTTAAGGGCATTGAATTGTGTCCCCCTAAATACATAGTTGAAGTCCCAAACCCCAGTACCTCACAAGGTGACCTATATGGAAATAGGGTCATTGCAGGTATAATCAGTTAAAATGAAGTCGTTAGGATGGAACCTAATCCAATGTGACTGAAGTCTTATATAAAGGGGGAAATTTGGACACAGTGACATGTATATGGGGAGAACGCCCCGTGAAGATGAAGGCAGAGATCAGTGTGCTGCTTCTGCAAGTCAAGGTGTGCCAAACACCTTGTGTGCCAGCGAATCACCAGAAGCTAGGGGAGAGATATGGATCATATTCTTCCTTAACCTTCAGGAAAAAAACCAGCCCTGCTGATGGAAGACCTTGATTTTGGACTCTAGCCTCCAAAATGGTGAGAGAATAAATTTCTGTTGTTTCAGCCAACCGATTTGTGGTAATTTGTTATGGCAGCCCTAGCAAAATAACATAAGCTTTTTTATAGGTTCTAAAGATTAAAAGAGGGAAGGTCCTCCAGGCTTAGAGGCCAGAATAGGGATGCAGTTGCTTGAAGAAAATCAGCTTTGAGGAACATGGCAAGATGCCTTGTGTTGCTGAAGGGAATGGTAGACAGTGGTATGAAGTATGGCTGTAGAGAAAGACCAAGGGGTTGTAAAGTGACGCTTTCTGAGTTTGCAACACATTATTATAAAACCTGATGTAGAGAGAGGGATAGAGGCATTGGAATAGTTTGAGGGCTGCCTGAGATGTGTCCACCTCATGCCTGGTATTAACAGATATTCAAAAGTTATTTGTTAGTGAATAGGCAAGCTTTGGCTACTTCAGTGCAAATAAGCAAGACTTGGAACCCTGGCATATCCAGCCTCCGTCTCCATCCAGGTAGCCTCCTGCATGAATGTTGCTTTTGATTCCTAATCCCCAAATGAAAGAAGAGCCCTAAAAGTAGAACCCTACAATTATTCCTGGAATGAAACAGCCAGTGTTAGCGCAGGAGGGTGTGGGTCCCTCTGCTTCTGTTTCTCCCACGCTCCTCTGCCTTTCAACCTCACCCATTGGAACTATGGGTTGTCCAAGTTCACTCTAATCTCAATCATATGTTTTGGCACTTAGAGAAAAGTGTAGGATGTGTTGAGAAGCCAGAAATGGTAACTAGAAGGGGGGAAAAGAGTGACCAGCAACTCGGAACTGCTCTCTTATAAGGATTGGATTTCTCCACCAATAGCATTGTGGTGGGAGCCAGAGGGGGGCAGCCTTGTAGCAAAATGCCCCGAGTTAAATGCATTCACTTCTTTCCCTGGCAACTTAGAAGGCAGCTAATTTACACGCTACCTCCTATTAGTTTTGGGGAAAAAAACATAGCTAACAATAAGGAAGAGAATGTCATCTCTTTCTTCAGCTTAAACATGCCTGCTTTGGTGATGAATGGTTGATCTCTAAGCTTACTGTTTTCAGGCTATAAAAGCTCTTTATGTCACTCTATAAAAGAACATTTGAACTTATTTAGCTATCTGAGTTGAAATGTTTGGGGGAAATTAAAATGCAATGGGAATTAACAAAGTGAAGCTGTAACCTGATCGGTGAGGGCTGCAGGGTTTGCATAGAAACTTACTCCATTAGGAATCCCTCCTCCCTGCACCCCATGCACCCAGAGCAGCCCCCATGCACAGGAGATGTATGAGCTAGGCAGCACTCCAATAGCAGCCATCATTTCAGCAAAGCTCTCCCAGTCACTCATTTCTCATGCACTGTTGTGATCCACATTCACTGGGGACCCTTTGGCTCTTAAAAAGCTGCGGCTGCCCAGAGGAGGTGACAAGATGTTGACAAATCTGTGTTGTTTTTCTCCTAAAAACTGTGTTTCTGGAGTGCCCTAGGTAGAAATGTGCTTCCCCCGCATCCAGTGTGCCTCTGTTTTGCTTGCTCTGAGACTGTGAGGTCCGAAGTTCTGAGAGATTAGCTAAGTACCCGTGCTGCCTTCTCCCTAAGGAGGGCTCACCCCACTGGTCAGCCACCAGGACGCTGGCCTGGATATATTACTGGAAAGGTTAAAGCATCTTCGAGACAGGCTGACCATGGACCAATTTGCCCAGCACAGTATCCTCTTGGCGTACTTTTAATTGTGTCCCCTTCATGCTCCAGAATGTCCTGGTTTAGATCCTATATCATATGATTGATCTATTCATAGAAGTCTGTTCATGCTTTTTTGGATGCATTTTGTGCCCAACTTGGGGGGATATGGGAGCTTAGGGACTCAGATAAGTTTGAGTGAAGCGTTCTCTTGGTTTAGGTTCCCATAAGGGCAGAACTGAGTCAAGGAATTGGGTGCAAGTGGTGTATTCAGGAGGTGCAGAAAACACCTGTAGGGGAAAAGGGGAGTAAGAAAAAGGGACAGCAGCCAAAAAAGGTTTGCTAGCAACCCACACTGTGGGCACCTGGAGCTTAATTCTCTTGAAGACATGCTGGCAGACAATGAATGCATCAGAATTCTTCCATGCGTGGGGGAGGAAGGCTCCCAGTGATGTTTTCCTCGCACTTCTTGTCTGCCTTCAGGAGGGCAAGGCAGCCTTCAGCTGCTTTGGAGAAAATCCATAAGCAGAGTTACAGACACTGGTGCATATTCTGAGCAAACTGAAGGGATATGGCTCAAGGCATACGGGCAGGCACTGATATTATTGGCTACAGGAGGAAAAGATGAAATAGAGAAAAAAAACACGAATGTTGTGGAGTACCCACATTTTTCCTGATGCTTCAGAATTTAGCTTGATAGACACATACACTCCTTTAGTGGCTCTTTCATCCTAATAGTGACATTATTTTAAGTACAATGTGTCATGTATGTCTCTCCTACAAAACTGTGATCTCCATAAGGAGACCACATTCATTGTCCTCACCATGTTCCTTCAATGTAGAGTGATAATATTTGCTAAATGAATTAATAAATGAATAAATTGTGCTCATTTATTTCATATACTTTATCACCCTATATTTTCCACTCTATTTAGGAGGTATACATTATTATCTCCAACTTGTGGGTAAGGAAACAAGAAGAAACTTTCCCCAATATCACATTGCTAAGAAGTTCAAATCCAGGTTTGTCTAACCTCTAAGCTCACCCTCTTCCAGCATAATCTTCCCATAAAGGGGAAATATTGATACACGAAGTCCCCTACATATGAACCTCCAAGTTGCAAACTTTCAAAGATGTGAACGTGTGTTCACATGTCCAATCAGGTAAGTTAGTTCACATGTCTGACTACATTGTCATGTGTGTGCATCTTCTACAAGTGGTTGTGCTTTTGTGTACTTTACTGTACAGTACAGTATAGAGTACAGTAGTACAGTGTCTTTATGTCAAGCCGAGGATGTCCAGAAGCAAGCGTAAAAGCAGAGGTGATGTAGCTGATACTACTGTACTTTTCAAGGCATTGTACTATAAGATTAAACATGTTTTCTTTATTTTTTGTGTTTGTTTGCATTTTACGTATTATTTGTGTGAAAAGTATTATAAACCTATTACAGTACAGTACCATATAGCTGATTGTGTTAGTTGGGTACCTAGGCTAACTTTGTTGGACGTACGAACAAATTGGACTTACGAATGCACTCTCGGAACAGAACTCGTTCATATGTAGGGGACTTACCATACATAAAGATCTTCCTGCTTCTGCTGGCCTCTGTATTTCAGCAAGCTGTGTAACAAATCCCCAGATACTGCCTAATCCTGGTTCCCATTGCCTCCCATTCTCTTGGCCCCTCATTCAATTTATCTTCCTATTTCAGAATACGTCAGACTCAAGCCTGTTCTAACTACTTGAAGTCTTAGCCTGGAAAAGCAACATTTTTTTGTTTAAACCTTCAGGTAAGTGAAAAAAAGCCAAAGTTTCAGAAACTAATGCTTACCTTTCCCTTGAGTGATTCTCCTCATCAAAGAAGTAAAGGCATTTCAGGATGTGTGACATCATTATTTTTTTTCTTCATTGTTCAACGTCTGGTCATGATTCAATGGGGAGGGGAGACCACAGTGTTGGGCTGATAAATGTTCAATAACCAGCTTTCTTGGAAAACCTAACCAACCAACCAACCTTTATTTGCAGCATATGCAAATTTTCATGGTGTTGATATTCCCACTATGGCCAATTTCAAACTACCCACGTGAAGTCATTGAATGTCTATGTCAGGAATAGATGAAGAGCAGCACATTATTTTATAGTATTTCCACCACATGGATACAATAGATGTAAATAACCTCACATGCATAAATAATGGTAAAACATAGTGAATAATTAGAAAGCAATGAATTTTGAGTATTTATTATCTTTATTTTTAATGCAACTTATTTCATTGTGATTTATTAATTTAATTTTTAATAATGGCTGTGTCTAACAACTGGTACCAAAAAATCTGAAAGTTTAACAAGCACCTCTCATGACCTGGTGTAAGCTGACTACAGCACACCATTTTGGAGACTCTTTCTTGAACAGGTACTTCCTTTTGTAGACTCTGCTCAGATCTTTTTCCTAAGTCCATAAGAGGAAGGGGAAATTGGTCAATGACATCATTTAAGATTCTGGCTGAACAGCTAGAGTGAGAACCAGCTATCTTCTTGATGTTATCAGAGTCTGAGACCCTTTTTGTATAAGTTAATGTTTGCCACGACCCTCATCCCTGCCCTGCCCTTTGGTATCCTGTGTGTCCAGAGGCTGACACCTGAGTACTGTTCATGTTGTCTTGCTTCTGCTTGAGCTCAGCCTAAAGGATGCAAGACAAATGAAGGCAGAAGAAGAGAAAATTAGGAGGATAGTGTATATACGTATAACCACTCTCTTTCTGCCTCATGGCAGTTCGGACATGAGCCTTATATGACTCCTCTTGGGCAACCATTTCCCATGGCTCTCCCTGGACCAGTCCCAGGTTCCTCCTCTCGGCTTCCTCTGTAGCTGTGACTGTTCCTGGGTTGCTTCATCAACCCTCAGTTCACATCTGTGTAAATAGTCCTTTTATTAAACTATTTTCAGCTAACTCCTTTGCAGTGTGCCTTGTATGTTACCCGCACTCTATATGATATACTAAGTACATTTATCCCGTGATATATCCTGCTGCCTTGGTCTGTAGGAAACCTAGTAGCCTGATTCCTCATATGGGGAAACACTTTTCTATGTGATATTCTCATTGTGACCACCCCATCACATCCAGGAGTTCCTGAATATCATTCTCTCTGCCCAGTTACCAGCCATAAGTAGGGAAAAGGGGGTGGAGTCAACTACCTTCTCCAAAATAGAGTTTCCTTTGCCCCCACGTGCAACTTCATCCACTCAGGTGGGTGTACCATCAAGTCACCTTGGCTCGTTAGCTGAACATGACTCATGCTTTGCTCTGAGAGCCAGGCCTCAGCTCCAGTGTCATACAGTCTGTCCTACGGGATCTGTAAAGAAACCAGGCACCTGCTAAGGGCATTTCATAGTTCCTATCCTGTTCTTCTGGCACCACTATTCCCTCTGGGTCCTTGCCTTGCTCTTATGCACAACTTTCTCCAGCCTGACATCTTTCTTGGCCCAATGTCCCATCCCCATGCATGAACTTGGTTGTCAGAACTTCCTAGAATCAATAATAGGTCATCAGACTGATATGAATTGAGTGTGTACCATGCACCATACACTGTGCTAAGGATTTCACATGTACAGACTCCTCTCCCATGGAAACAATTCAATGATACTGGCCCCTTCATTATCTCACCCTTCCAATCTATCACTTACCAATCATGAAGGCCATTTGTCTGTCTACACTCAGATGCCTTCCCTACCCTTTTCTCCACCTGCTCTGTGTTACAGGGAACTACATTTCCAGGCTCCCTTGACTGCTAGCTTCTGAAAAGGCACTGCCAATGAAAGAACTTGGCAGGATATAGAAGGACAGGGAAAAGGTAAGGTTCTCCCTCTCTCCACTTGGGGCCTCATCTCTGCAGCAATTGTGCTTCTGTTGTGGCACCAGCTCCCTCTGGACAACCCGGTCTTTAATGGTCCCAGCAAGCCTGCCTCAGTTCCAGCTTCTCCAGGGTTCCTGGGATTCCTTCCTTTGTCTCTCCAGCCCTAGATGAGACAGTGTCTTTCTATAATTGTTAATCTCTGGATTTCCCTTATCATCTCTTTGCTATTTTGACTCTTTATTTTTTAATTTAACTTTATTTATTTTTTATACAGCAGGTTCTAATTACTTATCTATTTTATACATATTGATGTATACATGTCAATCCCAATCTCCCAATTCATCCCAAGACCAACCCCCATCCCCCACTTTCCCCCCTTGGGGAAAACCCCCATCCCCCATCCCCCCTACATATGTGTCTACATATGTGTCTCTACTTCTGCCTTGCAAACTGGTTCATCTATAACACTTTTCTGGATTCCACATATATGCATTAATACACGATATTTGTTTTTCTCTTTCTGACTTACTTCACTCTGTATGACATTCTCTAGGTCCATCCATGTCTCTACAAATGACCTAATTTCATTCTTTTTTATGGCTGAGTAATATTCCATTGTATATATGTACACATCTTCTTTATCCATTTGTCTGTTGATGGACATTTAGGTTGCTTCTATGACCTGGCTATTGTAAAGAGTGCTGCAATGAACATTGCGTGTGCCTTTTTGAATTATGGTTTTCTCTGGGTTATATGCCCAGTAATGGGATTGCTGGGTCATATGGTAATTCTATTTTTATTTTTTTAAGGAACCTCCATACCATTCTCCATAGTGGCTGTATCAATTTACATTCCCACTAACAGTACAAGATGGTTCCCTTTTCTCCACACCTTCTCCAGCATTTGTTGTTTGTAGATTTTCTGATGATGCCAATTCTAACCAGTGTGAGGTGATACCTCATTGTAGTTTTGATTTGCATTTCAAAACTACAGCTTTTCATGTGTCTCTTGGTCATCTGCATGTCTTCTTTGGAGAAATGTCTATTTAGGTCTTCTGCCCATTTTTTGATTGGGTTGTTTATTTTTTTAATATTGAGCTGCATGAGCTGTTTATATATTTTGGAGATTAATCCTTTGTCCACTGATTCATTTGCAAATATTTTCTTGCATTCTGAGGATTGTCTTTTCATCTTGTTTATAGTTTCCTTTGCTGTGAAAAGCTTTTAAATTTCATTAGGTCCCATTTGTTTATTTTTTTTTATTTCCACTACTCTAGGAGGTGGGTTAAAAAAAGATCTTGGGCTTCCCTGGTGGCGCAGTGGTTGAGAGTCCGCCTGCCGATGCAGGGGACATGGGTTCGTGCCCCGGTCCAGGAAGATCCCCACATGCCACAGAGCGGCTGGGCCCGTGAGCCATGGCTGCTGAGCCTGCACGTCCAGAGCCTGTGCTCTGCAACAGGAGAGGCCACAACAGTGAGAGGCCTGCATACAGCAAAAAAAAAAAAAAAAAAAAAAAAAAAAAAGATCTTGATGTGATTTATGTCAAAGAGTGTTCTTCCTGTGTTTCCCTCTAAGAGTTTTATAGTGTCTGGTCTTACATTTAGGTCTTTAATCCATTTTGAATTTATTTTTGTGTACTGTGTTAGGGAGTGTTCTAATTTTTCTTTCACATGTAGCTATCCAGTTTTCCCAGCACCACTTATTTAAGACACTGTCTTTTGTCCATTGTATACCCTTGCCTCCTTTGTCATAGATTAGTTGACCATAGGTGCGTGGGTTTATCTCTGGGCTTTCTATCCTGTTCCATTGATCTATATTTCTGTTTTTGTGCCAGTACCATACTGTCTTGATTACTGTAGCTTCGTAGTACAGTCTAAAGTCAGGAGCCTGACTCCTCCAGCTCTGTATTTTTTCCCTCAAGATTGCTTTGGCTATTTGGGGTTTTTTGGGTCTCCATACAAATTTTAAGATTTTTTGTTCTAGTTCTATAAAAAATGCATTGGTAATTTCATAGGGATTGCATTGAATCTGTAGATTGCTTTGGGTAGTATGGTCATTTTCACAATGTTGATTCTTCCAATCCATAAACATGGTATATCTATCTCTCCATCTGTTTGTGCCATCTTTAATTTCTTTCATCAGGGTCTTATAGTTTTCTGAGTACACGTCTTTGACCTCCTTAGGTAGGTTTATTCCTAGGTATTTTATTCTTTTTGTTGCAATGGTGACTGAGATTTTTTCCTTAATTTCTCTTTCTTTGTTAGTGTATAGGAATGCAAGAGATTTCTGTGCATTAATTTTGTATCTTTACCAAATTCAGTGATTAGCTCTAGTAGTTTTCTGGTGGCATCTTTAGGATTATCTAAGTATAGTATCATGTCATATGCAAACAGTGACAGTTTTACTTCTTCTTTTCCAATTTGTATTCTTCTTATTTCTTTTTCTTCTCTGATTTCAGTGGCCAGGACATCCAAAACTATGTTGAATAATAGTGGTGAGAGTGGACATCCTTGTCTTGTTCCTGACCTTAGAGGAAATGCTTTCAGTTTTTCACCATTGAGAATGATGTTTGCTGTGGGTTTGTTGTTTATGGTCCTTATTATGTTTAGGTAAGTTCCTTCTATGCCCACTTTCTGGAGAGTTTTTATCACAAATGGTGTTGAATTTTGTCAAAACCTTTTTCTGCATCTATTGAGACGATTATATGGATTTTATTCTTCAATTTGTTAATATGGTGTATCATATCGATTGATTTGTGTATATTGAAGAAACCTTGCATCCCTGAGATAAATCCCACTTGATCATGGTGTATGATCCTTTTAATGTGTTGTTGGATTCTGTTTGCTAGTATTTTGTTGAGGATTTTTGCATCTATATTCATCAGTGATATTGGTCTGTAATTTTCTTTTTTTTGCAGTATCTTTGTCCGGTTTTGGTATCAGTGTGATGGTGGCTCCCTAGAATGAGTTTGAGAGTGTCCCTTCCTCTGCAATTTTTTGGAAGAGTTTGAGAAGGATGGGTGTTAGCTTTTCTCTAAACGTTTGATAGCATTCACCTGTGAAGCCATTTGATCCTGGACTTTTGTTTTTTGGAAATTTTTAATCACAGTTTCAATTTCATTACTTGTGATTGGTCTGTTCATATTTTCTATTTCTTCCTGGTTCAGTCTTGAAAGGTTATACCTTTCTAAGAATTTGTCTGTTTCTTCCAGGTTGTCCACTTTATTGGCACAGAGTTGCTTGTAGTCTCTTAGGATTCTTTATATTCCTGTGGTGTCCATTGTAACTTCTCCTTTTTCATTTCTAATTTTATTGATTTGAGTCTTCTCCCTCTTTTTCTTGATGAGTCTGGCTAAAGGTTTATCAATTTTGTTTATCTTCTCGAAGAACCAGCATTTAGTTTTTTTGATCTTTGCTATCTTTTTTGGTTTCTATTTCATTTATTTCTGCTCTGATCTTTATGATTTCTTTCCTTCTACCAACTTTGGGTTTTATTTGTTGTTCTTTCTCTAGTTCCTTTAAATGTAAGGTTAGAATGTTTATTTGAGTTATTCTTGTTTCTTGAGGTAGGATTGTATTGGTATAAACTTCCCTCTTAGAACTGCTTTTAAAGCATCCCATAAGTTTTGGATCATCATATTTTCATTGTCATTTTTCTCTAGGCATTTTTTTGATTTCCTCTTTGATTTCTTCAGTGATCTCTTGGTTATTTAGTAACGTATTGTTTAGCCTCCATGTGTTTGTGTTTTTTACATTCTTTTCCCTGTAATTGATTTCTAATCTCATAGCGTTGTGGTCAGAAAAGATGCTTGATATGATTTCAATTTTCTGAAATTTACTGAGGTTTGATCTGTGACCCAAGATGTGATCTATCCTGGAGAATGTTCCGTGCACACTTGAGAAGAAAATGTCATCTGCTGTTTTTGGATGGAATGTCCTATAAATATCAGTTAAATCTATCTGGGCTATTGTGTCATTTAAAGCTTCTGTTTGCTTATTTATTTTTATTTTGGATGATCTGTCCATTCGTGTAACTGAGGTGTTAAAGTCCCCCATTATTATTGTGTTGCTGTCGATTTCCTCTTTTATAGCTGTTAGCGGTTGCGTTATGTATTGAGGTGCTCCTATGTTGGGTGCATATGTATTTATAATTGTTATATCTTCTTCTTGGATTAATCCCTTGATCATTATGTAGTGTCCTTCCTTGTCTCTTGTAACATTCTTTATTTTAAAGTCTATTTTATCTGATGTGAGTATTGGTACTCCAGCTTTCTTTTGATTTCCATTTTCATGGACTATCTTTGTCCATCCCCTCACTTGCAGTCTATATGTGTCCCTAGGTCTGAAGTGGCTCTCTTGTAGACAGCATATATATGGGTCTTGTTTTTGTATCCATTCAGCCAGTCTATGTCTTTTGGTTGGAACATTTAATCCATTCACGTTTAAGGTAATTATCGATATGTATGTTCCTATGACCATTTTCTTAATTATTTTGGGTTTGTTTTTGTAGGTCCTTTTCTTCTCTTGTGTTTCCCACTTAGAGAAGTTCCTTTAGCATTTGTTGTAGAGCTGGTTTGGTGGTACTGAATTCTCTTAGCTTTTGCTTGTCTGTAAACCTTTTGATTTCTCTGTCAAATCTGAATGAGATCCTTGTTGGGTAGAGTAATGTTGGTTGCAAGTTCTTCCCTTTCAACACTTTAAATATATCATGCCACTCCTTTCTGGCTTGTAGAGTTTCAGCTGAGAAATCAGCTCTTAAACTTATGGGAGTTCCCTTGTATGTTATTTGTCATTTTTCCCTTGTTGCTTTTAATAATTTTTCTTTGTCGCTATTTTTTGTCAGTTTGATTACTATGTGTCTCGGTGTGTCTCTCCTTGGGGTGATTCTGCCTGGGACTCTCTGTGCTTCCTGGATTTGGGTGGCTATTTCCTTTCTCATGTTAGCGAAGTTTCCAACTATAATCTCTTCAAATATTTTCTTGGGTCCTTTCTGTCTCTCTTCTCCTTTTGGGATCCCTAAAATGCGAATGTTGGTGCATTTAATGTTGTCCCAGAGGTCTCTTAGGCTGTCTTCATTTCTTTTCATTATTTTTTCTTTATTCTGTTCTGCAGCAGTGAATTCCACTATTCTGTCTTCCAGGTCACTTATCCATTCTTCTGCCTCAGTTATTCTGCTATTGATTCCTTCTAGTATAGTTTTCATTTCAGTTATTGTATTGTTCATCTCTGTTTGTTTGTTCTTTAATTCTTCTAGGTCTTTGTTAAACATTTGTTGCATCTTCTTGATCTTTACCTCCATTCTTTTTCCGAGGCCCTGGATCATCTTCACTATCATTATGCTGAATTCTTTTTCTGGAGGATTGCCTGTCTCCACTTCATATAGTTTTTCTGGGGTTTTATCTTGTTCCTTCATCTAGTACATAGTCCTCTGCCTTTTCATTTTGTCTATCTTTCTGAGAATGTGGTTTTTGTTCCACAGGCTGCAGGATTGTAGTTCTTCTTGCTTCTGCTCTCTCCATATAGGCTTTTTTAAAATTGGCTTTGCTGGAACTTTTTATAAGGAGTCTCAGACTGAACTTTTAAAAGGGCCAGGAATGCCATGCCAATGGCTTGTCATAGATCTCGTCATAGAGATTTAGGTGAATTTCTCCCCTTTCCAGTTCCCCCAAATTACTTGAGATTCCTGCACCTGTTAGGAGATGACCCTTCTATTTTATCTGGTAAAGCTTCTGGGAACCTAAGAGCTTCCAATCTCCAAATTGTTCTGGAGTCTCTGAGGAGGCAGATGGGCATAAGGGTCCTCTGCTGGTACCAAGGATCTGGTTCTTTGTAGAGTTCAGGCAAAGCAGAGGAGTCTTCTCTGGGTCCCTTAGTTGCTGCTAGTGTTGGAGGGTCTCCTGCAGAGGTGGGGGGCTGCTGTGGCTCACCACAGGGACAAGGACACCAGCAGCAGAATTTCTGGGAAGTACTCCTTGTTTTGACTCTTCTTATATCTTGAAACTAATTCCCTGTATTGAATTCTATTGAAATATCTGACCTGTAATTTTCTTTCCTGGCTGTACCTTGATTGATATACTTCTCTACTTCTTTTCTTCTACACTCACACCTCTGTATGTGTGTATGTGTGTGTTTAATTTATTGAAAACATCTTCTCCCGTAACTATTTGTTCCCTTTATAGCATTAACTAGCAATCACTAGCTATAACTAGTTATAGTAATAACCATTTGTTCCCACTTCCTTGTTTATTGTCTGCCTTCTCTGATAGGCTGTATGCTTTGTGAAGGTAGGCATCTTACCTATTTTATTCATTACTGTATTTCTAATACTCCAGTAGATGATTGGTTCATGGGCACTCATGTCCAATAAATGAATGAAAAAAAAATTAATGAATCTTCATTTTATGTATAAAGACACTCAAACTTAGAGTGATGAATTAATTTTTCAGATCACTTGATTTTTGAGCTATCAACTAGCCCAGGGCACTGCCTTCCTCATGCCAACTGATGTTTTTCTTATGGAGTTTAGAATTGTGACCCAGATTCCTCATGGAAGAAGCCAACCTATTTCATCTTAGATCTCCCACTCATTATTTCCCTAGCACTGTGTGAAGCCTTTATACAGTGTGTATTAGGCTTTTGAGCCCTCCTTCCACAGCATCCTGAGCCCTATTCCCCATTATCACTCCCATCTCTTGGGTGGGCCAAATTTCATTCCAGCCTTGATCCCCACCCCTTTGAAACTGACTCCCAAGATTCTCAAACAGTGCATAGTGTCTGGGAGAACTGACGTATTCAGATACAGGCCCAAAACAAGTTGTCTCCCCAAATGGCCAATTATCAGAATCTCCCAAAGAGCTTTTAAAAAGCAGACTCGCAGGTCCAATCCCAGACTTACTTGTTAGGTGAGAACTGAGGAATCTGTTTTTAAGAGGGTCCCTTGTATTCTGTGAGTCATCCAGGCTTTGGAACAACTGTCACTGCTACCACAGGAGAACCAATGTAAGAGAAATCACTGGGTGCGGGTGGATATAGAAACAAAACAAAATAAAACAAACAGGAGTTTTAGGTAAATGAGAGGAATGGGACAGTTTGATTCTCAAATATTGTGATTCTCTGGATCAGAAGGGAGGGATTGCCTGTGCCCAGGATTGCTGACCAATCATGTCCTGGGACTGCTTCCTGTCCCTGGTGTCCATCCTTGCCTCCTCAGCACTCTGTGTAGTGGAGCCCTGACAGTAACCAGGAAACACTAGAGTGTTGTCTAACCTCCCTGTTAAGTTTGTCAGATAAGTTATGGAATATCCAGTTAAGTCTGAACTTCAGATGAACAATGAACAGCCAATAGTATATATAAAGTGTGTGTGTGTGTGTGTGTGTGTGTGTGTCTATATATATATATATATATATATATATATATATATGTATATATATACATATATATATATATTACATTTAATTTGAAATTCAGTTTTAAATGGTTGACTTGTATTTTTGATTGCTACACCTGGCAACCCTATTCTCTACAGTGGTCAAACATTAGGCAGGTTGAAGCATTAACCAAGACCATACTCCTTTCTAAGGGGACATTTTGAACTTCTGTTTTTGTGAGTCACGCATGGAGCCAGTTATGAGGAGGTCCTCTTTAATAAACATGGCCTCTGCTAGCCTTAGCACTGGTAGATTCCATTTTGTGCACATTTATTTAGTATATATGGCTGGCTGTTCTAAGGGCCCCAGGTCCATCCCAAAGATCTTGGAGGCAAATACTTAGTGCTCTGGAATGACTTGGGAGAGAAACTCCATCCATTTCAGAAGAGCAGTGTCAATTCAGCTAAACCAGCTCACTTGTTTTAGTTGTCCAATTTGTCTTTTCCATTTTTGGTTACTGAAAAGAAGTTTAACAAATTTGTCTGAGGGCATATCCCGCCTTACTTTACCTTTCTCATAAATGTGTATCAAGCACTGAACATTTTCATGAGTGATGGGATTATTTTCTATTCTTGGAGAAGCCTCTGTATTTGTCATTTATTTATTCATTCAACAAAATTTTTTTTGAGAGTGTGTTATGTGCCACATGCTGTTCTAGGTGTTAGGAATGTTGAAGTGAAAAAACAAACATAGTCTTAAGGAATTTGTGCTATGGAGAAAATAAGGAGGGAAGGGGGATAGAGTGTGCCTCTGGGGAGGTAATGGGGCTACAATTTTAAAATATTGATTAGGGACTATCTCACTGAAAGGTGACATTTAAGCAGCAATTTAAAGGAAAGCTACTTTTAGGATTCTAAGAACTCTTTATTGGGTTTGTTTAATCTTTATTCACTTTAAAATGTGTACATTTACCTAAAAAGAAGTACTTCACAAAAATTCTATCACTTACTAAGATATCAAATTTGTAAAATGATATTGGAATCCAATGCATTTAATGTAAATATCCACTTTTCCATTTCAAATGGACCAACTCAGGAATACATAGTGAATTACAGTTATTTCTGGTTAATGTTTGACCAGGCAGTGAAGTATTTAACATGCACACTCTGGAGTGGGACCATGTGATTTCAAATCCTGTCCCCACCACTTAATAATGGTATTATATATGACAAGTTGCTTTAGCTTTCTCTGCCTCCATTTCCTAATCTTAAAGTGAAATAATGATAGTAGTTACCTCAGAGTATAGTGAGGATTAAATAAGATAATGCAAGATCCTCTCACATAGAAAGTTCTTAATAATGTGCTGATAAGCTGACTCTTCAGAAAAAAAAAATCCCTGATATGTAGCATTTGCCACTTTCCTTGGTGTAAATATTCCTATCATGGTCAGTTTCAAGCTACCAACATTGTCGTTGTGGAGTTGGGGAGAGATGCACACAGGAGGCTCTAATAAGCTGGTGCAAGCTGGCTGTAAGGCACCACACAAATGACTCATGCTGCCGTATTATCAATGGTATTTATTTCTAGAAATACAGTCGTCTGAAGAAAGTATCTTTATGTACACTTATTGATGGCCTTAGAGTAGTTTCTCAATCTTGGCATTTTGACATTTAGGGCTGGATATATTTTTTTATTGTGGAGGGCTGTTTTGTGCATCACAGGATGTTTAACAGAATCCCTAACCTCTACCTATGAGACACTGGGAAATACCCTCCTGCCCCAGTTGTGAGACCCAAGAATGTCTCTGGGTATTGCCAAATATCCCCTAAGGGACAAAATCTCCCTGATTGAGAAGCATTGCTTCAGAGAAATATAAACATAAGCTAGAAAAATATATTTCTAGAGGAAATATTTTTAAAAGAAGACAAAATTAAAATGCCCATGTGGGGCATTTTATATGGCTGCAAATGCAGCAAAAAGAGGATTGGTTTCAGGTAACTACTGGTTAGACAAATTGAGACTTTGGTTATTATCAGGAGAAAAGATGGGCTCAGACATCATAGTTGGGAAACAGCACGGCAGACTGGCTGGAGCACTGGAGGTGGATGGTTGTGTGATGCCCCCACTTCAGTAGCCTGTTGATATCATAAAGGTCTCAGCTCCAGCCTAGACTCTGTACCTTATTAGCTGTGTAATTCTGGGCAAGTCACTTAAGCACTCTGAGCCTCAGAGCCCATCATTAATGGAAAAATGATGAAGACTGACTTAAATGGGTTGTGAAAATAATAGTCAAATCTTATAAATACTTTTGAAAGAGGAAAGAAAAGATCCTTGTTAGCTCTGGGTTTTGGGGATTAGCAGTTCTCGGGCGGGGACTGATGGAGACAGGAAGGTCAATGGGAGGGGTGGGCTGGGAAGGTCAGTTGATGAAGTGCCTGCCCTGTCACACATGGCTGCAGGTCACTGCTTGGAAATGTGACAGCAAAATGGGACCCCGAGCTAATGACTTTCAGGTGTGCTGGCCTGGCTGTTTGGCCACTGGGGAATCATGTCAAGGCCAAGGCTAACGCTCAGGACTGCCAAGGCTAACATCCAGGCCCAGGGTAAACCCACCAGAGCCTGGGCCCTGGGGCCTCCCACTAGACTGCGGCTGCTGATACCCACACCTGCCCACTTGTAGACACAGCAGGTGCTGCCCAACTGCCCCTGCTCCCAGAAGCTCCCATTCCTTGTCACCTGCCCAGCCCAGGAGTAGTGTCATTGTTCTTCCCTTCTCACTCCCAATCTGGTCCCCAGGGAAAGCCCTGCTGGCTGGAGTTAGGCACGTAGACAGAGAATCTCTCCATCCTCCTTCCTCAAGACCCTTGCTCTATTCTTTACACCCTACACCCTGGTCCATACCTCATCAGGATTCCGTGGTGTTCCTTTCTCCCTTTCATCAATCATCCATGGAGATGGACCCAACCCAAGCCGCATTGTACCCAAGCTCTTCTTACACAACAGCCTCTGATGGGCTGCATAGCAAAACTGAATGTCACAGATGCAGCATTCAAGACTCCCAAGGACACGATGGAAGGTAGCCAGAAAGGTAAGCATGCAGACGGGCAGAGTCAGCTCAGTTCACAGATGCTTGTTGATACCACATAAATTCCACCTGACCCCAGGCTTCTAGGAGGATCTGCTCTGACTCCACAAGTAAGACTATTGTGAAAGCGTTTTTGTTCTGGGCCCTACAGACATGTGTCAGAATCAAGACAACACTGCTTATTTCTTAGCTGTGTAAGCATGAGATTTTTAACTGCTCTGTGTATCAGTTTCCTCATCTATTAAGCTGTAATGGTATATTCTTTCACATGATTATTAGGAGGACTGATGCTCCCTCAGCATCGGAACTCCCACTTTGGGAAGGTGAAACCCCAGGGCCATTTTGGTGGAAGGCACAGTTTCAATACACTCACAGAAATGAAGCAAACTCACAAGGTTTATTACTTACAGATCCCAGTACAGGGGTGCAAAGAGCTGGGGGAAAGGCAGTCCTCCATCCCAGGTCATGAGTGAGCAGGAAATAGAGAGGAGAGTAGCGAGCACCTAGGGCGGTGGTCACTAATATTTAGTGGGCTCAATTCTACGTGATTATTTTAAAAGCTGTCCTCAGAAAATCAAAGCGAGAATTTGTAGGGGGAATCGTAAACTCCAGTCCTTATCTAAATGGCCAGATTCTGGGTGTGAGCAGGGTTGCTATACTGTAAAATGCCTGGGCAGCAACCCAGAATGGCTGTTTTCTCATCAAACACTTTTGGCAAGATTGGAATTGACATGGAACCTAGAACCTAATTTTAGTTTTAAAAATTAGGAAAGCACCAGACACACAAAAGATGCTCAGTGTTTTCCCAACGTCATCTCTCCCCTACATCGATCTATGAGGGATACAGAGAAACCTTGAAGGGAATGGTCTATTCTACTGAACACAGCTGGTCCCACAGTCCCCTTAAGCCAGGTGAGGGCATTATGACAGGTGAGACCTGGGGTAACTGGTGGTGTTTGGACTAGATCACTCCATGGACTGTGCATTTCAGTATCAGTGTGTAACTCAAAGAAATGGTTTGCCCCTTCCCAGAATTCAGCCAAGGCCAGTCAGCTCCAGTCCAGCCATCCACCCCATTTTGAAATACTCCATTCCAAATATGCTGTCCCCCAAAGTGTTGATGAATTTGGCCTTGATTACCCCAGATCCAATCTCATTCTGTCCTGGTTACGGTAAATAAACCGGAGCCTATTTAAATGGATTTTTACTGCAGGGTGACCTTTTGCAGAGACTTTTTATTGAAATAGCATCACTGCTTTGAGGAAGGCCGGAGTTTCATAGAAGAAACTTGTGGCAATTTCTCCCCTGCACTGTTGACAGTCTTGGAAGAAAGAAGAGGATGAATGCTGAACTAAAATGAGGGAGGCTGAAAAACTCAGTGGAATCAACAATACTGATTCTTTCTCCAGTTCCTCATGCATGTCCAGGGTGTTGAAGAGATCATATTCTAAGAGAAATTAAAGAGTCATGGCAACTTCTGTTGTTTATGAAATGCATTTTTTAAATGGTATTTCAGAAATGAATGAGCACAGTCACTGTGGTATGGAGGCAAGGTGTGAGGTAGGGATGTGTGTATGTGTGTGTGTGTGGTAATGGAGTGATTATGAACTCCAGGAAATGACCCCTTAGGTCATCCCCCTTGTAAATGGCATTAGAATTCACTCATGATTTGGGGGCCTCATTACATATCACCCACAGCATCTGTCCCTTAATTAATCCCTGTGCCTCAAAGCTCACCCATGTCCAATCTACCCAAAGATTTCATCAGCAAAATCTTTCTAATATACAAATTGTACAACACATTCTCTTGCTCAAAACCCCTTCAGGATAAGCTAGTGTCCTACAGAATAATATTCAAACTCTTAAACCTGGTATTTATAAGTCCTCCCAAACAGCTTTTCTTTACTTCATCTCCTGAACCCCAGCCTTCTACGTTTCAGCTAGAGGAGATCTCCAGGGCTTGCCGTATCTTTTGTCTTCACTGTTGAACATGTCTATATGCCAAAGACCTAGTTGCCCTGTTGAGAGGTTGCCCTGAAAATATTTTCTACTGAAAAAATATAGGGACTATGAAGGAAGTACACAAATAGAAACATTTGTTTATGTTCTCTCCTTTTTATCCTTTGCTTTCCTGTGGTTCCAACATTTTCAAGAATACATAACTTCTCTGATGGAATCCACGAGCATGTAAGTCCAGGTTAGAGAGAGGGACATTGAAACTGTGGATAATCCAAGTTTACTTCTCATTTCAGGGTCAAGTATTCTTAGAGACAAGGCTCATGCCTTATAAAGAGAGGACTGTGCCATCTTTGGGAAAGTATCAAATAGCTAATCAAGAGACTCAGGCTGAATGAGGGTGAGGAAGACCTAGCCTGACCCAGCTAGGGAGAGAGGGAGGGTCGCTGGTGTTCTCATCCCCACAGATCTGCTCCTGGAGTCACAACCAGCCTCCATGAACCTGTTCCTCCTTCAGAGAAAACCTTTGATGACAGCCTACTCTTGACAATGGCTGGTTGGCAGTACATGTTGAGTCCCAGTAAAAATCCAGCCCAGATAACCAGCATCTCTGCACTGACTGCAAAGGAAAATACTACCATTTCAGAGAACCAGGACAATGACAAGCTGTAAATTGTCTGCTCATTGCAGAACTTTTTCCCCTAGCTCTAAGAGACAAAATAAGCCTTTTACCTGAAGTGAATCTTTTGGAAAGTATCTGTCCTGTGTTGAAATTAATTGGATCCTCGGTTATCTGAGATGCACTAAAGTCATTAGTTTCACTAGAATATGGAAATAACTGAGACCCATCCATGATTCTGAGGGGTCACAAAACAACAGATGCCACCACACACTAGCCCTAGATTCTGAGAGCTGTTCCAAGGGCTGGGCATATCTCAGAACCCAGCCAAACATGGGAAACCTAGCCACAGTGGGCTAGATCCTTAGAAGGAAGCCAGAACTCTGTCTAATCACTGAGCTGGGCCACTCACTTGGAAACCAAGAGCAGGAAGATCCAGCTATGGGTGTCTGGATAAAGTCAGAGTGTGAATTCAGGTTTTCTTACCTTCAAATCAACACGTACACATCCTACACTGTGGTCTCTACCTTAATTCTACACTGCTACTGTTTTACTATGTGAGGCCATACCTAGAGGAATCCTTCACGCCCTAAGTCTGGTCCACAATACATATAGAATCATGACTCTGGAGGCTGTGTCTCTCTGCCTTTGGTTGATTTTAATATGATATGAGGTCCTGGAAGTCCCTGTTATTCATTTTATTTATTTATTTTAATAGCCTAAGTTCAACCCCACTAAGCAAATCAATTCAGCACCAAGGCTAAAATTTACAATATACCCACCAATACTTAGGCTCAACAAGATGCATTAAGAGGCTAGTTAAACACCAAATGCAGTATAAATCTCAGGCTTATAGGTGTGCTGAAAACGTAAATAGCTTCCGAAGAGCTTCGATCAATACCAAGATATATGTGCTGGCTCAAAGTGTGCGAATAATTTACATTTTAAATCAGCTCCGCCTTAGGACCCCTACCCACCCCCTTTCCTGGGCTCTGCTATTTCTGTTAATGGCACCAAATTTCTAGTATCTAAATACTGAATTTTGGACGTCTATTAAGATATCAAAACTGAGACTGAGGTGGCATCAGGGTCTGCGTGTTGGTTGGAATCCAGAGATAGAAATGAGAAAGATCTGAAGAAGGGGATCACAGGAGATGAGATAAAGGTGGGACCACAGAGCATCACGGAAGGTATAAATAGGTAGCATAGAAAAAAGGGCAAGTAGCAGGTTGGTACTGAGAAATCTGGAAGCAGGTAGAAGGTGCCTAGTCATACCAAAAAAAGGTGTCTTGGCAATGTTTAACTGGGGCTAGACTGGACTTGCTCTAGAAGATCATGGATTCTGAGCACCAGCACAAAGTAAGGGTCTCACCATGGGAACACCAGACATGGCCACAAGATTTGAGGTGGTGTGAGAAACAAGGCAGACCCAACGCTCACTGCCAAGCCAGGAAGTCATTGTTTGCTTTATGCTGGGCTTGGCTTTGAGGCTGAGGTGGGACTGAGCTCACAGGTGAGTCAGGGACACAGGGCTAAGGATATACAGAGAATCTGCAATCTCTCTTCTCCTGGAGCATATTTTGCAGCCCCTGCCTTCCCTGGGTTGTGGGACAGAAGTATTTTCATGACTTTTCCCCCAAAGGAGTTCACTCCGTACACAGCCCACATTGCAAATACCTGGGCATGAAACTATTTTTACCTGGATTATTCAGGGATAGGAGACCTTCACTGATCCTCATTTTCTTCCAGATGTTTGGCATTGATCACCTTACCTAATGGACCAGAGAATCTGACCATCTGGGCTGCAATCCCTGCTCTCCTGCCCACTAGCATTGCCACACCAAGCAAATTATCCCACCCCTGAAAACTTCCCTTTCCTCATTTGCAGAATAGGAGTAACAGTGGAAGCTCCCTCAACGATTTGATAGAAGGATTAAATAACATAAAGGCATTGAGCATGGCCCATAATAATTTCTCCACTCACTCTTATATTCAGTAGTATTTATTGGACAAACTCTACAAGCCAGACACTTTTTTACCCTTGAGAATACAAGGAAGAAGCACAACAAACCCTTGCCTTCATAAACTTACATTCTAGTTGGGAGGCAGAGAATCAACAGTGAACAAAAGGACACGTGGTATGTCAGGTGGTGAGTGTTACAATGAAAAGATAAAAGTGTAAGGCAGTAGAGAGCAGTGCTCTCTTAGCTAAAACTGTCAGAGAAGTCCTCTCCCAAGAGACTTTTGAGCAAATATGTGAACGAAATGAGAGAGCAAGCTATGCTGAGTCGTGCAGGAAGAAGGTTCCAAGCAGAGGAAACAGATGTGCAAAGGACCTGAGGCTTTCAGTCTAAGGAGCAGCAGGGTGGCTAGAGGGATTGGAGCAGAGTGAGCAAAGGAGAGAGAGGTGGAGACAAGTGAGCACGGGTGGCCTTGACATCTCCGGTAGAGACTCTGGTTGTTATTCTAAAGAAGAAGGGAAGTAATGGGAGGATTCTGAGAAAGGCAGCTTCGTGATGTGATTTACAGATTGAGAGGGTAGCTGTGGCCGCTCTATGGAAGGTAATGTGGGGACCTCTTAGGACTTCCTTGCAGTTATTCAGGGGAAAGTTGATAGGGATGGGAATGTTCCTGCCTCGTAGCATTGTCTGGTACATTGTCTGATATAGGTTAAGGCTACAAAAAAATGCTATCTGTCTTTATTTTATTCTTGTTAACTTCCCCTTAGATGTATGTGTGTGTCTCTCTCTCTCTCATTTTGCCTCTGTGGCATAGGCAGGACCCCTGCCCCAGTCTTGCCAGTCCTTCTATGTGAGAGCATTCTCTTGCCCACCCCCTGCGGAGATAGTGCTGCTGGAACATCAGAGAATTAGCCCAGTCTTAGGGAGCATCCTTGGACCCCGTGTGTTTTGCTAATGACAGGAGATACACATTCAGAAGCATAGCTTTTCCTGGCAGGCTTGAGCCTCAGTGCAAAGCTATGGATCATCTTTCTCCCCATTCTCCTTGCTGCTCCCTTGACCCACTGGATGACCAGGCTAAACTATGAGTGGCCTGGAGTTCCAGGGAGAGGTCAGCAGGCAGAGGGCCTTTCCAGTGGACATCATTTACTGTAACTGCTGGGTTCTGAGGCCTCACTCCCACTACCCAAAGGAGATGTCACAGTCAAAGTAACAACCAAAGGAAAAAAGTGGGAATGGATGCATCCCAAAGACAATATTGTCAAGGAAGATGGTCTAGCAGGACATGGATTTTTCCATTAGTCTGAAGTGCCAAACTCCTTTGAACTCATACGTCAGGTCATAAGGTGGCCCTACCTTCCCTGGCTTGATGCAGTGGGGAAGGGCTTATTCCAACTTCCTCAGCTCCTCCGGGGACTGACAAACAGCTGACAGGGATATGAGCACAGGTCCGTTCTGATTCGTTTCACTAAGTTTGGTTGCTACTCCAAGAAACCTCCTTCATGCGGATGTCTGCTCTGCCACCCGTTTACCCAGCATTTCCATGAGCCTTCCAAATAGTCCTCTGGCTTTTCTCCCTCTACCCCAATGTCCTGCTGCAGATGAGTCTGTATTGTCTCCAGAATGGGTGAATACACCAGCTTCTTGAATGTTCCACCTGCTGTCACTCTTGCCCTGTTTCTAACATAAACCTGGCCAAGCACCCTCCCCGCAACTCCTGACTTCTTTGGTTCTCCAAGGGCCTCACAAGAAGGTACAGTCATCTCTCGATATCCATAGGGAGTTGGTTCCCAGACCCCCCCAGATACCAAAATCTGCACATGTTTACGCCCCCTGCAGTTGGTCCTCAGTATCCACAAGTTCCCCATCCAACTGTACAACCAAGTCTATGTGACTCATCTTGCACCTGTCATGACTCCACCCCAGGCACTCTAGCACAGCCTGAATCCTCAGCCCCCAGGGAGGTTGCAGTCCCCTCACACACTTCTGTGCTTTTACACACATCCTCCCTCCTGTCGTTTTCCTGACCTTGCATCCAGCTCAAAAGCCACATTCCCCATGAAGCTTTCCATGACGAGCCCAAGAAATGAGATTGCTCATTCCTCTGGGTACTTCATATATTTTCCTACCTTTATTTAAAATTTCCCAAATTGTTTTCCAATTATCTGTGCATGTAGCATTCTCTTGTATAAGTGCATCAACTCTCTGAAGGCAGTGGCAGTTTTATGTTGTCATGCACAGAGCATTTGTACTGTTGGTCGCAAGGAGTTCTATGAAGTAGATTTAGACAAAATGGATGAGTGAAGAGTATAATAACCCAGTGAGTCACAGCTACAGTGGGGAAAATCCCCAAACACATTATAATAATATTAGCCATTTTTTTTCCATTATTGACTCATTTACTCTTCACATAAATCTCATGAGAGAGGTATTTTTATCCCCATTTTGCAGACATCAAACTGAGACTAAGTTAGGTTAATTGAATTGTCTGAGGTCTGACAAGTAACTTGTGGTGTGGAAGCCAGAATTTAAAGCCCACTCCATCGAGCTTTGACACGTGAGCTCTTAGCCACTGTAGAAATACCCACTCCCATTGTGGTAGATGTTGCTCTGTTGGCCTGTCTTTGACAAGCCCTGAGGTTGGACTTGCAACGAATTGAGGAATTAGGTAAGAGAGGCAACTGAAGCCGAATACACAATGTGTCTGCCTTTAACAGGGTTTACAGACTTGCTTCTCTGGGATGTCACCAGTTCAAAGCACTTCATGCAAAAGCGAGTGAGGAGAGCCCACATGACTTAGCTCAGTACTTTGTTTAGAGTTCCAGTTCATCCTTATCAACTTCACCATCCAAAGAGGGTTCTTTCTTTCTCTGCGTAGAGTTTTCAGACACAGAAGGAACTGTGGCTGATTGGTTATCATGATAAAGCTTTAATTTTGTACTGGCTTTGATTTGGAGGCAATCATTTGTGCCTGAAAGCACTGTGCAAGGGTAAAGGAAGAAACGGGGATGATGTTACCAGGGGTTCCTGAGCAGTTCATGGGCTGTTTTTCCTCTGGAAGCTCTTTGTCTCAAAAGTCTATTTCATGGTGCCCCCAGAGCCCCTTTGGACCTTCCTGTATTCATTCAACAAACACCTGTTAACACCTAATACACCAGATCTTTTAGGCTATCTTGGCAAACAAGAGGAAGGCTTTTAAAACCATGAACCTCATATTATACAGGGAGAGACAAAAAATACTCAGGTAGATAATGATAAAAATAAAACACTTTTGATTGCAATAAGTATTACCAAAGAACTTAATAGGAGGAAGGGAGAGAAAATCATGGAGGTTGTGTGACTTTATATAGTGTGGTCAGGGGAGCTTTCCTGGAGAAGATGTCTTTTAAGTAGAAGCCTGAAGAAAGAGAAGGCCGGCATTGGAGCATGGTGGAAAGGGGGACTCAGGCATAGGGAGTCAGAAGGCTGGATTGGCAGCCAGAGTGTTGAAGAGCATGTGTATCTGTGACGGTGCTCAAGATCAGGATGGCATCAATGTTGCCTCTGAAACTTAATTTTTTTTTTAAATGACATATCGTTTTTTTAAAATATTTATTTATTTAATTTATTTATTTTCCTTATTTTTTTTTTTTGGCTGCGTCAGGTCTTAGCTGCGGCACACGGGATCTTTGCTGAGGCATACAGCATCTTTTCGTTACGGTGCACGGTCTGCTCCGGCTTCTATCTAGTTGTGGTATGCAGGTTTTCTCTCTCTAATTGTGCCAGGTGAGCTCCAGGGTGTGTGGGCTCTGCAGTTTGCAGCATGTGGGCTCTCTCATTGAGGCACGCGAGCTCAATAGTTATGGCACGCAGGCTTAGTTGCCCCGCAGCATGTGGGATCTTAGTTCCCTGAGCAGGGATAGAACCTGCATTCCCCACATTGGAAGGCAGACTCTTGACCACTGGACCACCAGGGAAGTACCTGAAACTTAATTTTGAATAGCATGTTGCCTGTGCACCAAATGAACTAGAAAAAATGCTGCCTCTCTCCTCCATTTCTAACTATATGAACTAGGTCTCCTACCACAGCATTCTAGTTTATCCCTGGTGTTCATTCAAGTTGAGAACACACTGCTGGAGAATCTCCTCAGCTGAAAATCACCCCATTAACAGAACGATATGGATGGTAACTCTGAAGTCATCTGCAGTCACCAAAGCTTCTGTTTCAGGTTTGCGATGAGCAGGGGACCAGGGCAGCTTCTCTAGCACCAGGGTCAACTTTTTTTAACACATTACTTAGAGAAGCAAGCAATTTCATATGAAAAGGCTGAGTTCTTTTTATATGGCATTCTGTGCTTCAAAAACAGAAAAGTCTCTTGGAGGAGGTGACTTCAAGGTGTATACAATGCCAGCTGATAAAGAGGAGAAAGATGCACATTCGGGATAGAAGAAATAAGCTCCTTAGATTTAGAAGCTTGTATCAATTGGTCCATGCACATGTGGAGATAAGCCAGATTGGAGAAGGTCTGGGCTGGAAAGAAGTCAAGGTCAGAGACATGAAGTTCAAAGGTCAACAATAGGGTGCCTTGAAAGCCAGGTCTGAGCATGTTCATCTTGCACTTCCACTCTGGCCTCTCTCTGCTTTCTTGGGTGTGAATGGGACTTCTTCCCCATCCTCCTTACAGGAGGTTTCACAGCTAAACTCCATTCTTTCAACCATCTTGGGAGGTACAATTATTCCCATTTACTGCATAAAGAGACCAAGACTCTGGGATTAACTGAGTGGTGGTGAAGCATCATTCGGACTCATGTCCCACGTGTGTCCGCAAAGCTACACCACAGCTCCATCCTTTTCTTGCCTGCATCCTGCCTCATCTCTGTGTGCAGCTCAGCCTCTTTGTGCCTTCGAATCTCAGCCCAGTTAGGTACCACGATCATCCCATTAGTACAGGTAAGTAAACTGAGGTTCAGGCATGTTACATCAGTCCTCTAATGTTGCACTGCTAGGAAGTGGCAAACACATTATTCAAACCCAGAGGTTTCTGCTCCTAAGAGCACACTCCTTGCCCCCCAGGACCCAGTAGCTGTGATTATTATTATAATTATATTATAATTATATATTATAATATATATTATATATAATATAATATAATATAATTATATTATATATAATTATATATAATTATTATATAATTATATATAATTATATAATAATTATATAATATATATAATTATTATATAATTATATATATAAATATATATATATTTATATATATTATATAAATATATATAATATATATTAAATATAAATATATTTTTATATAATTTATATAATATAAATATATAATTATAATATATTATATATTATAATATATATTTATATAAATATATAAATATAAATATATATAATATATATTATATATATAAATATATAATTATATATATATTATAATATATAATATATTATAATTTTATATATATAATATAAATTATATATTATAATTATATTATAATTATAATTATCAGATAATTATTATTGTTCTTAGTAATGAATGATTGCTCCGGGTGATGTCGGAAGTGCAGCAGCGAGTAGGCAAGAAAGGTGCTGAGGCGGCCAGTCTGCCTGGGAGCTGCTGGGGCACCAGGGACCCTCGGGAGCCTCGGAGCTGTCAGCACAGCTCTCACTAGGGAGTGAGCACCACCCCGGCTTTCTCAGGCCTCTCTGAAATCCAGCCAAGGAGCAGGCCCTGAGCAAACGCTCAGACAGCTCCCCCAGCCTCCAGTCTCGGGCACGGTGCCCTCGCCCCTGGAGATGGAAACAGCCAGGCCCCTCTGACTCCAAGATGCCTCATTGCTCCTGACACCTTGGACTTCAAACCCACCATCACTGTCATTCAGCATCTACCCGAAGGGGCACGATGTAGGGAGGGAGGGGGGAGAGGAAAGGGAAGGGACCTCGAGGCGGCGAAGGCAGGAGGGGGAGAGAGGCCGGTGGAAAGAATTAAGGACCCACTTGTGGGAACACTTTGGCGTGTTGGGCTAAAAGCCCAGCTGTGTGGGATCAAAGGGGACCCCCAGCACAGCCCAGGGCCAGAGGATCAGCACCTTGCAGGGCTGGTTATGCCTTAATCTTCCTTCTTCTAAGCCTTTGAGGGTGAACTGCAGCCCCTGCCTGACAAGATGCTGCCCCGGGAGACAGGTCTCCAATCCGGGGTTTCCAACAAGAGGCCCCTAAGGGGAGTGTCGCAAATCTGGATTCTTCCACCAATCGTGAGGTGAACTCACATCAAGAAAAAAGAAGTCATTCCCTTTTCAATTCTCTTTCCTTCTCGAGATTACCTTAAAGGCAATGCATCAAGTTAGTTCTAGAGTGTCTAGAACCCTTAACTCCTTTCGAAGCTTTCGTTTAAATGAAGAAAGAGCCAGGTCTCTGGTAGGCAAGGATGTCCAGGTAAAACATAATATCGTTGTCGAGTTTTCATTGTACTTGACAGTTAATAGCTGCTCAGAACAGGAAGCATGCCTTGTCTCTCTCCAGTCATGATATAAAGTTTCTGTTTAAATCCTTATACTGGACGTTTTGAAAAGTGGAAGAAAATAATAGCTCAGGCTTTTGCAGATATTCTGAATGCCTTAAGGAGACTCAGGGCTAACTGAAGACAGGGAAATAGGACCCAGGATGGCAAGCCTGGACAGCTGGCCTCCCAGGGCTCCGGGAATGTCCTGGAGACAGGATAGCCAGTCCTGGGGCTGCCTGGTGGAAAGCCAGCTCCTGGCAGCCAAGGGGGCCCCCTGAGCCCCTTTTCTCTCAGCAAACATCCATCTCTCTCCTCTTTGTCCTTAATGACCACAGCCAGAGGGGAGCGGCTTTGACTCCCAAGGAGGCTGTTTGTATCCAGCCTGTGAGGAGAGGCCCAAATTGGCATTCCACATCATAATAAAAAAATTCCCAGCAATTATTAAAAGATTCTTATCTCTTGCTCCCTACGTGGATAATGAGGTCCTTCTCTGCTGGACTGAGACAGGCTGTCTCGGCTCTCATTTAATGAAACAGGACCAAGTTTGCAAATGAGCCTGCCTGGCTCTCCCCCCTTAACCTCTGCTTGTCGACTTGTACATCAAACCTCCTGGCTTCTGTCCTTCCTTATTAACAGCCTGTAATCTTAGCAGGGCCCTTGCCTTGGCACTTCCTCTTTGCCTGTACAGATCTGGTTTTCCCTGGACATAACTTGGGGGGCGGGGGGTTGGGAGGACAGGGTGTTGCTTTTGTCTTTCTGGGACTGAGGTTTCAGGGGCTCTGGGTGCTCCTGGTTTCATCCAACAAGAAGAGGGGTGGGCAGAAAGAGAGAGAAAGCTTTATCTGGAAAATCACTAGCACTTTTCTCCTGGGAGCCATTGGTGCTAAAAGCTGGGTTTGGTAATGCTTCTGATTGAAAACCTCTACCTGAAGCTGTGGGTTTCAGGGGTTCATTGTTATTGTGTTTTTTTCCCCCAGACCCAGTCTACTCCTGAGGGCGGGATTAAGTCAGCTGAGTCATCAGGCTAAGAGTCATTGTGTTCTACTTTCCCAAGTCACTGTGTCTTGGTCTTCCAGGGACTTTCCTTTATTTTGATCCCATTTCAACAAAAATCTTTGAAATAGAAATAACTCTTCTAAGTGGAATGCTTGACAGCGTTTCTTAAAGGCTCATGCCCTGCTGGGGAAGGGGCAGTTTCACCGACTGGATTGATCCATTGGTCTCTTATGGATATCAGCTATTGTTGTCCCAACATGGGAACTGATGGTGTCTCTGCTCCCAGAAGGTGCCAACTCTCTCTGTCTGGTCAAGTGTGGCCAACACTATAGCTCTTGAGATAGATGGCATTTGGAATAATAACCACCCACCATTCTAGGAGGGCTTCACTCAGATTCTTCGAGATTCTGTTCCAGTTGTCTTGCTAGCTAACCAAGTATGCCAAAACTTAGTGACTTTGAACAAAAATCATCTTATTGTATGTACCTCATGATTTTGTGGGTCAGGAATTCAAGCAGGGCTCCATGGGCCTATTCTGCTGCTGCTTGTGGCGTTGCCTGGGTTCTCTAGGTGACATTCAGCCAGTGGCTGGCTTAGTCTGAAGATCCCAGGTGGATCCACATCTGGAGGAGGACAGGTTCTCTTAGCAGGCTGCTCATCTCACCTGGGCTCCTTTCCCTCATCATGCTTCCCAAGGACTCTCCAGTGGTCTCTCCAGAAGAGCACTGGATTCCTTACACAATTGCCCAGAGATCTAAGAGCAAGTGTTTCTAGAGACAGGAAGTGGAAGCTGCTGGCTTCTTATAACCTGAGCCTGGACCCTGGCTTTTCATCGCTTCCAAGTCATCCTGTTGGTCCCAGCTCCCATAGACTCTGCCCTGATTCCAGGGAAAGGAAGATACTTTAAGAGTAAGAGCTGGGCTCCCAGGCCAATGCCTTCAGAAGAAGGTACCGGTAACACACAGAAATGCCTGGAAGAGATACTGGACGTGGCCTCTTGATGGACATGACTGAAGGAGTAGCGGGAATGGGGCCAGCCTGCCAGTCCTCATATGAACTCAAGCTTAGAAAGTGACAATCACAGGAGTATGATTCCCAGTATCTAAAGATGTTAGGGGAGGGACTTCCCTGGTGGTCCAGTGGTTAGGACTCCTCGCTTCCACTGCAGGGGGTGCAGGTTCTATCCCTGGTTGGGGAACTAAGATCTTACATGCCACATGGTGCAACCAAAAAAAAAAAATATGTTAAGGGAAACCAAGGATCTAGGTAGATGGAGAGCCTGAGACCTAGGTTTCATCTTCCAAAGGAACTCAGAGCAAAGAGCTTAAATGAATGCCAGTCTTTATGCCAGTTATCCCCACAGATGGCCCCTCACAGCTTGGGAAATAGGGTAACCCAGAGTCAAAGCTGACACTCACAGCCAGGAGAGTCAAGCCGTGAGCTGCTGTCTTCCTTTTCTGCATCATGAGTCTCCTAGGGAGTCACCCAAAGCTAACGTTATCACTGCCTCAATCAAATGAGGTCCTTTTCAGGAAGTTGGGGTGTGGCATTGCATTGCCATTGGAGGTCTTTTCTGCTTATGTAAACATTACTAGAATCTCAGTACTTACTATGTGAGTCTTGTGGGGATCCAGAAGCAATAGCTTCCTACCAAGGCAGGAATACCATCTCCTCTGCATGTCTGTGCCCCTGCCCCTACTACTGTCATCTGTTCTGCCGTCCACAAGCACTCCTGAGAGATAAACTTGAGATATATATATACACTGATTCTTCTTCCGTATTTTTCCCAGCTCAACACCAAGATCTCCCCATTCCACTTGATTATCCTCAGAGGCACACAAGAGAGGAGGAGATTTCAACGGTTCCCAAACCTAGCTGTGCATAAAAATAACCTGGGAAATTTAAGAAAAATATGCAGAGTCCTGGGATTTCCTTAAAGAGATTCTAATGCAGGAGGCCTGGGCTGGGACTCAGGAATCTGTAGGTCCCCAACTTCTCCCTGGTGATTTTGATTTGAGCCTGTGCCCTTCTAGATACATTTTATTAACTCCCAGCTATGCTGGGTCTTCATTTCAAAGGGATGGAGCCAATTAGCCCTCTCTGTTGGTGAGACCAGCTTGGTTATTGAGGAGACAAAGGCACAGGGTGTGTTTTCTATAGCTAGAGCCTGACCTATGACCTTAGCCAGCTGCCTTGCAAATGCCATTGGTCACCAGGGCAACCCAAACATAGAGAGTTAATGGTTCAGAGCAAATGCATCTTCACTATTGGCGTGGGAGGAGGGAGGGAAAGACAACTCTCTACTATGAACAGGCCATACTGAATCTGTCACTTCTGAACAGCATCATCATCTTTTATTCTGAAAATATATGATGGAACTAAACACCTCCTTGGCACTTAGCATGAGGTTTAAGACTGTCTGCCATCTAAGCATAGAGTCTCACACCTACCCCTTTCTTCCAAGGAGGTCTTTGTTTAAACCAAGATAAAATAATACATCCATGTTATATAGTGGTTCAGACACAGGCTCTGGATTTAAAGACATGGGATGGAATCTTGGCTTTAGTATTTGTGAGTGGTATGTGGACAAGCAAGAAAAGTCAGCTCTGTGCCTCAGTTTACTTATTCTGCAAATTTCTGGTAAAATTAATACCTATCTTGTTCTTAAGATGAAGTATGAGATAGTACTTGTAAATAATAAATTTGGCACAGTGCCTGCTGCATGGTAAGGTCTCAAGAAATATTCACTATTGATAAACCCCTTTCTCATACGTGGCTCTCCTTCTGGTCCCCAACTACAGTAAAAGCCACCTTGATACCCCAATTGGCCAAGGCATAATGGAGGGGTCTTCTTCCTCTCCCTTCTCTCTCCAGCTACCATTCAAATATCTCTGATCTAGCCCGTTCTTCCTATTACCCATAAAATGTCCAACTTTGCCTTCATCACCTCTGCTTTCACGACTGACATCGGCTCAAGCTTGTCTCCCTACCAACAGTTTCTCTTCCTGGTGATCATTCCCCAACTTGGTCCAGAAAGATCCTTCTAAGAGTTGAATCTTTTTCTTTTAAATAGTTTTTTTTTTTTTTTTTTTTGGCAGTACACGGGCCTCTCACTGTTGTGGCCTCTCACAGTGCGGAGCACAGGCTCCAGACGCGCAGGCTCAGCGGCCATGATTCACGGGCCCAGCCGCTCCGCAGCATGTGGGATCTTCCTGGACCGGGGCACGAACCCGTGTCCCCTGCATCGGCAGGCGGACTCTCAACCACTGCGCCACCAGGGAAGCCCCTAAGAGTTGAATCTTAATAGCTCATTCTGCTTGAAGAATTTATTGGTTTCCTTTTCCCATGACACTGAGTTCAAGTCCTTTGCTTGGTATACCAAGCCCTTCACACCTTGTCCCAAATCTCCCCTCCAGACCACCCACGTTGCTTTCCTCTGTATCAGTTAGAATTCTACGACTATATAGATGTCCTTCTGTGTTTCTCTCTACAATATCTTTCCTTCTGGCCAAGACATCCATCACCTTCTTTTCTCCATGGTAAGCCTCAAGTCATGCTTAAAAACCCAGTCTCAGTGTCAGAGGTCCCTCTTTGATGCCCTTGGTGGAATCAGTCTCTTTGTCACCACACCTTGTTTCCTTACTCATCTCAAAGTGGGGACTCATCTCAAAGGACTTATTTAAGGACATATATCAAAGCTATATTGCCAGCACCTGAGGTTCAAGCTAATATGATTAAGAGCTCAGGCTCTGAGGGCACATACTTCTGGGTTTAACTCAAGTCCTAACCTAGCTGTGCCTCAATTTCTCCTCTACAAAATGAGCATAATAAAAATACTTTTTTCCTGAGTTATTGTAAAACTTAAATGAAATCGTGCAAGAAGAGTATGTAGTATAACATACTAGCACTAAATAAATGCTGGCTACTTTTTGTTTGGTTTTCCTTGACGGAAGGCTGGTCTTCCACGTGAGTCGAGGGCAGAGCCCTGGTCTTTTACAGCTTTGTATTATGAGCTCCCAAGGCAAGGTCTGGCACTTAATAGCTGCTCAATGAATGTTGAAAAAAGAATGAATTAATCCCAATCCTGAATTTATTATTAACATATCATCTGATTATTCTACTATCTGAAATGTGATGAGCCCTAAGCTCAGATATGAAGGGCTTAGCTCTCTCTCTACTCCTTGCTCCCAACCTTCATTCCTTTTTCCCTCCCTCCCTCATTCCCTTCCCTCCCTTCCTCCCTCTTTTTCTTCCTCTCTGCCATCCTGTAGTCCTTCATTTTCTTCTTAGCTGCTAATATGATAATTTATTTATTTACAATGAAAAATAGATCTGTTGTAAGAACAAGGAACACTTTTATCCTAGTGATAAGCCATCATATTACCAATTTCAAGCTGTTCGAGAGCCCAGATCATAATTAAAAATTACTTGTCTTACTTGGTGAGGAACTAGTGCCCCCCGCCAACAGGCACGTAAGTAAATTGAGAGTTAATTCTCCAGCCCCAGTTCAAAGCCTGAGGAGATGTTAGTCCCAGCTGACAGCTTGACTGAGGCCTTATAAGAGCCAGACTCGCCCAGCTGAACTTCTGGACCTGTAAACCTCAGAAACTATGTGAGATAATAAATCTTTGTTGTTGAATATAAATTGCTAAGTTTTGGGTCATTTGTTACACAGCAGTAGATAAGTAATATATTCCTTGTCAGCAATGCCTTCTCTACTTGCAGACAAGGAGAAAATACTTGGAATTTAGAAGTTATTCAAGAAAGAATTATTTTGCATAAAAGGGGATGTGATAATAAAGTGACTGACGGGTTATTTTTGAAAACAAAAAGTATTACTAATATGGTTAAGACAAATGTTAGTAGTACAAATTAAATAGTGTAAATAGAAAATAAAATTTGAACTCCTCTTCATTCCCCAGTCCTGTGCCCCAGAACCAACAATATCATTTTATCTTAGAATATGTATAGTCATATACAAGTAGACATACAATAGTATCATACCCTGCATCAATGGATTTTGAAGTTTGGTCCCAAGACCAACAGCATCAGCTTCACCTGGGAACTTTTTAAAAATGCAAAATTTCAGATTTTGCCCCAGACCTATTGAATCAGAAATTCTAAGGTGGGTGCTTTAACAAAACCTTCAGATGATTCTGATATATCATAAAATTTGATTCTATGTACCATTCTGTAGCTTACTTCTTCCACTTGGTAGACTTTGGACACCTTTATGTGTCATTAAATATATATATATATATCTGATGTATTCTTTAAATTGCCACCCAGGACTTTATCATAAGTATACATCACACTTCATTAAACAATTCCACATCAATGTTTCTTTCCAAGTTTCTTTAGTATCATAGGCAAGGTTAAAATAAAAAGGCTTGTGTTATGTTTATATATGGTAGATAGGTAGGTAGATAGATAATAAACTTTATGAACATTCTCTAGGAGAAATTCTTAGAAGTAGTATAGTTGGGTCAAAAATAAATGCATTTTGACTTTGGACAAATTTGATAGGTTCTCTTAAAAAATATTACATTGATGTTTATTAGTAGGTCTAACTCTTGAAATCTACTTCTATATTGGGCATTGCTATAAACGTTTAAATTTCACTTTCATGGGTTAAAATCACTACTCCCTTTATACTGCATTTCTTAATTTATGAGTAATATTAAGCACTTTTCATAGTTTTACTGACTTTCCCCTGCTATGAACTGCCTTTTTCAGATCATTTCTTTCCAAAATGAAGATTTCAGCAAAGACGTTATTCTGACTTCTTTGGGAGTCTTTTTGAAGGAAAACTGCATTATTAGCATCCTGCCTGCAGGCTGGGGGAATGATGCCCATGAACTGGATGGTGTTTTCCTGCCTCACTAGCTGCATGCTGCACCCTGGTACACTGTTCTACCAATGAGGTGTGTTAATTTCAAGGCCCATGATGATAAAATTATGGATGGTTCAGGGCAAATCCAGCTCTATTGCACAAGCAAAGCTCATAGTGCACCTGCATAGAATGGATCTGAAAAATTTGACATTATGAGCTGATTTCGTTCAGGTTCAGTAAACATTTTCGGTAAAGGGCAAGATAGTAAATATTTTTGCCTCTGTGGGCCATATGGTCTCTGTCATAACTACTCAATTCTGAGATCATATCTCATAGACAACATATAATTGAGTGTGCATGGCTGTGTTCCAACAAAACTTTATTTACATCAACAGACTGTGTGCCAGATTTGACCCATTGGCCTATAGTGTCCTGACCCTTGATTTAGACATTCTTAGTAGATGAAGAGTTTGTGCTCATACCTGTGATTAAAAATGATTTTTCCTGGTTCTCCCCTTTTCCCATCTCTACTTCTCCTCATTTTTCTCCTCTGTTTTTACTTCTTCTTTCTCTTCCTTCCTTCCTTTCTCACCTCTCCCTTCCCCCCCCACCCTCTTCCTCTCCTCCTCCTTCTTCTTCTTCTCAATAACTTAGTAATGTAAAGCCAGTTTCTTCAAGTCTCTGTATCTCAGTTTCCAAATCTATAAAATGGTAATGACAACAGGACTATATGAAAAGGTCATTGTGAAGAGTAAACTAAGAATTCTAGAAAATTCTTTGAGAGATATACACATCGATATCTATGCATGTATATGCAATATCTCAAGATAGGGAAGAGTCATAAGCAAGAAATAATTATAATTCTGAAATGAAATATTTAGCTTTCAGACAAGCATATCTTTTAAGGTGTTTTCTTGTCAAATTTCAATATTTTATATATTGTACAAACTGTCAGTAGTGCTAGAGTGCCTTTCCCCTCCTTGTGTTCTGGTTCTGCCTGGTGGACGAGGAGCTCTTCAGAGCTCCATTCGTTTTACCTGGAGCCAGAGCATCTTCTACTGACCCATTTCTATTCACTAGCTGGGACTCAAGTCTGTCCAGACCATTTATCAAGGATGGTACAAGTACACACTAGTCATGTCACGATCTTTTGCCAGGCTCAGCTTACTAAATTGGAATGCTTTGAATAGGTAGAGTAATTGGAATCAAACTTGATTTTGCAATATCATTTTGAGCACTTTCTGTTGAACAGTGAGTGGCCTCTGCACTTACCCAGCAATTCTAGTTATATGTGTTGTCCCAACCTCTGATTCTGGCTTTTTCCCATCTTCACCAGCCCTTACTCCTTAAGTGTCAACATGACAACATGGGGCCTCTGGAAGGAAGTATGACCAGGCAGTCTGAAGAAGTTTTGTTTTTTTTTTAAATTTTATTGAAGTATAGTTGATTTACAATGTTGTGTTAATTTCTGCTATACAGCAAGGTGATTCAGTTATACCTATATAGTATATTCTTTTTCATATTCTCTTCCATTATGATTTATTATAGGATATTGAATTTAGTTCCCTCTGCTATACAATAGGAACTTTTTGTTTATCCATCCTATATATAATAGTTTTCATCTACTAACCCCAAATTCCCAATCCTTCCCTCTCCCTACCCCACCAGCAACCACAAGTCTGTTCTCTATGTCTGTGAGTCTGTTTCTGTTTCATAGATAAGTTCATTGAAGGAAGTTGAATGTACTGCTCCTTCAAAAAATACATGGTTATAAATATAGAGGTCTAATATTAAGTATAGTAAATATTATACTTTTTGTTATGGATTAAGTTGTGTTCACTCAAAATTTATATGTTGAAGTCCTAATCCCTAGTGCTTCAGAATGTGGCTTTATTTGGAAACCCTGGAAACAGGGTAATTGCAGATATAATTAAAGTTAAGATGAGATCATACTGGAGTAGGATGGGCCCCTAACCCAATATGACTCATGTCCTTATAAAAAAGGGAAATTTGGAAACAGGCACAGACACAGGGATATGAAAGCATGTGACGATGAAAGCAAAGATCACAGAAGCATCTACAAGTCATGAAACACCAAAGATAGCCAGCACATCACCAGAAGCTAGGAGAGAGGCATGGACCAGACTCTGGCTCGCAGCCTTCAGATGGAAGCAACTCTGCAGTGTGATTTTGAACTTCCAGCCTCCAGAACTGAGACAATAACTTCTTTGTTTAAACCACCAATTCGGACGTTTTTATCGCAGCTCTAGCAAATGAATTCACTTGTAATTTATACTCAATAATACTAATAGTAGTAGTAATAATAATAACAAAACTCTGCATTGAACAATAATTATCCTCCAGTCTTGTGCTAGGTCTTATTTTATGTGTAATATTTCATTTTGTCCTCCCAAATATCCCTATGAAGTAGGCGTAATTATTAGCCCCCTTACATGGATAAACTAACAGAGGCTTTTAGAGATTTTTAGAAGCATTTCCAAGATTACACAGATGGAAAGAGGTGCATCAAGGATTTGAACCCCCCTAATGCCAAGTCCTGTGGCCTGATTCACTTTGTAATTCTATGGAAACTCAGGAGAGTCCCTCCGAGGAGTGATCACTTCCCATCAGCCTCGGTAAATGAGAAGTAATAAGAGATACGGAAAGTAGGATGTTGACAATGCAGCAGTTAAGTGGCAGAGAGAAGCCCAAATGGACAGGGAGTTATTTGTGGGTGTTGCTGATTTAGATCTCAGCTTGCAGATCTGAGTCATCTGTTTGTCCTCCGATGTTCTGTGCTCGAAAGCAATCGAGGTGTTGGTCCTGGATCAGCCTCCCTGAGTTTGAGCACTCTCCCTGTGATCACTGGCATATTTTCCCACACAACAATCCTGGTTATGAATCCAATTGGTACTTTCCTCATCAGGACTCCAGGGAAGCTGCTGGAAACACACGTCACACTAGTTTTGGGACCTGGGTTCATCATGCTGAGAGTCAACAGATTGGGCCAGAACTAAGTTCAGAGGTTAATTGGAATCAAAACTTTGGAAATTGTGAAGTTACTCAATTAATTATCTGTGACTCCTCCCTGTCTTCCCCTTTTTTGTCTTCACACCTGAGAAATGTCCAGGGAGCAAAAGGCACTTTCCTCACACAGGTGTTCACCTTTGTCCCAAGAGGTCAGTAGTGTCTTTTCATCATGTGGGCACCCTAGAAAATACAAATACACATTCTCAGAGCTCTTACAGATGGTGCTTCGGAGATGAGAGAGCTTGTGACATAACCTTAATTCCTTCCTGAATCTAGAGGATTCCACACTGTGGCAGGAAGCTGGGTAAGTTATCTGGAGGCAGAAAATTGATGCTTTACTCACTCCCAGTGTGGCTACAAGAAAAGGCTAGAAAAGCAGACCAGCTTGGGTTTTCTTCCTGTCTCTGCACTCGCAAGTTGTGTGCCATGGAGAAATTTCATATCTTCTCTAGCCTCATATGCCTGATCCACAAAATGGGAGTGATGCACAGATCTGGTGGTGGTTGTGAAAAACAAGTGAAATTTTGCATCTAAATCACTTAACACAGAACTTGGAGATGTAGCAATTACTGAGTCAAGGCAAACTCCATGGGGATGCTTTGCTGTTGCCAACCCAACACTTTCCCTCTCCCATCTCCTTGTTCCTCTCTGTGTGACAAACTGGCAGACAGTGGCTCCATGTCCTGACTGATCCCTTGTGTATGAATGGCCCTGACTCCTAAGACACCTTCCCAGATGCTGTAAGACTTCAGCGTGAATTGTTGGCTTGGACTTTACTCTTTCCAGAAAGACGGGTCCGGGGTGAGATGGATTTCAGCTTCCAGAATTCACCGTGGGGCCCCTTTCCTGCTTGTTTACTAGGTGGGCTCCTCTTGGTGTGAGGGAGGTAATATGTTTCACAGTGTGCTTTTTAGATTGCCTCTGCCCAGATGTTCCTCTGTGTGGGTTCCCTGAGCAATGTGGGAGGGAAGGAACACCCTGGTGTCAATGGAATTTCAGCCAAGAGGGGTTGCACCACCTTGCTCAAGTCCATCCACCTCCTTTGTTGCTCTCAGGGAGAAAGATTGTATTTCAGACTGAAGGCTCAGAGGCAGTGGTCCTGAGACCACTTTTGATATATTCTCCCCTTTCATTAAGTCCATACCAATGACTGCTTATTTGATGAAACAGGCATTAGTGCCTGAGCCATCTTTGAAGAAAGGAGCCCAGTTATAGATAGATCTATAGGTAATAGGTATTCCCCAAAGTGGCCATGCAAGCAGTAATGTGTGATGGCCAGAGGGACTATAGCTCTTTGTTTGCTAGAGCCAGCCCCATCCAGTCCTGTCCATTGTCCTAGTCAGCATCTCTTTCCTCTACCCAGTTTGAATCTGGAAGTATATAAACATTCTAGCTATGGCTCAGAGTCAAGGCATCTTGCCTGGAGGTCCAGGGTAGACATATGATCTTCATAGGGAGGTATCATCATCCCCAAATCAAAGGATGAAGGGCAGTGGTAGAAAGTTATCATCAAGAGGTCAGCTACTTAACCAGGCAGGATTGATAGATACCCAGAAAACAGAGAGTGAAGGACTTGGGACAGGATTACAAAAGGAAATATTGGAGTGACTGTGCTTCTCTCCCTTGACTGAAGAGCTTAGATTCTAAAATCCAACTCACATTGAGGGTGCTGACCAGGTGCTGGGCATGGTGGAAGATGATGATGAAGCCCCTGCCTCCCCCACCGTCTTGCCTTGCAAAGAACAGACTTCATCAAAGACAAGAGGTTTGGGTTTCCAGACCACACTGGCCTTGAGAGGATGATCTTTAGATGGGGGTTAGGAGTAAAGGGACAGGGACAGCAATGTCGTAGTAACATGACAATAACAAGAAACACAGAAAGAATGGGAAGATAGAATAGCCCCTTTATTTATTTTTTTGATTTCCCATGAATCTCTAATGACAGTAATTGTAAATGAAGTATTCTGCTTCCCTTAAGGGAGTGGAGCTGGGAAAGGGTGGAAGAATGAAGAGGGTTAATCACTGAGGCTATGACTTCTAACTTAAAGCTAGGTTTGTGTTCATAGGGAGAATTGTCCCTTTAATGGGATGCTTAGTACATGCAAGTTGTGCTAACTTCTTCATACGCATTGTCATGTTTCATTATCTCACAGCCAACTGAACTAGGGCCTACTACTACAGATGAGAAAATGGATCTTAGAGGAAAGGAAATTATTTGCTCAAGGTCACTCATTCAGGAAGTGGCAAAGCCAATTCTTGAATCCAGGAGTCCCAAAGCCTGAGCACTTAACCATCATGTCACCTGTCCTTTTGGGGTTCTTAGCCTTCCAATTTCCTCCCTTTCCAGGAAACTTCTTTCCCAAAGTCAGCTGAGCTAAGTCTCTGCTCTGTGTTGCTGTCGCACCAATTAAACTCTTCCCAGTTTTGCTGTAGTCATGCTTTCTTCTCTAAAGCTACATCATTCTAAGGTTGTGTGTTTGGCTGTCATTTTGCTCAAAAAGTAGGAAGCATGGGAAAAACCTTCCTTGCAAAAGAGCTAAAATAATTCTATCATAATGTCAAATGAGCATCAATAAATTACTGATATTAGTGGAAATGTTGGTTGTCATAATAATAAAAAAGTATGGCAGTTATAACAATTACAACACAACCATACCCCATTTTTAATGAACACTTACTATGTATCAATTCCTACTATGAGTGCTTTATCTGTAAGAACTCATTCAATCCTCACCATGATTCTCATGGCCTGGACTAAGATGAGGTGAGTAAAGTCCTTGGGGACAAAGTGTAAGGAGATGCTCACTGTCAGGGTTGTGAAGAGGGATGCCTTTTTAAATGAGGCATCCTGGGTGCCCCACTTGCCTCACCCTAGTCTTAACCCTGCCCTAGGAGGGCTGTGGGACTGAAACATTCACAGTCACATGAATCTTTACAAAGTAATCAACCTGAACTTAAATAGCGTTGGTATTTTGGAATCCCAGGCAAGATGGTTCTTTGGGACACTAACAAAGTCACTATTCCTTATCCCAGCAACCCATCTCTTGATTTATTGACCTGTATGAGCTTGGACTCAGTAATGGAAGGAAGGAAGGAAGGACGGAAGGAAGGAAGGAAGAAAGGAAGGGAGGAAGGAAGGAAAGAAGGGAGAGATGAAGGTCAAGACTTGTTTAGAAGCCAATGTGAGGTGCTACATTGTCCCTGCCTGTGTATTAGGCAGGACATTTTTTTGTTCACATGAGAGAAACCCAGTTCACACTACTTAGGCAAAATGTGGAATGTATTTTTAAAATGTAAGATTGTAGTATGTAATAAAAGAATAACTAAGAGCCAACTATAGGTAAAGCACAGATATTGTGGATTCAGGATTAACTGAAAATAGAGAATTGAACTCTCTATTATCAACATAATCTTTTCTACAAGGCTTGTGGGGTTTCTGCTCAAATAGAAACTCAGGCAACCTCAGCTGAGATCCCACACTGGAATTCTCATGGTAGATATGCAGATGGGGCCTCATTACCTGTGTAGTGACAATCATATTACCAGAAAGAATATGATAAGGGCACATATTTCTGTGCTGTAGCATTTCTAGGAATAGAGAATTAAAATCTGGTGATCAATCAGAAAGAAGAAACATCATGAAATATGACATGATAGGATGGGAGGGATTTTGACAAGTGAAAGCATAAAACCAGGACTTTGAGGGGGAGGGAATGGTATTGACAAATGCCTGAAACAAGATTTCAGAGCATGGTGTTTGGCTGGATTGTAGATTATAAACCATGGTATCATGGGGTTTAGGCAGAAAAAGGAAGTGAAAATATTGTGGTGGAGAACTTTGAATATATGAATGAGGAATTGTATGTATTTAATGATGTTCATTTGTTCATTTATTTATTCATTAATAAATATTTATAGGGCATTTGTTAGACACCTACTAAGTCTCTAGGTGCAAAGATAATTCTGAAACACAAATACTTGCCAGTGTAGAGAAACTGATCATGTGAAAGGGAGCTGTGAGTAGCTGAGGGCATCTCTTATTGTTCAGATGGTGTTAAACAGTCCTTCTTATTTGGGGGCTTTATAGAATATTGCCGTGGCGCCAAGGTAAAGGCCCCTAACTTACCTCTGGCTTTTAATGAAAAGACCGTTGTGTGAAGGAATCAAGGAAGCTCTGAAGCTTTTTAAACAGAGGAATGACACGGTCGGGGTTTCCCTTTAATAAGATGGTACAGGTGGGTGTTGCAAGGGGAGATTGGAATTGGGAGATTCTGGAGCAGAAAGAACAGTGTGTGTGTGTGTGTGTGTGTGTGTGTGTGTGCGTGTGCGTGTGTGTGTGTGTGTTGGTGGGCTTGTTACAAGAGTTTGGGTAGGAGAAAATAACAATTTAATAAATACAAAGCCTGAATTTCAAAACAGAAGGAGAAAATGGAAGGACATTTTAGAGGACTCCATAGTCCCCTGGGTATGCTGGCCATTGAGGGATATTGAGGATTCTGTTGTCTGGGTGGATGGTGGTTCCCCTGGACTAACGAGAAAGATCAAAATTAGTAGTAAGTGTGAGCAGGGAAAGGGAGGGGAAAGTTTAGGACACGTGGACTGTCTGGTACCATAGACTTACTAGGAGAAGCTGGAAATTGGTTCAACAGCCTTGAAGGTCAGTAAGGAGGTTGAGGATGCAGAAATTAACTTGAGATCTTCAGTCTAGAGCCACCTTTCTAAACCAGGGTTCCAAAAGAATTAAACCCTAATGTCCTAAGGAATCCATTGTACATAATGGATTGACTTTCCTCCTGTGCATGTAGAATATTAATTATGTGCCATCCTTGAGAGAAGTGAGAAATGTTATTCAAAGCATCAAATGATCCCACTTGAGAAAGTTTAGAAGTAATGGCTGCTAGAACTGAGGATTAGTGAGAACATTAGGCAAAAGAATATAACTCATGCATGGGCTTCCCTGGTGGCTCAGTGGTTGAGAGTCCGCCTGCCGATGCAGGGGACGCGGGTTCGTGCCCCGGTCGGGGAAGATCCCACATACCGCAGAGCGACTGGGCCCGTGAGCCATGGCCGCTGAGCCTGCGCGTCCGGAGCCTGCGCGTCCTGAGCCTGTGCTCCGCAACAGGAGAGGCCTGCATACTGAAAAAAAAAAAAAAAAAAGAAAAAGAATATAACTCATGCAAAAGGGAACCTAGGTAAAAAGATTAGTTAGATCTAATGTTTAGGAAGTAAGAGGGAAAATAAAGGGACTGGTATGTCAGTAAGGATAGGAATTTCGAGAAAAGTAAGAGAAGACATATCCTCCGTTGCTGTTGTTCACAACGTACCCACTGTCTGGAAAACTCTCTATCCACTTCTTTTCCTGTTGACTCCTATGCATGTTTCAAAGGTCAGGGCAGGAACCGAAAGCTTCAGGAAGCATTCACTGCCACACCTTTATCACCCAAGTATGTCAAAATGCCGCTTCAGAACACCCAGAGCACCCTCTAAATATCTTTGACACATTTACTATATTGTTTTGAAATTTACAGTTTGAATAATCACTTCTCTTACTAGATCTTGAATCAAAGATCATGTTACATTCTTATAGTCCCATTTGGTGGGCATGGAGTTGTGCCACCCAGATTGTCCTTTATAGAAGAGCTTAGCTGTCAGCTCCTTCAAGTTTTGCCTCAGCTGCAGAGCTCCATCTTACCCAAGGAGATTCCTTTCCTATGGCAGACCTTAACCAATGATGGATCAAGCCCAATGTGAGACAACACAAGGGTCCATACACACTCCAGAGCTTCCCATACGGTTTCCCCAGTCTTTGTCAGGCTTCCACCACAAGCTGATTTATCTGTCGTCCTGATCCTACTTTTTGCCTCATCCTTCCAAAAATATTCATGCCTAATGTAACACTGTGTATCAAATTCTATGTCAGCATCTGCTTGTGAAGGGCTCAGCCAGTGACTCTCCAGTATCTAGAACATAGTCTAACGTCAAGTGAGATCAATGCCTTTTTGTGCAGAGAAGTTGAATATCACCAAAGTTGCATATTGTATTCATCCATTCAATAAAACTTAAGTATCTATCTAGTGTGTGTCAGACTCTGCTCTAGTCACTAGATTTTGACATAGATTTCATTGACCTTGGGTGTCTTTGAGAGCAGTGAATCAGGGAGGGGGGCAGAGATAATACAAAATTGTAAAATGTTAAGGAGAATGAAAGTTGAGGTGGGTCAATGCTATGTTAAATGTAACACACTCTACAGAGGTTAGTCAGTTTTGCTTTTCTTTCAAGAGTGATAAAAGGGAAAAAAACAGAAAGAGATAAGGTGTTTCTTGAAATTGCATGGTTGAGACTGATGGTGCTAGTAACATCTGGGGTCTCTTCTACCCCTTGGCACTCTACTTGACTACATACCGCAACCTTCTTTCATAAGTGGGATGAAATAATTATTTCTGGCCAACCTAAGGTGAGCAGAAGAGATGTGCATCTTTTACAATCTTGGGCCATAAAGCTGTCCACTGAAGGGTCTCTATTTTATCTTCACCCATACTGCAGAAGAATGGAGAGGAACCCAGGAACCAAGAACATAGCAGAACCGTGAGATTTAAGAATTAACCATGAGCCTTAATTCTTGCATGACTACATGGCACAGACACTCTCCACATTGACTTACTCTGGACTCTGATGCAAGCCAGAAGTATCAATACATTATTACTGTTTAAAAACCACAGAGATTTTGGAACTCTTCGGTAAGGCAGGTTGTCTACGCTAACTCATATATATGGTATATAATTTAAGGGAAACTTTCTTCTTAGAATGGGAAAGGCTTGACTATATTTAGAGGCTGAGGGGATGATGCCATGGAAGATAAATTGAGAAAGCAAATGAGAGAGTGGATAATCATTAAAGCAATTCCCTGCAGCACAGAAGGAAGTGACCCAGAACGGGGTCCTCTGTTTCCTATGTTTTGCTGTCAAGAATGAAAAGAATATTGGTCATTTTTATATCAGTGGTTTTACTACTAATTATTAACTAGAAAGAAATTATGAGAAAGGAACAAGGATCACAAACATATGGAAGTAACAAAGGTTCAAGAATCTTTTCATGTTGTTACACACAAGGTGTGTTACAGTAAAAAAAAAATCATGGTAATGCAAACATGAATTTAAATCTTGGCTTTGCCATATCCTAGGTATAAAGTATGAAAATGATTTATTCTAAGATCATTTATTCAGTTCAGCTGTAACACGGGTAAATTGGCGAACACCTCACATGGATTATTATTATTTTTTAGTGTGTGAAGACATAATGAAATGTCATGTAAATTGCAAAGGAAAATGTTTGGTAAATTTTGAAAATCATGCGATAGCTAATCTTTATTGAACACTTGCTCTGTGTCAGGCACTGCTCTAAGCAAACTATAAGCATTAAATCATTTATTTCTCATAACAAATCATTGAGGTATGTTCTTTTATTACCATCAATTTTATAGATAAATCCATTCAAAAAGCATTAGCTGCTAATACTTGTTCTTGGGTAGATGGGTATGTATTTTTTTTCTATTTTCATATATTATAAGAGGTGCATATTTTACTTTTATAATAAGAAAATAAAATGAATGTGATTTTTAAAGCAATGAAAATATTCGGTTTTATTCCTTTTGGGAAAACAAGAAGTATGGTTCTTGAATGTGATGTTTACCAAACCCCAGCCCTACTGAACCTTTTGTCAGGGTCCTAAGGCTATTCTCCCAGATACCCTTATGGCATATAGACCTGTATGGAGAATCAACAAAGCTAGAGCAGGGGCTGTTCTTAGCTCTTCGATCCTCCAGTTTGGGTGGTACCCAAGCGAATATGCCTCTAACCCTCCGGGCTTCTCCCCACAGAATGTCTCATGGGTGGTTTTTTTCCCAGTGGACAGCTGAGTGTTCTTGGAACATGACTCTTAATATCCCCCAGTGATCTCACTGGGGACTCTCTGAGAATCTGTATAGAACCATCTCAGAATTGTCCTGCTGAGGGGCAAGGAAGTTGGGATATTTATTCACCAATGTCTATCCCTGATTACTCTTGGTGGTGTTCCGCAGTGGGACAAAGTTCTCCTGTGGCCAGAGGACATCATATGTCAGAGAAACATTGTTCCCTTTTGGTATCATGGGAGATTGTTGGCTGGTGACCTCTGAGGTAAGCTGAGGTGTCAGTATCGGGCACCAACATGATCCACTACAGATGCTGAAAAGATACATAAAATAATAAATAAAAAAGATAACTAGCAGGCACCAACAGAGTCTGTTACAGATGTTAAAAAGATAAATGAAATCACATGGTAAATGCTCAAGAAACGCTAGCTGCCATAATTAAAATGATAACATTAGCATTATCATAACTAGTGCAGAACTCACATTGAAATCCAAGTCTCTTGGGAGTCCAAGTTTCAGAGTATTTTAATTAACAAGAGGATCTTCAGGTTTCTTTTTGGTTGTTCTCCTTACCCCTTCCAACCCTTATGGCTGCTTGGACTAATTTTTAATTCCTCATTCTCTGGGTAGGAATAACTAAATGGGAAGCATTTTTATAGACTACATTTTCCATCTCTGAAATGTTGTGCTTTGCTTCACAAAAACCCCCAAACTAGCATTAGCCTCTATTGTTGTTTTTATTTCTCTAAGCTCTGCCACTTATGGCTCTGGGGTCAGGTGACAGACATCTTGTTTGTATGAAGGTTCCCAAGGGGTGAACTACAGTCAAACCATGTTACTCTGGAAGAGTTTAAGCCATTTTAGCTGCTCAGTGGAGATCGCATCCCAGGATGTAGGCAGGTTTCCAGGACAACTGGCATTTGATGGTTCATTGAAGGATGGCCAAAGCAGCTACATATTGGTGCTTTGGAAGTCTCAAGCTTTTGGTTCAGGAAATCCAAAACATATTTACTACAAACATTTTCTCCTCAATTTTTAATCACATATATATTGCAAGGGAAATGTATCCCATCTGTTTTTTTTTTTACTCATTTATACTTATATCATCCAAATAAAATTTTGAAATTTATTTGATGTTCCACATTAAAAAAAATTACTACAATGGAAGAACATACAGTATTTGGGAAAAGACAGTGCTTCTGCCCCTCATGCTGATAGTGACTGTGGGTCACTGAAATGGCCTCAGAGTCAACACAGTGAATTGGCCATGCCCTGGATTCCTTTGAGGGAAGGTTTCAACTCTCTCAGTGGCAAACACAATAGGCAACAAAGGGCTCATCTAATTCTATTCATCACAGAAACTTGGCAAAGAGAAGAGCAACGTCAAAAGAGGTTAAAAGATCTCAGATATCAACGAGTCCAACCTCACTGTTATTTTAGAGCTGAGGAAACTGAGCCCTAGAGGGAAGAAATTCTTTGCCTGATGACACATGGTTAATTAAAGGCAGATCTGGGGTCATAAACTCAGGTCTCTTGAGCCTAGAAGTAGTGGTTCTTTCTACTCTTTCTGTTGTAAAGCATCAAAGCACAAATGCAAAATCAGGCTGTAAAATCCAAATCATAAGAGCATTCAAAAGTCACAGACCGTTATGAATTTGGGGGGAAAAGGGATCACAAAGATTTTAAAAACTGGCTTCCTCCCTCAGAGCGCAGGCTCTGGGGTTAGATAGGTTGGTTTCTTGTTGCAATTTACTTCCTTGATGATAATGACCTTGGGAATGTTACTTAACAACTCTGAGCCTCTATTTCCTAATCTTCAAAATAGGTTAAAATTAGCATTCATGCACTGGACGTTTGTGAAAATTAGATAAAAGACTGGGTGTAAAAGCACTTGATGTGATAGCTACCACAGAGCAAATTTTCTAAAAAGAATAGTTTTTTTCTTAGTATTACTATTATCATGATTACTCAGTGGTCTTCCTTTCTAGAGCAGTGTTCTGCTCAACTGTGTTTTGTGGAACACTATTTCCAGCAGATGTGAACTGTCTTATGAAAAATAATGTGAGGAAATATCCCATATTTTCATATGTTTTGAAAGTATTATATACTCCACCATTTTCTTGGAGATTCTTAATGCATAATATTCACTCGATAAAGTCTCTGAGAAGGTGTGCAGGAGAGAAAACTGTCCAATTTTGTTGAAGGCAAACATTACCAAAGATTGCTGAACTTTATTCTAAGAACACACATTAATTAGCACTCTGTGGAATAGCTTTCTTTCGCACATCAGTTTGGGGAACGAAGGTACGGGAGAGAAAACAGGTAGATGCAAAACTGTAATGCACAGCAGCTCACAATCCCTCATGACAAAGGTGCAAAAGTGCGAGCTGAAGATCATCTTGCAGAAAGACACTGTGAAGGGGCTATCAAAGCAGGAGAGGGTCAGTTGGAGATTACAGTGAGGAAGTGTCTGAACGCAGAGTCAAGAAAGTGCTGAGGAAGTTCTGGAGAACAACAAAAATCTCACTTTACACCTTCAGCAGCGGGCTGGAGTAGGAAGAAGCTCTGGCTGGAGATTTGGGGACCAGCTTATCTTCTTTTTTTCCCCCAAAGGCAGGAAGCATCCTGGGCTCAGTTTTACGTTTACAACAGCTAGCACAGAGCCTGGGATGAAGTAGGGACTCAATAAATGTGCACTGGGTTGAGACCAGATCTAAGTGGATGTGAAAAGCCGTGGTTAAGGAATCTGGACGTTATTTGGCAGACAACGGGGAGCCGTCGAAGCTTGTTGCTCGGAGGAGTGACATGTTCCGAAGGGCACTTTAGAGAGATTGGTTTGGCAGCATGTCGGGGATGCAACCAAGGAGAGAGAAACTGGAGGCAAGAATCAACCAAGAATTCATTTACCATTTCGAACAAGAAAAATCTGGACTCAGGGAAGGGCTGTAGGGATGGCGATGTGGCTGTAAGAGCAGCTGCAGAGGTAGAAAATTCATGCAACTTTCTATCATGATAATTACTTTTTTTAAGTTAAAGAGAGGAAAATTAATAAGGATTACAAGTGATTTCATGTTGTGCAAAGGGAAAGAAATAGATCTGGAGGTTCTGTTTCGCCCCCTGGAAAACTAAAAGAATGATGGTGCCGTGGGCAGACGAGAGGAAGTGGAGAAGGTGGACTAGACTAAATTGGGGAGAAAGCTAAAGGTTGGCCTGGAGGCAAATTTGAGCTGCTAGCAGGGCACCAGAAGGTGCACAACCAGAAAGCATTCAGGAATGTGCAATGGAGACGTGCAAGCTTGTTCCCTGCCCTCTCATGAATGAAGATGCTACCAGCAGTCCCATCTTGGTCCAGTCCCTGAGTCAACCCTGTAGAACTGACTTAGCTCCTCCCACAGGTGGTGTCTGGACATGACCATGCTCTTTGTGGGAGGAGCCCCAGACACTCACCTGCCCACTCAATTAAATTCTTTTCCTGTCTCAGTGGTTTTCTTAAGAATACAGCCTCTGGAATCAGACTGTTTGGATTTGAATCTCAGCACTAAAAGAAGAGAAGAGTTTTTCATCCTCTGTCTTCTCTTCCATTTTTCTGCAAATTTGGAATAAATAGAGCATATATGTGATACAGTTTTGTTAAGAAGAGTAAATGCAAAACATTTAGAAACTTCTCAACATACAGTAAGAGCTCAATATACAGCATTTTGGCCATTTATTATTATTTCTTTTATCATACCAGTCATTCGTACCCATTTGCTGATGACTGAGCTTGTGCCTCTGTTTCCCAACAATGATTCAAAACCTGCCAGGAAGCAGAATCTAAAGTACTTAGTTGAACTTGTGCGAAGCACCTCCTGAGTCGAGCTCCTGTTCACCCTCCCTCTTCTCTCCAGAGAGCACTACTCACATCATCACTCACATCATCACAGCGGTCTGGGGATATCAGCTGCTACCTCTTTCCCATCACTCACTCATTCATTTATTTATTGAATCAACTATTCAATTAATATTTATTGAGCATCCACTTTGTGCTAGATACTCTCTCCACAGCCACCAGATAACACTACCTCATGTCTTTGTTTTTTCTGGATACTGTGCTGCTGACTTCCCACTGAAGCCACTGAGACAGCAGCAAGCATTAGAACCCTGCCCTCGCATGAATTTCTAGTGTGTTTTCAGGTTGAGCCATCAAACTCCTCCAGTAAAGTAACCGTGCTTTCTTGCACTTCCCCAGACTCACAGAGCAAATGGTGGGCACAGGATAAAAACCCAGTAAATTCATGCTGATGACTTGGGAAAATACACAAAAAGGTCAGCATGGCTTTTACTCCATGATGAGTCAGGCTAGAAGACATCCGTTCTCCCATATCTGTTCACATCTGCCCTAATACCTCATAAAACCTCACCCCAGATAGTCATTAACGAGGTGGCAACATGGATATCAGGGGCCCAGGGGGAGGCGTTTTGTTTGATGTTCTGGAAGAAGGAAACACAGAATTGCTCTTTGTGAAAGCATGGGGGCTCTCTCTGAACCCCTGCTTGACAGTTGCTCTCTGTAAACTCAGACATGAAGTCAGGGGAATACAGTAATATGGGGGAAGCACAGCCGTGAAGTGTCAGGGTAGGGGGATTTGGGGGCTCAAGGGCAAGAGTGAAAGAATAAAAACAGATGCAGGAGCTCTGTGTGTGGCTAACATGAAATGACAAATCAGACCCACATCAACAGAACACTCCCTAGTCTGTGTTTTAGTGAGTTGTATTGTTGCTGTATGTGCCTCCCTGCTTCTGTGCATACATCCAAACTTCTGACCTACAGTGAAGGATGGGAAGGGGCCGGACACTTTTCTTGCAGTAAACTTATATCCATGTGTAATTGCACATGTATTTTTCTCCTCTGTTCTTGTGTAACACTTAGCGCCATGCCTGGTATGTGGTGAGTGCTGAGAAAATTGTTGAATGAATGAATGAGTGAACGATCAAAGAGTGGGGCTCCTTAGCAGGGAGAAGGGAACGACCAACTCTCACTTCCTCTTTTCTGTCCATGACCCCATCCCCCATCCAGAGATGTAGAATGGGGAAGAGGCCCGGGAACTCCATTCTAGGAGACCCCCACTTGTCAATGGCTCTGACTCCCACCCGTCCTAGAAAGGTGACTTTCTGCGGCCACAGATGGATAAGCCCCCTGCACAAGGCGATGTACAGAAGCCAGACCTCACTCCTCAGCCCAGGTGTGGCAGTCCTTCTGGGGTCCCCTCCCCAACTTACACACACACACCCAGCGGCGGGGGGCAGACCTGGCTTTGGAATGGGGAAGGACGCTTTGTCCTACCCACGGGGGACCATCTAAATCAGAGCAACCACAGCCCGGCTGGCACATCCACACACGCCTTAGGGTTCTCCTGTACGTATTAGGAACCAGGCATTTCTTTACTCTCTAGAAACCAACCACACTTCAGTGGAAAGGTCATTGATGCTGTGATAGCAATAGGAAATAGTTTTTGAACATTTATTTTCATGGGGCGCTTTTTAAAAATATATTTTACATTCATTACCTCACTTGGTCAATCACCACCATCCAAGAGACAGAGGCTGGCATCTTTCTTATTTAACACATGGGCAATAAGGCCCAGAGAGGTAAATTAACTTGCCTGAGATTCCAAGCAAGTCAGTGGCAGAGCTGGGACGACATCCAGGCCGGGAACCCTCCTGAACACACTCTTAAGCCTTGCATTCAATAATTAGACCTGTGTTTACGTCTAACTTTGGCACTAGTTACTTTGTGGCTTTAGGTCTGTCCCATGCCTTAGACTCATTAGTTTTCTCGTCTATAAAAGGAGAAACAAAAATCTTGTGTTGCACAGTCGTAAGGGTGGGGAAGGCTGTATGCCTGGCGAGCAGCACAGTGTCTGGTATATAGGACGTTGCTTTTCTCTCCACCATCTCTGTCATTAAGACAAGCTCATGAGGATTGCTTCTGTCACAAGTTCTGCCGAGCCTACCTTTCCCTGGATCTGAGCCTCTTTCTCCCTGGCAAGGGGAGGGCTGTTGGGAAGCAGTTGCCTCTCTGGATAAGGGAGAAAACATCTTCAAGTGTGCCCAAGGCAAACTCATTCATAAAACAAACGTTTATGGATCTTCAGCGAGAAGCCAGGCGGCAGCAGCAGCCCAGCATCAGGGTCTTTTCTGTTGGTTCATTAGAAGCTGAAGCCCCCCTGGAGGCCGGTAGGGAGTGGGGCTGGAGGCGGAAGCCGTGCAAAGGCCAGCTGGCTCTCAGGCAACAAAGTCAACATTGCCCCAGATGTCTGCCCTGGGGTTGAGGCCATTAGCTCCAGTTTACCTGCTCACTTCATTTTTCAAAATTAACCACAAAAGCTTCCCATGGAAACACAATGGGCAGCATTTCTCAGCAGGGGTAGAAAGAAAAGCTCTATCTTTTCCATGCGCTTGTTTGGAGTTTCTGATTGTCCCCCAGAGCCCTGGAGGCTTGGCAGGCACGTTCCTGATTGCTCCCACATGGATGTCTGTGTGAGCCCCACTTTTCTTTCTGCTCCCAGATGTGCCTCAGCTGAGGCCAGACTTCTGTCCTTTCCCTGTTGCCAGCCTTGCCCGGGCACCCCAATACTGAGCCCAGCAAGGCCCTGACTTTCTCATTTTCTTGCTTCTGTTCCTGGGGGATAATATTACAGTTTAAATTCCTGGACTCACTTTGAGGGTTGCTTAGAGACGGGGTATGAGCTTTCATCCACCTGATTTAATTTCTTTTCTCACTCCCACCTTCCCCCCATGGCTGCCCTGACAAGGCAGAGGGCAAAGGGGAGAGGTGAGGAGGTTAAACGCTTGTCTGCAGTGACATCTTTTCATCAGGTTGTGCCGAGAGCAGGGCCAGACAGGAGTGCCTGGCGCGTTGGTGGGCCTGCGATAGGTTGTCTATGTCCTGGCTGCCTGTGAGCTTCACTGGGAGAAATAGGGTGACTGAGGGCAGAGTGAACATACTTATGAAAGACAAACAAAACTATAAACACCAAAATAGAAGGCTGTGCAGTGGAAGCTGTCTGGTGCAAACCCTAGGAAAAGGATTTCTAATCTTCAAAACAATAGCCATGCAACAGCTTACTATATGCTTAAAACACATCCCCCAAATGAAAACGAATCGGAAATACTGTAAGAGAAGAGCCAAATGCAACCCAGGTGATGAGAGAACTCCCAGCAATGACTTAATGGTTGCTAGTTTCAATTTTCGGGGAGTCAAGGAAACGGGAGTGATGCCAGAGGATTGGAAACGGGGCCAGTGGACTGTTTTTATTTACACATAATTTAGGTATTCATCAGGTGTATCGTTAATTGTCTCCCAACTGGAATGAAAGCCCCACCAGGGCTAGAACTTTTTTTTCATCTTCTCTGTTGATGTATCCCAGCACATAGAACTGTGTCTGACTCATAGTAGGTTCTGAATGATATTTGCTGACTTATTTAAAAAAGGAGAAAGAAGGATGAGCCCACAGCTCTCCCCTTGACTGGGCTCTTCAGGATTACAGTTTGTGGTCCAGGTGATTGTGAGTGTCCCTGTGTGACTCAAGCATCCACTCAGATTCTGGACCTCTCTCCTCACTGTGTCTGTATGTTTGTGTGTGTGTAAAATGTATTTTCTTATCCTCACTAAAGAAGTGAATGAGAGATCTTAGTATTCCCCTAACTCACCATCCTCCCAATTTCAAGACCTCTTTCCTTCTACATAGTCTGTGACTCTGGAGCTCCACTCAAGCCATTTTGGATAGTGTAGTAGGCTAAAAACTCAGCTTCCAAAGATATTGGATACCAAGACTTTCCTTAAAGGTTACCTTGTAAGGAAAAGGGTCTTTGTGGATGTGAATAAGTTATAGATCTTGACTTGGGGGGGATATCTTGTATTACCCAGGTGGGGCCTCAATTTATCAGATGTCTTTAGAAGAGAGAAGTAGAGGAGATGTGATAAACACAGAGGAGAAGGCAATTTGAAGATGGAGGTGGAGATTTGAGTGATGCAGCCTAGGCCAAGGAAGGCTAGAAACCACCGAAAGCCAGAAGAGGCAAGGAACTGAGTCTCCCCTAGAGGCTCCGGGGAAAATGTGTCCCTATTATCATTTTGATTTGGGCCCAATGAAACTGATGTTGAACCTATGACCTCCAGAACTGTGAGGGAATACATTTCTGCTGTTTTAAGCCAACCAGTTTGTGGTCATTTGTTATGGCAGCCCTAGGAGATAAATATAGGGGGCAATGCTAACATGCACTTATCTCTTGGAGCAGATGTTAGGACTTGGCCTGGGTAAGGCTCATCAGACCAGGAGAGAGGCTAGGACAGGGGACAAGGTGTAGTAAGTTAAAGCCAGCTGTATGTAAGACATAAACTATGAAAACTTAATGTCCTAACCCTGTAGACATTCATATCTTGCTCTTATAAAATCCTGTTGGCAGTAATGGTGAGGGTGAGGTCTCTGTCCTATGAGAAGATCTCAACTGATAGAGACTCAGCCGTCTTTAATGCATAATTTCTGAGGTCCCCTTGGGTATCCACTCCACGTGTCAGGTGGACAGAGGGCAAGGTTTCAAATGGGGTCTTTTACAGGTCAAGATTTTACGTGGCATTTATTACTTCTGCCCCTGTCCCATAGGGTGTAAATTAGCCATGTTACCCAAAGAAGGCCAGGAATTCTGGTTCCTGATTGGGTAGCGACATTTCAACAACAACTCTATTATGGAGAGAGAGCATGAATTCTTAGTGGATAGCAAACTAAGGCCTTAACGAAAATAGAAAAAATAACTGTAAAGGTAAAGAGATGAAAATAAAAATTAGGCAATATAACTCAAAACATAAAACCATCTTATTTTCATTTTAAAACTGACACAAAATATTATGAATTAAACCATAAAATTTATATCAGTTTTTAAGATAGGATAAAAGGCTTGCCTTTAGTATGCCTTTTTGGGGAAGACCTCTGATCAGGCTAATGTGTCCACTCCCCTCTGACATGCACTATTGGGAAAATAAACATAAACTCTGGAATCAGAAAGAACAAGGTTTAAGTTCTAGCTCCTCTACCTACCTGTGTGACCTAGAAAAATTATTTTATTCTTCTGAGCCTAGTTTCTTTATATTTGGAAATGGGCTAGTTTCTGTAGGTTACACAGTCTTCAGGATACAAAGACAAAATAAAAAGAAGAAAACTGCCTAATGTGTTTATTCCTGCACCTGCAAGAGTGGGATGAACCAAGGTCACACTTGAAGTCTGAGCAAACATAGCAGAGTGACAAAGGAAAACTGCAATGCACATTCCTCATTTACTGATGAGGGGGCCTCCCTTTCCCTATGAAGGGTGATAGGAAGAAGCATTTGTAGTCTGGTGAGCGCCACCTAGGGGATGCCCTGGGGAAGAGTCTGTGGTGCAGACAAAGGGAAGAGATCATAATTTCTGTTCCTAAGAATTAACTTGAAGCTATATGCATGAAAGAGCTTCTGGGTACCATTTATTTGTTGTTCATCCTACTATCTCAAGAGGATGTAAGCAATTAATCATAAAGTTGCATATCTATGTTCTATCCCTGTTCAACTCATGCATGTGACTGAACAGAAGGAATTGTGGTGTAATAAAATGAAAAAAAAAAAAAAAAAAGAAAAACACCAAAAACCTTGCTCTCCATGAGAAGGACTGGAAGTACCTAGGTGGTCTGCTGCCTGTACATATATTGCTTTCCCTGTCCTTTATACCATCCAGAAGGGGTGTGTTTCTACTATGGGGCTGCCCAGATGGGGAACAGAACCAGGAGTCAGCCTAAACATTTATAAGGGAGAGTGAGTCAACACACACACACAAACACACACACACACACACACACACACACACACACACACACTAATAACTCTAAGGATTAAAGATAATTTGACAATTAGAAAATGTCTGCAAACTAAAATTTTTGTTAAATGTGATTAAGGATTAAATGACATCATAGAAAACAATGTGAAAATATGGTATACAAAATAAGCATATTTGTAAAAGGACCAAATAATACTTCTAGAAAATAGTAAAGAAAATATATAGAAATAAAAAATATGCCTTAACAAACAACTGAAACACTAGCATAGACACAGCTGAAGAGAGAATCCATGAACAGGAAAATAGATCTGAATTCAGCAGTGAGAGATGAGAAGATGATTGGTGCCTAATGTCAAGTTCAAACGGCAAAAGGTGACTGACACTGGTAAAACAGCAATCTGCTAAGAAGCTTGAGAGATGCATTGAGTGAGATATGAGGTTTGGTTTGGGACAAGATGTTCAACACTAGGGCTGTGAATGCGAGTGAGAGCTGGAGCTTTGTTTATATGCTGTTGCTTAGCAATGGCATTCCCCATCCTCAGTTCTGGGTGATCATGCTCTTTTTCCTCTACTATGTAGTCTGTCGCAGAATTACTTTGACTGGTGGTGTTGTTGAGGGAGATGGAAATTGGAATTTTGTATTCACTTAAGTTTTCTTGAAACGTAGATCTGCAAATTGTTTTAAAACAAAACTATATTAATAATAAAAGTATATTTTACATGCTTTCCTAACAAGTGTTCAGTAATATCAGGCTTAGGATAAAATGTTTAAAATTGAGTAGCAACCTAGTAAAAACTATAATATAATTATGGCTATAATTAACAATGGAAACTTTATAAACCTCTCCATTTCTCATTCCTGCAGCTGGAGAGCCCTCTCAGGGGGCTCCAGGTTGGTGGGAAAGGGGTAAAACACTTTTATCTCCAGGAGCAGGTCCTAGAAGAGAAGGCAAGATACAGTCCTACTCACCTCCTGGTGGGTATTTCCTTGAATATAGAAAAGTTGATATGTGAGAGGTAAGTTCTTGGTCACCAGTACTTCAACCAGACACTTCCTGCTGAAAATCTCAGAAGCCCCTCATTCCTACCTCACACTATCAAGGCTAGTATTTCCAGCCCTCAGGCTGCGTTATTTGCCTTCATGCCTCAGAAGGCAGAGAATTCATAGCCGAAGCTTGAGCTGACAAATGGTAATAAAACTGAAGAACTCCCAAGCAGAATTTTGAGCTTGACCTCAGAGCTAATGGTCAAGCTGGAGATGATATATTTTTAATGTAAATATCCCTGGTAACATGAGCTTGGGACTCATGCCAGCAAGGCTTCTGAGGGGCCTTTTCTCACCCTGTGTTCTATGCATATGTTTCTCCTTCTTAAAGCCTTTTCTTCTCTTTAGGAGCAAACTTTGTTTTATGATCCCTAAAGCAGTTACCAACCTGATGAGTTTTCCAAAGTCACGGCTGAAAGACCATAAAACAAGTTTCAGAGATTGAGTTGAAGCCCTTAGGAAACAGTTTCTGGTCTAGATTTGACAAATGTTTGTGAAAATTTGGTTCTAGACTGTTGCTTATGCATAATGCATTCTAAAATGAACTTGAGCTGGCTAAAACAAATGGCATGTAAGAAAGAGCATTAGAGATTTGTTCATAAGGATTCAGAGTCTTTGAAGAATTAAATAAATATGCTAAACTTAACAGTAATGTAGTTGTTATGATTAATAATATATTTGAGCCTCCTGGTGGTCAGGGTTAAAAGAAAAGCCTATCCAAAAGGAGGAAATAGATTGATTCCTAGGGAGAAGTAATAGGTTCCATTTCATTCTATGTATTTTGCTACATTTTAAAAGAAATATGTTACATGAACACTTCTTAAAGGGGCATTAATAGGTACAATAGAAAGTGCCCTTACAGCAACATTAAAACCAAGACAAGGGTTTTTTAAATGGTCATTTGCTTAAAACAGCTCTGATAAATACCAAGGGTAAAAACTTGAAGCAAGATTTGAGTGAAGAATGTCTTCTAAGGGGCTGAGCTCACATGGGCTAAGTATGTGATTTCCCAGTGACAGTATCTTATAAAATAAAGAATAGAGTTTAGACTCTTCAGAGTGATGAATGAATTGGCTACCTATTGGTTCATATTTCTTCAATTTTTTTTCTCTCTTAGAGACCCTTTTAAAAGAAATGCTGAGCGTACAATACGAACCCAAACTCTTGGTTTACAAAAGGTCTCATCTTCCTTCTAGTTTTATTTCTCCCCTTCCTTCTCCTTTCCTCTTCATCATATCTAAGATTTACTGATTTCTTATATACATCAATCACTATGCTTCGTGGTTTTCATGCATTATCTTGATCACTCTTCACAATAAATCTTATGAAAGAAGCGATGCTAAGTCCCGTTTATTAGATGTAAAAATTGAGGCAACAAGAGATTAAGTAACTTGCCAAAGGTCACAGTGTTAATAAATGTCAGCACTGAGGTTTTCACAATGATCAGTCATCTACCACCTTCATAATATTCTGCAACAAGACACCTCCGAACTCAATGGATCAAAATGATAACCATTCATTGTCAATGAGTCTCAGGGTAGGCTGTGTTCTTCTTCTGGTCTTGCCTGCCTCACTCATGTTACTGCTGTCAACCATGAGCTAGAGAGGGGGTTCTGCTCATTTTGGCTGATATCTCTGACATCTGGGGGAAAGAGGTCAGCTAGCTGTCTGTCAAGTGTTCTAGGTTGACCTTGACTTTCCTCAATGTATCTCTCACATCTTTCCAGGAGGTTAGAATAACACATTCTCATGGCAAGGAAGAAGTGTAAGAATGAAAAAGCCCAGGTTGGCAAGAGAGCTAGGAAAAACATGCATGTGCTTTTCAAGACACTGCTTACGTCATGTTTGCAAACAACTCGGTGGCCAAGGAAATCATGTGGTTGAACCCAGAGTTAGCATGGGAAGGGACTATCAAATAAAGGACAAAGGATGTGGATACAGTCAGGCCATAATGCAATCAGTACACTTTAGGAAGATTCCAAAGTTCCAGCTTTTAACAACTATGCCTATTGCCCATCAAAATGAACAGTCCTCTGAATCTCAAGATTGCTGCAAGAACCATAGTCCAATGGCATTCTAATTGAGCTATTTTGCCACTCTATACCCAGGTAGGGATATGGGAGTCCAAAAATTTTTTTGTTTTTCTGAGTAGAAAGTGAAATGGCTTGGGCGTGAAGACATATAGTGCGTGCTTATTTCTTAATTTATTGTTTGAGGTGTAAGAGTAAGTAATAGTATCTGTAATACAAACAACCGCCCTGTCTTAGAGGCTTAAACTAATGGAATTTATTTCTTACCCAAAAGCCAAGTGCGTATTTGGAAGGTAGTTTTACATTCAGTTCTACGGTCTCAGAGTCCTCCACTAGATCCTCTGTATCATGCCAGAAGACAAGCAAAGAGGGGGAATTTCCTGGCAGTCCAGTGTTTAGGACTCCATGCTTCCACTGCAAGGGGCCCGGGTTCGATCTCCGGTTGAGGGACTAAGATCCTACAAGCCCTGTGATGTGGTCAAAAAGAGAGAGAGAAAAAAAAAAAGATAAGCGAAGAGGGAATGAGCTTGAGATTGGAGGACTGCATGGGACCAGACCGATTCACCTGTATTTCACTGGTAAGAACTCAGTCACAGGGCTATATGTCCTGGAAGAAGAAGAAACAGGATGCAGTAAACATCTAGCAGTCTGCATCAGTTTAGTTTAGTCTTTCAACATTGTATTCACCCACCTTCTTGTGGCAATGGCAATCTGATCTTGCTTTAGACGTAACTCACTTCCCCCTTACAATTATGTATATACATTTTTTTTCATATGAAAAAAAAATTATTGAAGTATAGTTGATTTACAGTATTATATTCATTTCAGGTGTACAACAGTTATTCAAAATTTTTATAGGTTACACTCCATTTAAAGTTATTATAAAATATTGGCTATATTCCATGGGCTGTACAATATATCCTTGAAGTTTATTTATTTTATACATAGTAGTTTGTACTTCTTAATCCCCTACAGCTATTCTGTCTCTCTCCTCTTTCCTCTCCCCACTGGTAACCACTAGTTTGTTCTCTAGATACCATATATTTTTAGTGAAGCAAATTCTATCCCTGGATCTAGGGGCAGAGGGATTCTATAGAGAAAAGATATTTAAGCCAAACCTTAAGAATTAGTCAGGTTAACGATCTTGGATAAGAGAATCCCAACAAGTGAAAAGCTCGTGTGGCACAATCCTGATAGAGTTCTGTCTTTGGGAGGAAATGAGAAAAAGCCTATGGTTTCATAGAATGGGAAATGGGAATGAGAATGGAGATGTCAGAAAGAGCTAGAGCACATGGGTGCCATGTTACAAATGTTGGATTTAATATCAGCCTTAGATTCTAAGAACAATGGAAAGCTGCTTAAGGGTCCTGAGATGCCAGTGGTATTAATGATTTGTGTTTATACAATTCACATTTTTTATACTGTGAAGAATGCATTTGGCTGTCAGAGTGTAGTGGAGCCAGTTGGGAGCTTCACTGTGATTGGCAAGACCAGGTAGACAGATATTACACTAATCCAGGAAGAAAGGAGGAAGTTCTGGAATATGGATTAGAGACTAGTGATGGAATCAGTAGAAACTTAAGAAGACTTTGGCACTGACTAGACCTCAGAAGAGAGGCCAGTTTTAGACAGAGAAGGATTTAATTTTTATGTGGCCTGAAGATTATACAACTTGGGAGCCCTCTTTCAGAAAAAATAAAGAGAATTACAAGCTTAGGTATAAAAGGTAATTATTTATTTAGGGTTGGAACAAATTATTGACATCTTGAAGATTCAGCTTCTTTTTTTTCTGAGATTTTTTAAGCAGCTTACCAGGGATGTTTATGTTGAGATGCTCCCTGATCATAACTGGTACTTCGCTCTATATCTGGAATATTCTACCATTCCTAGAATCTCCCAACACTCACAGAGGTCTGTGAACTGAGGGGTCTGACATAAATATAACAGGCTGTCTTAGCTTTACAATAAACCTATCTCTGGGTTTTAATTAATTAGTTTTAGCATCATTAGAATCTGGTGGTGGCCAAAACAATGGGAGTTAATAATTTTAAAAATCAACTAGGAATACAATATAATACACACAAATGAGTGCCAAAGAAATAAAGAAAAATAATACAAAATAATACAAAGAAAATTAATGAAAAATCTTGAGGGACTCTGGTATTGAGTAAAGAAAAAAGGCAAAAAAAAAAAAGAGATGATAAAAAGAAAAAAATCATCCAGAGATAGAAGAAAAGCAGGAGAGTCTCAGGTCACAGGAGCCAAGATTGTTCCAAACAAGGAATTATCAAGTTAAATGAACTCTGTTGAGTTATCCCTCACTGATACAGAATATGCAACTTTACTTTTAAAATATATAATCTGTAACCCTACACTAGAATGGTAAACTCCAAAAGAACAGAGGTTCATGTCAGTTTGTTCATTGCTGTATCCCCGATTCCTAGAAATGAACTTGGGTACATAGCAGGCATTCAATAAATACTTGAATGAATGAATGATTGCATGAATGAACAAATGAACTAATGAGTGAAAGAAAGAAAAAGAAATTGAAGTGTCCATTTTATTGGGCTGGCCAAAAAGTTCATTTGGGTTTTTCTGTAAGATGTTATGGAAAAACCTGAACCGACTTTTTGACCAACCCAAATATTTAGTGATGTGGCAGCCTTTCATGGTGTTGAAAACAAACTATTTCCTGGAGATCCAAACGAAGCATGTTTGGAGAAATGAGTACACTTCTAGAAAATGGATATAGGAGTGTGGACAACTTTTTGATAAATGTTAAAACAGGGCTCACAGCAAAAGAGTTAAGGGGAAGTAAAATCAAAGATTTTTTTCTTCAGAATGGAGAGAGTTGAGCAAATGATATTCTGGAAGGATCTACAGTCCAGAGAGTGCAAAGTTATTGAAAAAGCAGAAATAAATGATATCTAGGGCGCAGGTGAAACAACTGCCTCGGGTAGAAATATAGAACCTCTTAGAATTGCTTTCAATCTGGGTTTGATAGAATTACCAACATTATATGCACACCAATGTGTGGACAATGATATGATTTTTATTTTTTTTGCATGAGTGATACTAGGCTCTGCTTTGAGGTACCAGGGGGCAAAAGCAGGGAAGAACAGCTCATAATTTTCTCCCCACCCTGCTTCTAATAAGACCATTTTCTACTACCCACAAACAGTCAAGTGATTTATAACGAAGACATTCTCCTCTTTGAGTAAAAATAAATTATAATAACATTTCTGGAAAAAAGCATGTTCCAAACGAGGTGATCCTCTTTGGGCTTGGGTTTATGTGTTCTCATACATTTGCTGAAAGCCAGTAACCTCAGAGAGTCCTTGAGAATGGTATTGGTTATCTGCTCAAAGATGTCATTGCTCTGAATTCTTTAGAAGGTAATCCAAATATCGTGTCTTTTATGTTTTGGGATATAAGTTGAAGGAAAACCACAATATACAAAAAGCATGAGTGAGAACAAAGAAGAAAACTTTTATAGTATTAATAGGAATAAAACATAGCAACAGGCTCAACTGCTTAAGATCTCTCACTTCATGATAAAATTGGCTGCCATCATCCCTCACCTAAATAGTTTTTTAATTAGGAAATTGATGTTATTTCAAACAGCAAAAAGACACTTCATCATGTAAAATTGAATTGTAGTTAAATCCAAACTGGATCATTGAAAATGTATACTTTTTTCTGTACATACACATACATACATATACACACAGAGACCCCACTGGTTAAGCTTCACTAGTACTATTGTTACTAAAATAATACAAAACAAAGATTAACGACCGATTAATGTTTTCAGTACTGATCCATACATTCCGTTCCATGTAACCTATGGAAAATTTCCCAGTTTCGGATCGCAAACTCCCCTGGGTAATGGGAGCAGTGAAATTCTTCCCTGTTTAGCTTCAATGTCTGGGCAAAAGCAGACGGTGCTCAAAGGGATCATTTTGTATAAACGCTCTTCTTTCTTGAGCTGCTCTGGTCAGTCCATCTCCATTCATAGCTCATTTTAGGAGTGTCATTCCTGTAGTCCTTGGAACAATGCACAGACAGGTAAATAGGGGAAGCTGCTTACAGCAGAGAAGAGCCTTTGTCTTACAAAAGGACGGCTGCATCGGGCTCCTCTCCCCTCCTGTGCGTCTGAAACCCTGAAATTGAAGGCTAATGGAGCATGTTGCTCAGAGGAAGCCTGGTGAAACCCTTCTTATTTAACCTACCTGTCTTTGAGCAACCTAAAGTCAGGAATCAGAAGAAAATTTTTTTCCTGGTTAAAAAAGTTAAGAAAGAAGACTGGAGAGGAAGCTGCGTACAGGTAGTACAGGCGTGCTAGGTACACGTGTATGTGAACACAGGTGGGATGTGACTTAGAGATGAGTGGCAATGTAATTGGAAAATGGCAGAAATTCCTACCTTGGGGCTTCTCCTTCAGTTTGCTCTGGGAGACCCATAAATCCGTGAACTTATGTTACCAGAATACAAGCTCCTTGGAATACCTTAAACCCTGGTGTTTTCTAAGAGCCTGGCACTTAGTAGGTGCTCAGCAGGGGGCAGTGTGACACAGTGGTTCAGGGCATGGACAGTATGTTCTCCCTGGGCCTCCTCTTCCTTATCTGTAACATGGGGACCATCAGTCTTTTCATGGAGTCCTGCACAGATTAAATTAAATAATAGATGATTAGCCTTGGCACAGAGGAAATAGTCAATGAATGGTAGTTCATTATTTATATATTTTAAAATATACCCCCCCTTCCAGCCTAGAACTCTCATCCAAAGTCCAGAGCTGCATATCTTTGTTTGGGAGGTCAGGGAAAACTTCCAACTCAAAATGCCCAAAATACAGCTCATGACCACCCCACCCTCCCAACCTGGTATTTGCCCAGCCCTCTCTGCTTCAGGCAAGAAAATAGCATCCAAGAAGTTTTGTAAACTATTATCCTTAACACCTCCCTCTCCCCTGCTGCTGCCCACCAAGCTAATCCGAATTCTTCCAATTTTAATATCTACCTATCTCTTGGGACAACCCACCTCTAGTCATTGCCCCCAGCACCTTCACCATCCGAGCACCATGCTCCCTGCCTTAGGGACGGCACTGCAACCCTAACTGGTCTGCTCCCCGCATCCTCCTTTGCTTCCCTCGATCTGTTCTCTACATTGGTAGAGGATCATTCTCTTAGGAACACGCCTATGGCCTTGTTGTCCCCTACTTGAAAGCCTCCATTGCTTCCCAGTGCTCTTAGAAGGAAGACCAAACACTCCCACCACCACTCCAGACTCAGCTTTTCTGTCCTCCTTCCCCCTCCTCCCTTCTCTGGGCTCCTCTCACTCCAGTTTGTTTCAGTTCCTCAAAGGGCATCAATTCCCCCCAGTCATGGGACTTAGCACCAGCTGGGCAGACTCCCCGTCACACCCGCCTTGGCCTGGTTAACACTACTCACCCTTCAGTTTTGTTGCTTCTTCAGTGAAAGCTTCCTGAACAGATCTGTCTCCTTTTTCATGTTCTCATAGCACTTGTACCTCTCTTTTATGGCCACTGTTAGGATAGAACATATATTTTTGTGGTTATTTGGTTCATATCTGTTTCTCTTCAAGGTGTAAGCCCCACAAGGGTGAGGGATGAGAGGTGGTGACGGGACTCAGTTTTGTTGATCTTTTTTGATTCTCCAGCACTGATAGATGCTCAGTATGTGTTTGTGTGTGTGTGTGCGTGTGTGTGCACGTAAGTATAACAGACACCTATTACACTCCAAGATTTACCCCAGGTTTTTATTCACTGACTTCTCTCTGTCTTTTCTCCAGCTGTTTGAAATACAGTGAAATCAGGGATTTCATTATGCTTTGATGACAGTGTAAAGCCAAATGATAATTGGGGCAAACTAGTCTCTGACTTTGCTTTGGAGATTTTTTGTTGTTGTTCAGTGAAAGCCTTTACCACATATTACCAGAGGCCAGACTTCTCTTTGTTTTCAATTTGAATCCAGGCTCCAACAGTCACTAACTTCCTGAAGATGACAGGATTCTGGAGTGAAAAATCAGAGGGCGGTGACATCAACCATTGAGAAAAGCTGGAATAGTCAACGGCTGACTCTCTTTCTGTGACTAGAATAAGCAACTGGTCTTGAGACCCCCCCATTAAGAAAAACATCATATGCTATGTCCCAACAAGGACCAGGATCCAACCAGAAAATGACTCAAATGCTAAACCAGTGCTACAGGAAGTGGAGAGATGGAGAGAAGCTGATTTAGAGGGCTTTGATTCAAGGCGGGGATGTTAAGAACTTATCTAGGCATCAACCCAATTGTGTAGGTGGCAGGTTGAAAGTTGCTTTTTGAAAACCTCACAAACATTGGGTATGGATTTTTCTTCATGAAGAACAATGCTTCTCAAACCTAATGTACACACCAGTCACCCAGGGATTTTGTTCACTTTCGGATTCAGTGGGTCTGAGGTAAGACCAGTGACTTTGTAGTTCTAACAGGTTCCCAGGTGATCTCAGTGCTGCTGGTCTGGGGACTGTAGTTTGGCCAGCAAGTATGTAGAACACTTTTACCAATCTTGGAGCAGCTCCTTAAATGATCCATACTGGCCAGAAGATTCCAGTGCTGATATAAGTCATAATCCAGGCTGGTAAGCTTGCTGTCATCTCTTCTAATGGCTTTGCCACTGGAGACCCATGTCGGCCCCAATGCTCTGTAAATACGAGTTATTCTTAATTATTAAAAAAGCAAACTGGGCCACCATCAGCCTGAAATGTACCCAGGTTAGAAAAGGGTTTCTTGATAGATCCTGGTGTCTGGGACCTTGGATTGCACCGATAGCCAGGACAGTGCTCAGCACTCTTTGATACTTGCTGAAAGGTTGAGACAAAGTGGATAGATGGAGATCGGGTAAGAATAGAAGATACCTATTAAAGTGAGCTATCTAGAACAAATACTGGACAAGTATTCTGCTCTCTCCACATTTATCTAAATCAATCTATTTTATCTAAATATTATTATAGCTTTATAAGAAAGGAACTTTTATTTTATCTCCATTATATAGATGTGGGAACTGAGGCCCAAGGAGATTAAGGAACTTTCCCAAAGTTGTGCAGCTGGTAACTGAGGTAGCCCAGATTCTGACCTATAAAGACTCATTTTTAATCTGTTCTTAATCTGACTGCACATTAGAATTTCCTGAGGAGCTTTCAGAAAATATCAATTTCTTATCCCTCAAGAATTCTTATTTCACTTCTATTATTAAAAACAACAACAACAACAACTGTTCAGTGAATTTAATGTACATGCAGGGCTAAGTATGATTGTCTAGCTCTGACTCTTAGTCACTAGGATTTACTCCCTTTGGAAAGTAATTCAGCATTCAATACAAAGAACGAGGAAGGCTTGATGGGGTATTTTGAGGAGGCTGCTTTTGGGTCAAATCGTGGCCAGTCCTAACCCCCAGCCCACAGTGCATTTATGTTACAACTGCAGGACAACTCCCAGACTCAATTTGCTGAGATTCTATGTGGTAATAGCTGCAGAGTGTTTACCATGTGCCAGGAGACACTATCCTGAGATTTTATATACAATGCTTCTTATAATCTTTCAAGAATGCCTTAAGGTAGATACTTAGTAATCTTCTTATTGTACAGATGAGAAAACTAAGACTCTGAGAGGTTAAGTGCCTTGCTTTGTTACAAGTGGACCCAGGATTCAAACTCAAGCACTTCAGCCCAAGTCCATGGGGCAACCCACTTTGCTGTACTGTCATTTCATGGGCTGTACTTATTTCTCACAGGCTCAGATCATGCTTGTTTTCACTACCTGACATGTAGTAAGAGCACACTGGAGCTACAAAAGATTAATTTTGTCAGGGAACGGAGCCCACATGAGAGAACAGGGCTTGATGCAGGGAATTTGGGGAAAGAGATTTCCACTTAAAACCAGGAATGAGTTTTATCTGACAAAGACATCCAGCAAAGGAAAGAGTTACTTTGGGCAAGAATGAATCCCTCCATCACCAGGATATCAAATATTTCCTAAGTACCTACTTGGTGGTGGTGTTTTTATAAGGGTTCAGAGATCGAATGTGGAGACGGCATGGATGCCATCGGAGGTCTCCCTTTAGTCACTGTGATCCTGTGATCTGACTTTAGTCCCCAAACACTCAATCAGCAAGCGAGGGATTGATCATTTACAGTTACACAATAAAATGTTTCCAGGAATGATTTCCCTGTAGCATTTTAATAAGTACTCTATAAATAATAATTTATCTGAGTTGACTACTACATTAGACAAAGAATATATTAAAGAAGCCCAGCTAATTGAAGCTAGCAGTTAAATTCCTTGAATCAAAACCAATTGGTTTATCTACATGACTCTAAAGATTTGGGATGAAAACGGCTCATTATATCCTGACATTCTAATACCTAAAGATCCAGATGTTTCACAATATATTGACACGGCCTTCCAGGAAACCTAGGTGTAACACTGAGCTGAAAATATTCTGAGACAATTAAAAATAAATGGGGGGACTTCCCTGGTGGTGCAGTGGTTAAGAATCTGCCTGCCAATGCAGGGGACACAGGTTCGATCCCTGGTCCGGGAAGATCCCACATGCCGTGGAGCAACTAAGCCCGTGTGCCACAACTACTGAACCTGCATGCTGCAACTACTGAGGTCTGCATGCCTAAAGCCCATGCTCCACAACAAGAGAAGCCACTGCAATGAGAAGCCCACGCACTGCATCAAAGGGTAGCCCCTGCTCACCGCAACTCGGGAAAGCCCGTGCACAGCAGCAAAGACCCAAAGCAGCCAAAAATAAATAAACTAATTAATTAAAAATAAATAAATAAATAGGATCAGAAAGAGCCTGTAGTCTTCTTTGTCTGGGGGCTGAAGGAACTTGAAAGAAGCTCAAACCTGTGAGATTCAAGTCAGCAAGATTGCTGGTTCTAACCTGTATGACCACACAGCTTGAGTTACCAGCGACTGTCCAATTATACCTGTGGTCCTGGTGTAATATTTAACAGAACACCCTTTCCCTCCCAAAAGTGTCTGGGTTTGGACAATAAATTACATAGTCAGTATAATCATCCAAGTTATTCCTCAGGGAGAGAGACTGGATGGGGCACAGTTTAGTGGGGGCAAAACAGGCACTAAGGAAGACCCAGTTTCAGGTGGTGAGAGGGAATACAGACCAGAAGGCAGAATGGAGGCTCAGGAAAGAGCAACTTCTCCCCATTCCTCAAATATTCTTTACCCTTGGGTGACTCAGTAGTTTCACACAACTTCTTCCTTCAGCTCAGCTTTAGCATGTGTGTATGGATATCCTTTTTTTTCCTTTAAGTTTTTTTTTTTCCCAAGTTGTATTATTGTAGGCTGGCTAAGGACAAAGACACTAGAATGAGACATAAGATATACAAAGTCCTCTGAAGATTTTGTCTTAACTGGGAGAAAATTAGTGTGAATCAGCCTTGACAATTTAGTCTCTCTAGTCTTTCCTCAGGATTTTATCATAAGAACTAACATTTTGAGCATGTGGCTGAGTTAATCACAAGTATTATTTTTAAGAGTCCTGTAAGTCCTATAGGACAGGTGTTATCACTCTTCCCATTTGATGGTTGAAGAAAATGACACTGGAAGAGATGAAGCAACTTATCCAAGATACCACATCAAGCAGGTGATACTGTCAAGATTCTAACACAGAGAGTCTGAGCCATGCTCCTCCTGATTAATACTCTCTTTTGAGCATGCCATTATGCACAGTTCATAAACAAATAGTTACTGAGTTGAATGGAGCAAGGAAAAGGATAGGAGACACTTCTGAAGCTCATAGTGTCTGGGGTGGGGTGAGATGTCGCAAGTCCAACCAGCACAAGTGTGAGGTAGAATACGGAAGTGTTCTGAGAGGTACACGTACCTGTGAAGAGATGTGTGTCCACTCAAGGAAATCGTCAAACGTTTCTGGAGAAGCGAAATTTGGGATTGGTTTTGAGGGGTAAGAAAATGTTAAAGAGATAGAAATGAGAAGAGGATTATGCCGGGCAGAGGGAACAGCCTGGCAAATGGTGTTGGTGAGGAATAAATGGTGAGTCTGGGTTCTCAGTTAATCCATTTGGGCTGGACTGTTATAAAGTTCAAATGCCTTATTATGAATTATAGGAACTCCCCACCATGACCTCTGCTCCCTACTTCCCATCACATAATTCTTTCCCTGTGTTTTGCTCTCCAGATGTAGCTTTTTATACATTATACTTCTATCTCCCATATAGCTGTTTCAACTCAATGATACCACTCATGATTTTCTTTCACACTAGAATACCCTTCTCATGGATGCTTTCTTCATCTAGTTCACTGTTGTTGACCTCAACTTTGCTTCTACAAAAGAGCCTTCCCTGATAACTTGGTCGGGTAATTTTTGTCTACCCTATACTTCAATAGCTCCCTAGTATGTATCAACTGCTATGCACAGTGCTTAATACAGAGTAGGAGCTTAACAATAAAAATAAACAAAATAAAGTCGACTGGAAAGAGATGCAATTGGAGACATGCAACTTTCAGGCAGTGGTCAAGTTCAAAGACTGCTTCTACAGTGGTTCTAGTAAGAACTAGGGAAGCGTCTGAGAGAATAGCAGAGGGGTATGAGGAAGAAGAATTGCTGAGACATCATCTTGGCATGTGTACAAGAATCTTCCAAACAATTTGGGAGGACATAGAATTTCAGACTCTAAGAGATGGGAGGAAATTGAAGTCCATCTAATCCAATAAATCTCTTCCCTGTGCTTCTCAAACTTTCCTTGCAAATATTTAGCCATTTCTTCATCTCCTGTTATTGGAAAATTTGTGCTAGAAATTGCCGTCAGTCAGTCAGTCAGTCATTCATCAAATGAGCATGTGTAAAATACTGTGTAAACTTGTTGGTATAGCACCAGGAGCCAGGGGTGAGCAAGGCTTCTTTCCTATCCTAGAAAAGATGAGAGATTATTGGAGGAGACAGATGCTTGGAACAGAGGATAAAACCTCTTTAAGTACTGAGTCTCCTCTTCTCATTGGCTTCTGCCAGTAGAGTTGAAGACTCAAGTCAACCTCCTTTTATGTTAAAACATCTACTATGTCTCCCCAAAGATTTGCCAGCATGTCATTCTGATATGAGGCAATTATAAAATGTCAACTTGTTCTTCCAAGTTTACTTAGTAGATGGCTTCTTTAGATACATGCTCTTTTTGGTGTTCTTGGACCTAATCTGGTGTTCTTCATTACATGTGGGGGTCCCTCCACACCTCCAGCAAAGCAATTCTCCAGACACCATGTGGTTGTCCTACAATTCAATTCTGACACTCTCTACCCAGAAATGACATCAGATACCCCAGGGTAAGGGCTCAGTCCATAAAACTTCACCCTGCCTCCATCACACCCATTCAGATGCTAATCACAAGTCCAGGTAGTTATACGTATGCTTCTGATCAGTTGGCTATAAATCCAAAGTTCGCACCACCCCCTCCTTCCTTGGGTTTATTTGCTAGAGCAGATCACAGAACTCAGGCAACATTTTACTTACTACATCAATTGATTTAGTATAAAAGGATATAACTCAGGAACAGCCAGATGGAAGAGGTGCATAGGACAAGGTGTGGGGAAGGGGCAAGGAGCTTCCACGCCCTCTCCAGGTGTAGCACTTTCCCAATACGTCCATGTATTTACCAGCCCAGAAGCAATCTGAGCCTTATCCTTTTGGGTTCTTTTGGGTTTTTATGGAGGCTTCATTACACGAACATGATTGACTAAATCATTGGCCATGTGTGATTGATTCAACCTCCAGTCCCTCTTTTCTCTGCAAGGTCAGTGGGGTGGGACTGAAAGTTTCAACCCTCTAATCACAGGATTGGTTCTCCTGGCAACCAGACTCCATCCTTGGGTGGGGTCTAAAAGTCACTTCACATAACAGGAGACATGTTGATCCCTCTCATCATTCAGGAAATTCCAAGAGTTCGGAGAGCTCTGTGCCAGGAACTGGATTGAAGACCAAATGTGTATTTTTTATTATAAATCACAATATCATGTATGTGTTGAAGTAGTCGTTATGCAGGGGGTGTGTAATAAACACATGCAATGGGAAATTCAGTAAGAACATACAGGACCATTCATGTTTCTCAATTGTAAGTTAGAAGGCAGAAACTTGGGCACTGGATTTTCTTAACTTTGGGGTAAGTGTGACATAATAATCCTCATTCCTTCTTGCTTAAGAAATGAAGAGAAATGAGTGCTTTGTTCAGTTATTGATATAAAAAAGTCAACTTTAAAGCAATATTTTATTAGAACCATAAGTTTTGCTTGAAAATTTTTTAAATCCGGAGTTTATTTTCCCTTGGTATTGCCACAGAGCATCAACAGGAATTGAGATAATTTTTTTTCTTGTATTTGTACCCACTTATTAAACACACATGTGAGCTAGATTCCTTGCATAGGTGCAAAAGGGATTAGAAGAAGGGGAAAAAGGTGAAATTTGGTCCATTGACCTGTTTCCCTGCCCTCAGGACTCTTTCACACAGCTGTGAGAAAAAGGGAGAGGAGGAAGGAGGTAATTTAGCAGCTCATATCCAGATGTTCATTTCAAACACACGCTGAACAACTTTTGCATGGTTTATTTCATTTTCTGAAACCATTTTTCACAAGCCTGTTTTCTCAGCTGGGAAACTTCTGGTGTAGTCTTTTCAAACAAATATTGCATTTGGCATTACAAAAAAAAAAGAGCTTTTGAGACATTCAAAGGACAATATGTTTGCCTTGGTCTTCAGAAGCAGGACTACAGGAATGTAGGCATTCTGTACCACCCAAAGTATAGGTGGAGTAATGTTCCACTCTTAGATTCCATTTACATGGAATCTTAAGAGCTCCTTTAACTTGATCATTGTAATGCTCTGCCATCTTTTAGGTTGGCTTGAAGTGTCAGAGCCAAGAAACCTCACTAAAGACAAGCAAGGCCAGTGGAAGAATCCACCAGGGTTAACACTAAGCCAGAAACTTCTACATGGCCCTTCAAACAAAGTAGTCCATTTTCATAAAACTCTGTGCTATTCTAGTTCTACTCACTTTCTTAAGTAAAATAAGAAGAACTAGAGGAATAACAGTTCTGAATGCCAATGATTCTTTTATGCAGAATCCCACAGGATAACATCCCCATGGCTGGTTCCATTCCTCTCAAGGTCCAGTTCCTGACAACAGATTGTTCCACCAGAGTCATAGGAGTTGGGGTCTAAGAAAACCCCTTCCCCCACCAGAGCAGAGCTGTTCTCCTGGCCAAGTATAGGAGATAAACCATTCCTCCTTCATAGTTTCTTTAGGTTGAATAAAACCTAGGGATAGATGTAGGAAAGAATGAACAACCCAATAAAAAAATGAGTCCAAATGGAAGACTAAGTTCTGTCTCTTTGAAGAAAGGAAATCAAACCACAAAGATAAAGGAAAGAAACAATAGAGCAAAGTTTTGATGTTGGAGACATTAAAAATGGAACGTTTTAAAACCTAAACTGAGTCTTGGATAGTTTCTTAACCTTCCTGAGACTCAGTTTTCCCACTTTTAGAATTGGGCACCTAAGTCCTTAGACCAGAGTATTAAAATGAAGACTGAGTATGAAAATGCCTTGTGCAGTGTCCTCATTATTGACTAGCTCTCGGCACCACATTCCCTTGACTTAAAAAGAATAGTGAAAGAATGTTAGAAGCCTTTATTTCTGTAGTTGTTTCTGTTGAGGATCTGTGTGTCTCTGAGATTAAAGAAGATATCCAGGGGATGTGGTCGAAGAAGGAGACATAGGAAGATCATGAACTCACTTCCTCCCATGGACACAGCAAATCCACAGATATATATGGGACAATTTCCTTTGATAAAGACCTGAGAACTGGTTAAGCTGCTCTGTCAAATTGGGAAAACAGAGGAAGGTAGTAGAGGCCGAAATAGATCTTGCCAAACCTCACTCCTGTCTGGGCGACTCACAATTGGAAGGGAACTTGCAAACCCGGAACTCCTCCCTGAGGAGCAAAGGATTCATACCCCACGTCAGGCACTCCAACTTTCAAGACTTTCACCTAAGAGATGAACACCAAAAACATCTGACTTTGAAAACCAGTGGGGCTCACAAGACCCAAACCATGAATGGCAAATTGAGAAATGTCTCTTAAGGTGCTCGACTGTGGACTCACTCAACTCAGTGTCCAGTGCAGAAACAGCCATTTGAAAAGCACAAGACTTTATGTGAAAGTGATTTATTTACTGACTTCGGAGCATTGGCCTGAGGGACAGGGGCCTTTTGGGATAATCTCCAGGGACAGAGGCACTGGTGGGTACCATTTTCATTTTCGTGCTCTCTCTCTACCTTGCTAAAGCTGGCAATGACTTTTTGCTTTTTTTTTCTCTTTCTCTTTTTTTCCCTCTCTTTTTTCCCCTCCCTTTTCTCTCTCTCCTTTCCATTTTTTCTCCATGGGTGCCATCTTTATCCTTCAACCGACAGGTGTCATCTTTTTGGGCTCCCTCTGCCTCTTATAGCTGGGGCCCTGATTTTTGCTACTATCCCCCAGGGGACACCTCCAGATCTGGGGCCAGCAAGGGTTATGCTTGCCATCTCACAGGACTGTATATATTTGCATACTTTAAAAGTTTCTGGATGAGGGTCTGGCTTCGAATCAGCCTGAATCTGGGTGCTAACTAAAATCTTGCCCTTTGGGACACTGACAGGTCTTGGCACACTCTTAGCAATGGGGAGCTACTAAAAATGAAATAGGATGGTATTTGTCTTTCTCCTTCTGACTTATTTCACTTAGTATGATGATCTCTAGGTCCATCCATGTTGCTGCCAATGGCATTATTGCATTCTTTTCTATGGTTGAGTAGTATTCCACTGTATATATATCCCACATCTTCTTTATCCATTCATCTATTGATGGATATTTAGGTTTTTTCCATGTCACTGAGTCACTTTTCTGTACAGCAGAAATTAACACAACATTGTAAATCAAGTATACTTCAATAAAAATAAATAATAAATAAATAAATAAATAAATAAATAAATAAATAAAATTTTTAAAATATGAAATAGGCTGCTTGGAGAATCCAAAATGTTCAAAGAGACACCAAGAGTTAGGATAAGATTGAAAAATAATGTTCATCTCCTATCTAAGGCCACTCCTTCAAGACTGGGAAAAGATATCCAGTAAGCTGTTGGTTATAAAAATCTAAATGTCAGGAGAGACATTTACTTTGAGGATAGAGATTCAGTCTTCATAAGCACAAAAGTGATGACCAGATGCTTAAGAGTACATGAGAAAACCAAAGAAACTATCGAGATTGGAAGGGATAAAGGACATAGAACAGAGATGGGGACGTTGCCGTTTGAGGAATGGCCACATAGGAAGACCCTGCAAAGACAATGGAAAAGAAAATTGAACAAGAACATTTAAAGTGGAAATTAATGAGAACAAGGCCAAGAATATTTTTTAAAAGAAACAAGAGGGAAGATTTTCTAAATTTTAAAATAAATATACATATTACACTCTGAAATACTGGGAAGTGGGAGAAGGAATGAAAAAATAAAATGTGCTAACTTTCTTCATTGAAATAAGATAGAGTCAAAAGCTATTGTTTTTTCTTGACCTTGATAATTAGAGAAATAGCAGATCAAGTATGTTCTTTTGCAAAATTTAGTAGAAACAAAAACAGGATGATTCCTCCCAAATTACTGGAGGAGATTAAAGAAATCAAAGCAGAGTTCAACTAGCAAAAGACAGGAAATATGGGAAATGATAGGAAAGCATGAAATACAGAAAACATAAAATAAGATCACAGAAGGAAGTGCAAATTTATTTCTTATGACAGTAAATATAAATGATTTTAATACCACAATATTTAGAAACCATCAGTTCAAGTGAGAAACAAAAATATACCTCTTGGAAGATATACTTTTTTAAAGTGTCTTGGAAACTTTAACCATAAAGTATCTGGAAAATGTGCATCAGGAAAGTGCAAATAAGAATGACATAGATGTTCAGTTTATATTTATTTATATTTATTATCAGATGGAGTAGAATCCTACTTTATATCAGATGGAGTAGAATCCTGGGTTAAAAAAAATACAAACAGGAAAAGAGTTAATTTACTTGGAGTTATATTCCGTTATGAATAAATGATTGTTATATACTTTTCTCAATAATAAAGTATTAAATAAATATGTAAATTAATCTTTTAGAAATTGAAAGGAAAATTTTTGTTTGGAATATCAGTTGTCCCTCAGTATCCATGAAGGATTAGTTCCAGGGCCCCTCCGAGATTTTACAGATGCTCAACTCCTTTATACAAAATGACATAATATTTGCACATAACCTAGGCAGGCATATCCTCCTATATACTTTAAATATATCCAAATTACTTATAATACCTAATACAATATAAATGTTATGTAAATAGTTGTAAGTACAATGTACATGCTATACATATAGTTGCCAGTATAGGGCAAATTCAAGTTTTGCTTTTTGAAACTTTCTGGAAATTTTTTTTCTAAAATATTTTTGATACAAAGTTGGTTGAATCCATGGATGTAAAACCCACACATAGGGAGGGCCAATTGTGTGTGTATGTGTGTGTGTGTGTGTGTGTGTGTGTGTGTGTAAAATTCTCAACTAGACACATCAAATACACAAAAATAACTAAGAATAGATAAGGTTTTATTAATATAATAAGAATATACAAAACATGTACATTACCCCTACAGAATGAATACTCATCATCTATGTTTCAGACGTTTTCCCTCTGAATTTCAGTGAAGTCTTCCTAGAACCAGCTTCATTTGCCTTTAGGATGTGATTTCCATAAGAATATGAAGTTATTTCTCCATTGTGTTCTACCATATGGTCACACTTCTCTGATGACGTTCTGGACCCCGTAGCTTAGATGTGCTCCCACATGCAAGTACCCAACCTTTTCTAGAAAGATCTTAAACTCATTCTCTAGGAAGAAGGACAAGCTCTTGAGAGACGGACTGACTCTCTAAGCTCTTATTTTACAGGCAAACTTCTGAGAATATTAGTTTAATTTACTTCACAAAAAACTCTCTTCCTTTAAATTACTTGTTCTGATGAATGTCTTTCCAAGACTTAACTTCTGCACAGACTTTAGAGGAACCCATTCACATCACCCACATTAGAAGTAGCATGAAAAAAAAAAAGTAGCATGTGAGGGTATAGTCATCTCTTACTGCAGTGTCTTACGGGTACATTTGAATTGCTTTATATTTTTTTAAATTCAATTTCATTTTTTTATACAGCAGGTTCTTATTAGTTATCTATTTTATACATATTAGTGTATATATGTCAATCCCAATCTCCCACTTCATCCCACCTCACCCCCCCCCCACTTTCCCCTCTTGGTGTCCATACGTTTATTCTCTACATCTGTGTCTCTGTTCCTGCCTTGCAAACCGGTTCATCTGTACCATTTTTCTAGATTCCACATATATGTGTTAATATACGATATTTGTTTTTCTCTTTCTGACTTACTTCACTCTGTATGACAGTCTCTAGATCCATCCACGTCTGTATTGCTTTATGATGAATTGGATCTAACATCAGAAATTGGGCTGATAGTCCAGATGGACACTTGCTAAGTACATCTGGATAAGTCCTCAAAATTGCAAGCTTCATTTTTTTTCCTGACCACAATAATCTTAAAACACCTTTGGATTGTGAGAATAGTGATAAAATAGCCCTCCCCTGGCTCATTACTAACATGCCAGCATTGGGATAACCCTACTCAAGACTTTCCTACCCTGATGAGAATGGAGTATTTCTGGTAAATTTTACACCATGTTCTCCTCTTCTTATCATTATCATCATCATCGTTATCATCACCATGATGTTTACTATAAAATAATACATTAGCAACCATGTACAACCCTTTGCGTATGTTATATTGGGTTGGCCATAAAGTTTAACATCTTACAGAAAAAAAAAGAATGCACTTTTTGGCCACTCCAATATAATTTAACCTGATAATAATGTTCACGGTGGATATTATTAAAATTTCCACTTTACTGATGAATAAACTGAGTCTTATGTCCAAGGCCACAAAGCATGTATGTAGCAGAGATGGCATTTTTAACACAACTTTTCATCACAGGAAACATCTCCCTTCTCCAGTCACCCTTCAAGTGGATTCCTTTTCAATCTCTACTTACATGGGCTCACAGGTCATTTCAGGGATGTCTCCTTTGATGGCTTCCAGAATATGTTTGTAGCTTCTCCTTATTTCTGTACTTCAATGTTCTCAAGTGGCCAAGCTGCTAATGAGAGAAATCACCCCACAGCCTCTCATTACATGTTATTGGGGAATAGACCTAAAGCAAGGATATTCAGTATTGTCACAGAGATTTATGATATTTTTTTACTTGACATTGTTTTCTTACAGTTTGTTGTCACTAGTTCTTATGGGCATGGGTAGAAAAAAATGCCATTTTAAGAACTCAACATGCTGTGTTTTATTCAAAATGTCCTCTCTTTTACAAAGAAAACCAATTTTACTGGGTCAAACTTGCAAGCTTTTAGCTCTTTGTCATTCATTCATTCACTCATTTATTCCATACATATACATTGTTTGTGTTCTGTGGGTCAGATCCTCTGTTGGGTATTGCATGAATGCTAAGAAATTAAACATCCATGAAGACCTCAGTGAATTTTGCATTTGGGAAAGAACCAAAAGGCAAATTAAGACCTGCAACAAAATAATAAAGTTACTCTAAAGGGGCTATGAGCCAGATAGGAAAGAGATTCATAGGTTGGAATTCTAATCAAGAAGCTCCTAGGCTAATATCCAGTTTGCCTGGCTAAACTTCCAGGCATACCTGGACATGTCTGATGTCCAGGATGTATACATTGGGTCCCCACTCAAGGACCCTGCTAGACTGGTAATGTTACCAAGCTTGTCTTGGTTGGTATTGTGGTCTGAATGTGAGAAAGAGAAAGTTCTATATCTGGCAGAATAGAGATTTTTATCCTCATCTCTTTACCTTCTTCCTGGGACAAAGTACTGACCTGTCCACCTCTTACCTTTCGAAGCTGGGGTTCACGCTAAGCTAGAATTAGAGAAGAGTGTTACTGGAAAAATTGGACAAAAGGGAGACAGCAACCCTGTTAGAATAAAAATACAAGGGAATTTTAGTCTAAGAAGAGGTCAATGTTGGCAGGATTTGCTAATCTTATAAGATATGTTTGTGTGAGATTGGTAAGGAAAGTTCATTCCCTTCAGGAGGACTTCAATCTTTTGAGTTCCTGACTTGGTCTCTACTCCTACCAATGTGATATGGCCCCTGGAGTGGAAAATAGTGACAACCAGAGCCAATTTTTGGATTTGATGCTTGACTGAGCACTTATGTTGAAGACCATACTAAGCATTTACCTGTATTATTTCACTGCATTCTAAAAATAACACTGTGAGGAAGGTACTATTAGCATGCCTGTTTTTTAAGGCAAAGGAGATATAAAAAAGAAAAGCAGGGCTTTCCCGGTGACCCAGCAGTTGAGAGTCCGCCTGACAATGCAGGGGACATGGTTTCGTGCCCCGGTCTGGGAAGATCCCACATGCTGCGGAGTGGCTGGGCCCATGAGCCATGGCCGCTGAGCCTGCGCGTCCGGAGCCTGTGCTCCTCAACGGAAGAGGCCACAACAGTGAGAGGCCCGCCTACTGCAAAAAAAAAAAAAAAGAAAGAAAAGAAAAGCAGCTTGCCCAAGGGCTCACAGTGAGTAAAAGGTGAAAGTAGAATTTGGAGTCCAGAGTGTCATGCTCTTATATACTACAGCCAACTGAATGAACAACATTCTATATTATTGAATATCTAATTTTATTTTAAAATCTCTAGTAATAGGCTGTACTCTACCTCTGTGCACTTCTAAGCTACTAACAAAAATACCAAATAGAAAAAAAGCATCATGATGGGGGCCATCCACCGTGAGGCATATTATTGAAGGTGCATCTTTAAAAAACTTTGCCTCAGAGGAAACTGTAATAATTACAGTACAAGGAAAATAAATTAAATCACAAAAAAGTGTGGATATATTAAGTGTTGAGGTTTTTTTTTTGTATTTAGGATGGAGCTTCATCCCAGAGAAAGAATTTATGCCGTTGTGGCACTGGCCAGTCCATAAATTTAAATAAAGGCCCACAATGTGCCTTAGGAGGCAGGAAAACATAATAGTTAAGAGCAGAGAGTCTGGAGGTGAATTGGCTGGACCTGAATCCTGGAACTACCACCAACTGTGCCAAATTGGGAAACTCAAACATTCAGCGCTGTCAAATGGGGGTAATGACAGTATCTGCAGTGTTGTGCTGAGGAGCGTTCAGAACAAGAATGTTTTGTGTGATTATTAAACATGTTTTAATTATCAGGATATAGTGCCAGCTATTAAACAGAACATGAATGTGAACAGGGAGATACTCAGACATAGGTGCAAGAGAGAAATAGGGTGTTGACACAGGCATTGGTGAGGTTTAAAGAAAGGTCTCAGAGGAAGTATAAAGCTGAATCCTCAAACATGCGCAAATGTGTTTTTGATGGGGGTGAGTGGAGAAGGACATTATTAGCAAAGGGAACCTCCATGAAAATGTTGAGAGCATGGCCAAGCATGGCAGTCTTAGAGCACTGTAAAAGGTGAGGTATGACTGGATTTAGAAACCTAATTCTAAATTAGGATTGTTAGAGGGCAAGACTGGGGAGAAAGTGGGTATTGTAAAAGAGGGCCTTCAAGAATTCAGACTTCATTCTGTGGGCAATCAGGATCCATGAAAATGTTTCAAGCACAGTAAGTCATGTTACCATTTGTCTCTTTTGTTGTTGTTGTTGTTCATTTGATTTTTTTTTTTACTTTACTTTTTTAATGAAAGGAACTTTTCAAAATATCCTTCCAGCAAGTGAAATATTATGTAATCATTGTAAAGATATTAATCTATAGAAAATTATAAATAATAGTTTTAAATTACCTAAGATCCCACAACCTTGCGGAAAAAAAACACTGACGTTTCACTGAATATCTCTCAGAATGCATACATACAACTTCAATGAACTGATTACTATTATTTCAGAAACGTTTTAATCAATAATATGTTATGACAACCTTTCCGTATCAATAAATAAAAACATGCATTAACATTTTAATGATGGCAGAGTTCTCCGTTTTGTGGAGGTGATGCAGTTTATCTACCCAGACTTTATTGATTAAAAAAAAAGTTTCTCTAATTCCTGACACTTCAACAGTTAGTTAGAACACTGCAACAAAACTCCAAAGTCATCAACAGATTAGAAAACATAACAAACAGATGCTTGAAAATTAAAACAAACAAAACTCACTCCTTTAACCTGCTGCAGAGCAAGAAGAGAAGGGAAGGTCTTGTCCAGTAACTTGGGTAGAAGTTTATTTTTTCAGTAATTCAGTTCTTCATCTCTTTTTTATTGATCATCAACAATGTGTCTGGTCCTGTTCTAATAATGGGATAAAATGACAAGCAAGTAATTGAATGTCACCTTTATTACAACTTACATTATAGTAGAGGAGACAGATGATAAACTAATAAACAAGAGCATATTAGATAGCCAGGAGCTCTATACAAGGAATTAACATAGGGTGGTATACAGAGTAGGAGACTATTTTATGGATTATCTAGGACACCTTCTCCAAGGAGCAGTCATTAAGGCTGAGAAATAAATGACCAAAGGACACAGGCAGGTGACAATCATGAAAGGGAAATTCAGGGAAGAAGCAGCTAGTACAAAGGCCCAAAGTGGGAAGTGAGCTCAGCAAGTTCAAGGCAGAGGAAGATCAAGAGGCCAATGTAGCTTGCAGATATTCAACAAGAAGAAAGGTGGCATGAAGTGAGAAGCACAGATAGGTCAGGAAGCACCTTATAGGTTGTTACTCTTACTTACAATGAGAGGAGTTTGGAGAACTTCAACCAGAGCAGAAACTGGATCTAAGGGTTTTGTTGTTGTTGTTGTTGTTGTTGTTGTTTGTGGTATGCGGGCCTCTCACTGTTGTGGCCTCTCCCGTTGCGGAGCACAGGCTCCGGACGCGCAGGCTCAGCGGCCATGGCTCACGGGCCCAGCCGCTCCGCGGCATGTGGGATCTTCCTGGACCGGGGCACGAACCCACGTCCCCTGCATCGGCAGGCGGACTCTCAACCACTGCGCCACCAGAGAAGCCCTGGATCTAAGTTTTAAAAGACTGTTTTGACTTCTTAAACCATAAGCTCTTAAGAATAAGTTTCTGTCTTCTCTGGCTCTACAGTCACAAGACTTAGAAAATACCTGGTACATAGGAGATGTTACATCAACGTCATGAAGAATCAACAAACGTTAAGTATGGAATCCAACACAGGGAAAACGAGAGTGGAAGCAGGGATTCTTTTATTAATATTTATTTAGCATTTAAAGGTACTACAATAGGTGCTGTGGTCATAGTGATAAATACATGTGTGATTATTTTACTTCAACTGTATGTTGGAGACTTACCTTTGTTGGAAGAAAGGGCATGTCTTTTCTTGACACTCCAGCCTAGGATCTATTCATTTTTGGGTTGGAGACAGACTATATCTGGTAGCCTCTATTATTTTTTTTTAAGGAGAAATCCAGGTCTTCTACTTGACCAGAAAGTCTAAGAAGAAAGGGAGATTTAGGGTAAATGATCAGTTTATATTGGAATCTGTTGGATTCTTAGAATATGTTTGGCTTTGTGGGTGCAAATGAGCAGTGGAAGTTAGACATGGTGATGTGGCAAGAGACTTGGAGATGAGATCATGGCTGTGTAGAGACAAAACAATGCATAGAGAAAAATACAGTGTGTGAAATAATTGTCATCATTTGCCCTCTCTGTCTCAGTCAGATTTATTGCTCCTTTACCAGTTCCTCAGAGAACCATGATAGCTTTAAAGAATATGCAATTTGTAGTTGGACTGCTTGGTTGAGCATCAAAGCAGCATCACCAGTAGGACACTTGTGAGCCAATTTTCCAAACTTTTTGGGCTCCAGTTTCCTCATCAGTAAAATGTGGATAACAGTAACCCCTATTTTGTACAGTTGATTAAATTCTTTAATATACTTCCAGTCCCTGAGCTATATTCAGGACATAATAGATGTTATCTAATATCTTTATTATAATCAATTGAAAATATTTATTACAAGGCTGTAACTCCTCTAGACCATCATTCATTGTGATCATCTGTATATTACCAATGACCACTGCAGTATTGTGTGAAAGGTGTGCTTGATAAAATGTTCTTTATGTTTATCTTACTGGGGTCTCTGCTTATCTAAAGTCCAGGACAGCTTTTCATTGTTAAGGACGTTACACACAAAAAGGGCACAGAAGTGTAGATGGCATGCTCTTCTGTCTTGCTTCATATCGTGGATAATGTTGGGATCTAGTACCTCATTTCCACAGAATGGTTCACATTGAGATTTAGACAATTTAGCTGAATCATGTGTTATCTGTGAATTCAGGGCTCCATGGAAGCTCCAAATGCAAAATGTTTTAAAGCAGGGCCCATATACCATCCAGATCAGAGTCCTGTGGATCAGATGCTTATTGGAAATGAGACTCCACCCTCAACCCTCATTGATTCCCAACTTACCGGTGGTGGGTGAGGTGGGAAACAACCTTCATGGAGCTACCTCAACTATGGCTCTCTGTATGTGCCATAACATTCTAGAAACAGAGGAAATCAAGGAGAAAAAAAAGCATATTTTTGCTGATAGAGGAATTACTTCTAGAGGTCATAACATAGGCTGGGTCAGTGAGATCCTGGAATCATTGTTTGTCTTCGTGTAACAGAGTGTTTCTTTTTTGAGAGAACATGGGAAGTAGGAAGCAGACAATGCCTCTCAGTGATCATCTAGGTTGGCAGGGAGCCCCTTCTTCTGGGTGAAACCTCTTTGGAGAGCAGAGAGTCCTCTCTCAGCTTTGACCAACTCACCTATGAGATCGGTCCTGTCTCCACTCTCCTTGAAGAGAGAGCCAATGATTGTTCTGACCTTTAGTCTCTGCCAATTACAGAGGGACGTAATTTAGTTGGATTCAAAAGAAAGACTTTCTTTCTTCTTTTCTATTTTTTTCTCTTTGTCTCATTTCCTGAGTCTCTGCCAAGGAAAACTGGTTCCAACCAATGCCAATGGGAGGCCCGAGATGGAGCCCAGTTCTCTCGAACACTTTGTACCCAAGTGGATTCTTGCTCCAAATCCATATCCAACACTTTGTCAAGTGTGGACTCCTGTAAAAGCCTTGGAAAACAGAAACACGGATCAAACACACCTTCAGTGTGCTGTCATGTTGCATTGAAAATCTATGTGCAACAAGCTAGTCACAGCCACCAGGTCATGTACAGAACACCCCTGAGATTTTTCATGAAGGACCTCCCATTGGGTCCTTCCATTGAGACCCAGCCTCTGAGGGTCTTTTCCACCTTCAGAATGTTCTGGTGTTCTCCCTTGAGAAAGGGCAAGAGCAGCCCCGCCAGAGGCCCTTTTCCCTGGCAGCACTCTGTATCAGCAAAGCGTCTCCAGCAAGAATTTCCGTGGGAAGGTCTTCCATCTGGAGCTCGGCAGACAAGGGGAGTTTCCTTTGAGGTCCTGCCACCCTTTCCCCTCAGCTCTCCATAAGGTGTAGCTTGGAGAGGCCCCATCTGATTTTCAGGATGGGGTTGGTGCATTTCATGTAGTCAGAACTGCTCTTCTTAGTTTCCTCAGTGAGTCTGAAAGGGGCAGAGAGAAAGAATGTTGTCTGTTTTACCACCACCCCCCATCTCAGTGTGCAACAGGTCACAAGATGTGACAAGTTCATGCGCTAATTCCTTCCTTTTCAGTTAATAGAATAACACAGATGGGAATACTTATCCTAGAATCAGACATAAACTCGAGTAGCGGTCGAAGGAATATAGAGGAAGCCTGGTCCCTTCCCAGGACTTCACTAAACAGAAATCATTTTCAAAAGCATCTTTACCCTCAGCTGGGTAGCCCTGAGAAGCTATTCTCTGACAGGAAGACACAGGCCTCTGGCATGAGCCCTAGTCTCAATCCACTCATCCCGCAAAAAGCTTACAGCACATTAAAGAAATAATAACACCTGCCAGGACGTCAACTTCATTGCTTCCCAGGAGTCTTTGGGCAGCAGTGCTGTGGAAGTGGTTCTAAAACCACCCTAGAGATTCTCTGTGAGGTGATAAATGGAACACTAAAGAAAGGATGTTGAGACAGAACTAGCAGAGCCATGAGCAACACCACAGGGATGCCTGTTGTCCATGTTGGATACTGTTCACCTTGAATATTCAGGTACAGAACCAGTTTCAAGTGTTACCAGATTATGACCTAAAATTTGGTTCAAAAGTGACAAAGAACTTTTTGCAATCAAATGGTTAGGGATTTGAAGGCTATGAGATTTCTTCCTGTCTCAGGCTGTCCCTGATGAGCTAGGAGTGTTTGAGCAAATTATCCTACTCTTCCTAAGCCTCTATTTCCTCACCTGTGAAAGAAATTAGGTCCATATTTTCTTTTTTACTCAATTGTTGAGGATCAAATAAAACGTCTAGAGCTGTGACTGGGACATTTAAACAGTGGTTTCATTTTTTTGACGTATTTCATATGTGTCAAGCCTTGTGCCCAGCACTTTTATGGGCATATTTCTAACTAACCTTCTCTAAAGTGCTCTGAGGCAAATGCTATTATTACCCCTTCCACCATATTGCAAATGTGGAAACTGAAGTGCAGTGACAAGATCCTACAACTTGCAAGTGGTGAGTCCTGGTTTGAAACCAGCTTTATCTATACGTGACATCAGAGTCCAAATTCATAGCCACATCTTAGATGCTATAAAGGGTATCTGTTATCATCACTACCATCATTTTCATCACTGCCACTAACCGAACCATGAGGATACTCCATGCCTTGCTAGACAGTTTGTACCCATTATAAGAAGATGATATTAAAATAGATTATTAAGGGGGAATTCCAAACTTGGAAGAGAACTGAAAATTTTGGAAATCCAGGAAGAAGAGGACACATACTTCTGGGAATTGAAGTGAGATTAGGTTCAAAATGTATCTTCATGGATATTTGTCAATTACTTTCTGCTTGGAACCCCTCCCTCCCTTTCTATGGGAATAGCTTACACTTCCTCCTTAGAAATAGCCCTTCCCCTAGTCCATATATCTGATGGGAAGCACAAGTCATATTTTCCTGTTGCACTAGACCACAAGAGTGGGCTGCCAATCATTAGGCCTTGTCCATAGAGATCAGTACAAGGGAAAGTACAGGGCAAGACTATGATCCAAAAGTGTCAATCAAGATCATTCCAGAAGATTTCATATATTGACACTAGAAGAATATATCTCTGTCTTCTGACATTGCAAGGCTGGCATGATGTAAATCTGGAACATTCTGTAACATTTTTGCTTCTCTCTTATGTAAATAAATGGAGGAAGTGAACAGTAGGAGGGAATGCCACCAATACAGGAAGAAGCAAGGGATGTGCAGAGAGGAAGGGGAGGAAGGGAAAAGGGAGGAGGACAGGGGAGAAAAAGGGAAAGGGAAGGAAGGAAAAGGAGAAAAGGGGAGGGGGAGGAGACTGTTAACTTTCACCTCAGGATCCACTTAGAACTGTGTGTCTAGATCAGTTCTACTCCTGGGTTTCCATGTTGAGTTTCCATCATTTACACATAAGAATACTGGTTTCCAGAGTATACACTGGCTTTGTCAACACTGAGGTCACCATGAGCTTGGTAAGAGTAGTTTCAATAGTCTAGACGTGATCACCATTTGGGGGCTTCTCAGCCTTTCTAAGTCCCTGTCTGGAACATTTATCTTTCTCTCTACTGGGACATGTAGAAACCCATACCAATGAAGCTCCAACTGGTTTTTTATTTCAGTTTCATGGTGTGATAAAAAGAGACTGAGCTTTGAGGACATATAGACCTAATTTCAAATATCAGCTTTGCCACATGTAAGTCTATGATCTTAGACAAGTTATTTAAGTTCGCTAAGCCTTCATTTTCTCATCTCTACATTGATTGTGGGTACTTGGGTATGAGAACAGGGTTCCTGAGCAAGTCAAATGATTTAGGGTAAAATAAAAGAAAAGAGAAAAAAAGAAAAGAAAAAAAGCCCCTAGCCATAAAATGCACTCTGAAAATTCCATGTAGTTCAAATAGCTCAAATTCACTCACCCCTCATGAAACTAATAGTTGAGGGTAGGTCGCTAAAGTCTTTCTGGGAACCTGAGGATCTTCAGTAATTCAGAATAATGATGTTCCTCTGCATGATGGAGGTTGTATTTGATTGTAATATGTAAAATGTCAACAATTTTTTTTTTTTGCAGTACACGGGCCTCTCACTGTTGTGGCCTCTCCCGTTGCGGAGCACAGGCTCCAGACGCGCAGGCTCAGCGGCCATGGCTCACGGGCCCAGCCGCTCCGCGGCATGTGGGATCTTCCCGGACCGGGGCACGAACCCGTGTCCCCTGCATCGGCAGGTGGACTCTCAACCACTGCACCACCAGGGAAGCCCAAATGTCAACAAAATTTGACAAAATGTCTCAGACTCAACTCTCAGAATAAGTTACAAAATCTAGCAAAATATGTAAAGTGTCTAATTTGTCCACTAAATACACAATTGCACACCCTACGTTATTATCACTTCTCCCTGCTGCTTTCTGCCTTGTTAGTAACAGGTTCACATCTCTCACAGCCCCTACTCCTGAGATGGAAGAGGTAATGATGATCTGGTGGGTCTTCTCTGACCTCAGGATATACCTAGCAACAGGGATAGCCAAGCAGATCTCATGGCTTTAATGGTGACAGTCTCTCTTTAGCTGCTTTGATTAACGAAGGGAAGCAGCACATTGCTGGAGGTTTAGGGAATTTTATAGTTGAAGTTGTTTGTGTGCCCTTCTTACTTTCATATCCTCTAAGCAGCCTGTTCTGCTGGGTTTCTCTGTCTCTCCCTCCCTTCTTCTCTTCCTCCTCCCTCCTCCCCTCCTCCTTCTTCATTTTCTCTCTCTCTCTCTCTCACATACACGTTTGTGCCCTAGTTCTAGACAATGGGGCAAGACCAATGAATAAGACTGAATAAGATACAACTTTCTGCCTCAAAAAGATCACAGACTGAGAGCAGTTTATGATCACTATTTCTTTACCTTGCAGCCAAGGAGGTGGAGTTGAGACCCACGCCAGGGTGCAGAGCTGGCTTCTCAGCCTGGGAGAGGTGACATTAAAGGGTATCTGTGCCTCACATGGTGCCCAGATGCCTCCCTTTGTACCCTGTGAGCCAGTGAAGAACGAACTATCTTCCTATAAAAGTAGAGAGCCTTAATGCCTGGCAGACCCTGGATGTAAATTTCAAACGATGTGATTTAAGTAAAACTTATTTAAAGTGAAAGTTGTGGTCACACTGAAGATACAACCCGTCTTTGTTTTTTGCCTTACAAAACTTTATATGGAATTCCTTTCTTTCTTATTCTTGATGCCCATTGGGCATAAGTATCCTTTTGGCTGACTCAGAACATTCATGGGGAAAATCAGAACCAGGACCTCATCTCTCCTCCTGAAAATGGTTTCTCATTTGCAAATAAACCTCCTGGTAAAATGTTTACAAGTGTGATATTTCACACATGGAGGAAAATATCATATTAACTGCGAGAAAAGGAGAATCTGCCAACTCATTCAAGCAGCATCCCTCATACTTCTGGGATCAGAAGTATGAAATGCATGTGTCCAGACGGCGGGGGGATTGAGTACAATGAGGGGCTCCAGGAAAAATTACAGCAAGGAAGAGCTGGGTGAGCCTCAGTCTTTCATGGAAGATGTTTATTCATAAATTGCCCTTTTTGAACCCAAAGGTAGTTTTCCCATCCTGACCATCTAGAGAAAATAAATTAACGTTCACTTAGCACCTACTGGGTTTTGCAGGACAGAGACACAGAGAGAGAGAGAATACTCATTATTTACAGCATCCCATATGAGAGTCTACAGTTCAGATTCCCTTGGCAAATCTGTTGTTGACATTTCATCTCTATGAAGGGATTTTCCTTAATAAGCGTTTCCCAAGTCTTTTTCAGTCTCTGTTTTCTTAATTTCCTAATTTTACAAATTGCCCATGAAGGACCAGGACTGAGAGGACAAAACCAACAGAGTGAGGCCGTGTGAGTTTTGTTTGCCAAGACTCAAGAGGGTCTTGCTCTTACTGGAGCCTCAAGTTCAACAACAGTCTTAGTAACAAAACACAAACAGTTCCCTTGAGGCTCATTTGAAGGGGGAGGGGAGGGTGTGGGAGCAAGTGGCTTTTCTTCTAATAGGACTGAAAGTAAAATTCAAATGAAGTCAATTAAATCTACGAATAAAGTAATTTTCACAGGACTTGCCCAGCAGAGAGGAGAAGTCATATTGAAGATGCCTCACAAGAAACTTGGAAATATTTCCAACTGGACTCATCAGACCACGCAAAGGCATTTTGGAATCCTAAGACTGGAAAGAATAGCAAAAGACTATTATATATAAATGTTCTGTCCTAGTGTGTCTGGGGGCTGTAGAAACTCCTGCACTTATTCATTGGTGAACTGGTCCAGGAGGCCAAGAGAGGCAGCATGGCAGGGGTTGCATGGCAGACTGGGAGAGAAATGGAGATGGAGTATCAGGAAGGTGGAACCAAAGTGGTCTCTGTTGTAGCCTTTGGGGTACAGGGAGACAATAAAATATTCAGTTCAACCAGAGACATGAGGGAGCTTGTTCAATCCTGGCCAGTAACCAGGAGCCAAGGTGAGCTGGGAGGAGGGAACTTCAATTTGGGTTGAAAGAGCTAGACCTTGGGAGTACAGAGGGAAGACAACAGGAACCCCAGCTGCTACTGGGTCAAGTGGGGCACACCATATGATCTGAGTCAGGGAAAGCAGAAACAATTCCAGCAGAAGTTTCCAAAAGGAGGCAGCTGAATCGGGGGCTATGGCATAGAGAACACAATAGATGATTCATGAGCATTTTCTGATTGCCTACTATGTACCAAAACTGTGCTGGGGATATGATGTGATAAAACAGTCAAGATGGGGAGAGAGACAAGCCAAGCGACAGTTCCAAAATAATGCAATGAGTAACATGAAAGAGAAGTGTAGAGAATGCTGAGTGCAGGTCTAGTTATACTGTGTTAGTGTGAAAGGTCTCTTTCCTACACCTTTGACCCCAGTTCAGGCCACCATCACTTCTTACCTGGGCACTGCAATTATTCTGCACTGGTCTCTTCACATGCACTCATTCACCTTTCCAACACACCTGATCATATTGCACACCTACCTAAATGTCTTTCATGTCATGTCACTACAATGTCAGTACAGCCAACATTCTTTGATATGACCAGCATGGCTCTGCTACACCTGACTCTCTCTCCAAATCCATCCCATTCTATTCTGCCATGCCATCTGAAACAAGGACACACTGAGTTCAAGATGCCTGTAGGACACCCAGGCAAAAATGTGTAGAAAAACGTTAGGTATATAAAAGAGAAAAGTCAGGGTGAGGATAGAAAAGAAGTTACGTGTTCTTTCTGAAATCCAAGTTCTTGGTGACTCTGAGGACGTGGGGTAGGCAGAATTCTGTGGTGTACCCCCAAGATCTCTGGCCCCTGGTTTTCAATGCACATACTGCAAGTTATTAAATCAAGCACTAATTTTGGTGTGCTGTGAAGGGATTTTGCAGATGTAATCAAGGTCCCAAATCAACCGATCAGGAAGTTATCCAGTGAGACTGACCTAGTCACATGAGCCTTTTAAAAGCAGAGTGTTTCCTCCAGCATCAAAGATGAGGAAGTCAGAGGTTTGAAATACAAGAAGGATTCAATGTATCATTGCTGGCTTAAAGATGGTGGGTGACATGGGCAGCTTCTAGGAGCTGAGAATGGCCTCTGGCTGACAGCCAGCAAGGAAGCAGGGATTTCAGTCCAACAACCACAAGGAAACAAATTCTACCAGCAGCTGATGAGCTTGGAAGAGGACTCTGAACATCAAATGAGGAGAGCAGCCCTGCTGTTCCCTCGACTTCAGTTTTATGAGATCCTGAGCAGAGAATCCAGTCTTGTGCACCCAGACTTCTGACCTATAGAAAGCGTGAGCCCATAAATGTGTGTCGTTTTCAGCTGCTACACAGAAATAGAAAACAAATACTTGAGGCAAAAAGAAAATTCAGCTTTCAAAAGACCTAGGTATGGAGACTTCCCTGGTGGTCCAGTGGTTAAGCCTCCACGCTTCCAATGCAGGGGGCAAGGGTTCGATCCCTGGTCGGGGAACTAAGATCCCACATGCCACGTGGCATGCACCAAAAAAAAAAAAAAAAGGCTTAGGTATATAAGACTTAAGGAAGCATCGTCTCTATCATTTACCAAGGCCCTACTATGAAGTTTTTAATCCAGACCACTGCCTAAAGCATTAAGGGGATGCATATCACCTATGCCTTTTGAAATAGGGTAGTGATTGTTTCTACCCTCAGTGACAACTTGCAGTTAATTGTCTAATTTCTTAAAATATTGATACATGAGTTCTCCTTGACTCCAGAATAGGAATGGCAGATTATCTTTCTGAACAGCTAGGATTGGTTAAAAAGTAGGAATGGGCTGAAAGCTAGTGTTAGAGGCATGGGTACTTCTTCCCTATGGAATAAGTAAATTTAACTTCCTCATTTCTAAGGTCACTTCCAGATCATGAATTCTACAAGCCTGTGAAATGAATTTGAAAACACTGGCATACACAAAGGCCCAAAGTGCTCTTAGAGTGAGAGCCAGAGGGGCATCCATGGCTATCTCTTAGCAGTTGGCACACACGGGAGGCCCACATTCTCTATTGGAAGGGAACTGGGCTAATGTTGACATTTGACCTGTGGCATTGTTCTCCAAATATACACAGCCTGAGTCAAGGCAACTCCTTGCCAAAGGAGAATTGCTGGCCCCTTGCCCAATCACCAGGACCTGCTTATTTTAGAGAAATTTATTATCATAAAATAGAGACAAATTGTAAAACTCAGACTTCAGTGTTGAAAAATTAATTAGGTCTTTGGCCCTCTCTTCTCAGCATTTGTAAAGTATTTCCTTGTAGACTTAGCCGGTTCAGTGATGGGGTTAAACATGTGTACCTTGGAGATTAGCACTCTTGTTGGAGCTTTTTCAAGAGGGAAACTGTTAGAACCAGGAGCCCACTTAGTATTTCCAAAAAACGTATCAGGAGAAGGCAATTAAATCAGGTTGGTGGTTGTCAGGAAAGGCTTCCTGTTGGAGTACTGAATGATTCATATGCCAGGCTGGGAGAGGTAGGATAGTCTAGTCAGAGGATCTTAAAAAGTATAAAGATGATGGCATGAATGAGCATGGTGGATTCAAGAAACTGAAAGTTAGACTTAGCACATGTGGAGTAAAAAATCTAGCCAGTGGCAGGAAGTGAGGATACGACTCTAAAGTTGAAAATGGAAAAATAGGTCTGAGTCAGAGGAGTAGTAGCCTTGAGGCCTTTCTAAGAGGTCTGGGCTCTAACCCATAAGTACGTTTGAGCTTTTACTGAGGACATGGCATGATCACTCTCATTTGAGAATGGTATCTCTGAGGGTGGCAGTGTGTAGAATAAATCAGAAAATCTAGGATGATACCCCATAGTTTGGCTTTGCCAATGTCATGAACTGAAGAAAGTGTTGAAGTCGGAGTTGGGCGATACATTTAGGTAGCTTTTAGATGTTGAATTCTAATTGCCTGCATTACACGTGTGACTATGTTCTGTTTCTGTCACTCAGAACCTGGCCTATAATTAGAGGTTCAGACTGGAGAGCTGCCACACTTGACACTGTGGGATCATGAGCCTGCCTATGGGAGCAGCTAGCAGGGTTATCACCTTGGAAATCAGGATACCCCTTTCATTCATGGTGTATTGGCCAATCACTCTTGAATTTTTGTTAATAAAGTCATTCACTCATTCATTCATCAATCATCAAAAGATCATCAAAAGTTTAATGATATTCTACTGTGACGGGCACTGTTCCAAGAATCAAGGGTACTGTACAGGCAAGATGGACAAAGTCCCCAGTCTCATAGAGAGTCCATCTTCAAAAAGATGGAGACAATGAACAAAGCGTTGAATAAACAAATGTCAGAAAGTGTAAGTGCTATGAAGAATAGTAAAACACATTAAGGAGATCAAACATTGTTGAGATGATGGCAGTTCTATTTTAGATAGATTGTCCAGGGAAATTTTCCATGAGGAGATGACATTTGGGCAAAGACCTGCATGAGTCAAGGAGTGAGCCAAGTCAAGGTCTAAAGGAAAAGAGAGCAAGGTATAAAATATCTGAGCCAGGAATGAGACATTCAAGGGGAGGAGAGAAGGTTTAGTGTGGCCAGAACCAAGTGAATGAGAGGCAGAGGAGAGTACAAGATGAGAATTAGGCAGGCAAAGGGCTTGGGGCCAGGGCTAGTGAGTTTAGGTAGGATGGGAAATCATTGGAAGGTTCCAAACAAGTCAGTGATGGCATCTTATGTGTATTGGAAACAATTTTATTGGTATCCATGGTGAAAGGTAACTGAGCTGAAAGATTGAGGTTGTATTGTTATTATTGTTATTGTTATTATTATTCACTCATTCAATCACTGATTTGGATGTTTTAGAAACATGTTCTGAATGCTTTCTCTATGCCAAGCATTGCAGTAAATATTGGGGGCACAGAAACTAGTGAGAAGTGATACCTTCCTTCAGTAGTTTGCTGTGTTACAAGTCTATGTGCATATATTACACTCAACACAGACATTTCCACGATGTACTTCCCACCCCACACTTACACCTCAGGTACAGGAGGTAGAATTATTTAAATGCCATAGGTCCTGGCATGATTTTATTATCTGTGCAAGACCCCTCACTTGATTTACTTATTTTTTCCTTGGTTTTATTCCCACTCCTCACTCTCATTCCCCTCCCCCTATGTCCTTCCAGTACATATTTTTGTTTTTATAAATTCTTTAAAAATGTGTGTTCCAGTTCTGTAACAACTTTTTGTCTTCTAAAGTACACACGCCAGGATAGTAGAGAGTATCATGCATTAGATAATTGTGTGGAGGCCAAGAATCTGTATTTTAGATGAAAAAACAAACAAACAAAACAAAACATATCCCCAGGTATGGCTAAGACCTATCCCAGTTTAGAACTTTTCAAAATGGGGGAAGTTAAAGTCTACTGGTATGTCAATAAACTTCTAGAGGAGAAAAAGCCCCAACTCGGAGTATTTGCTGATTTTCATGGTGTAAATAGTCCCACCTTGACCAGTTTCAAGCTCTGATTCAACAACCAGGTTACAAGTCCAGAGTATTTAACAGTTGACTGGAACCATTTCCAGCAAACCTTTGTTCATGTCCTCAATTCCACCTGAACAAGTACATGATGAGGTCATTGCTCTGCTAATGAAAATGGACCATCCCAGTGCAATGTGTCCTTCCTCCCATGTAACAGGAACTCCAGTGTCCTTACTTAAGGAGCAAGTTAGATGCGTGTTCCAGAAACCTTGAGAAGTCCAGATGAAGATGAACGACAAGACTGTTTTTCTTTTCAGGGATAGATTAAGAAAGTTCATTATTGGGTCAGCTGTGGACCCTATTGTTGGAGTCGCTTGTGTGCACAGGGTATGAACCGACTATTTAATCCTGATGTTATGAACAATGTCTCAGCCAAATTAGAGGGATGGCCTGTTACCATTCTAAGTATTGCCTCAGAAATGTTTACAATCCTTGGGTTACAGTGTTTACTGGAGCTGACATCTGCTATGGGTGACTGAAGAGTGTGGTTGGACAGAAAGTGGATCTTGAGAATATAGAGGATGCTTAAATTTAGAAAGTCCATAAAGCAGAAGCTGAGTCATTTCTAGAAGGTCCAAATGTGGTTTTTTGGGGCTTTTTAAAATTATTTATTAAAAAAAATTTTTTTTTGGCTGCATTAGGTCTTCATTGCTATGCGCAGGCTTTCTCTAGTTGTGGCGAGTGGAGGTTACTCTTCGTCGTGGTGCACAGGCTTCTCATGGTTGTGGCTTCTTTTGTTGCAGAGCATGGGCTCTAGGTGTGCGGGCTTCAGTAGTTGCAGCACGTGGGCTCAGTAGTCGCAGCATGCGGGCCCTAGAGTGTCCAGGTTTCAGCAGTTGCAGCTCTTGGGCTCAGTAGTTGTGGCTCACAGACTCTAGAGTGCAAGCTCAGTAGTTGTGGTGCACAGGCTTAGTTGCTCTGCAGCATGTGGCATCTTCCTGAACCAGGGATCAAACTCGTGTCCCCTGCATCGGCAGGCGGACTCTCAACAACTGCGTCACCAGGTAAGTCTCAAGGTGGCTTATTTTAATTATGCAATTTCCATAGGAGTTCTGGCATCTTAAAAAGATAAGTATTCTTGGGCTTCCCTGGTGGTGCAGTGGTTGAGAATCCTCCTGCCGATGCAGGGGACACGGGTTTGTGCCCCGGTCCAGGAAGATCCCACATGTCGCGGAGTGGCTGGGCCCGTGAGCCATGGACGCTGAGCCTGCGCGTCCGGAGCCTGTGCTCCGCAGCAGGAGACACCACAACAGTGAGAGGTCCGCATACCGCAAAAAAAAAAAAAAAAAAGATAAGTATTCTTATCCCTTTGAAATAAATGATGAAATGTAACTGCTGGAAAGTGGAAGTAACAGTGATAATAATGCTACGGACTAAGTTGGGTCTCCCCAAAATTAGCTTTTGAAGTCCTAAGCCCTAATGTATTTGGGGATGAGAACTTTGGGAGGCAATAAGGGTTAGATGAGGATGGAGCCCTGACCCAATGGGATTAATGCTCTTACAGGAAAAGGCATCAGAGAGCTTGTTCACCCTCTCTCTGCCATATGAGGACTCAGCAGAATGTAGTCATCTGCAAGCCAGGAAGAGAATTCTTACCAGACATTTAAACCTGCTGGACTTTGATCTTGGACTTTCCAGCCTCCAGAACTTAGAGAGAATAAATTTCTGTTGTTTGAACAACCTAGGCTAAGGTATTTTGTTATGACAGCCTGAGCAGACTAATACAAATAATCATCATTGCCACCACCATCATCATCATCATCATCTAAGTGTTTTACATGTATACTCTCCTATAATCCTCACAATAATCTGAAAAAATTGATTTAAGTATTTTCCTCTTCTCATAAATGAGAAAATAGAACTCAGACAAGTTAAGGAACACATACAAGGCCATAATAGATGGCAAATAGCAGCTGGGGTCCTAACCCCAACTATGGGTGCCCAAAGCTCCCATTCTTCACTGCCATACCATACTGCTTCCCAATGGCCACCATGGTGTCTGTCATATAGTGGGTGCTAAAAATACATTTTTGGAATGATTGAAAATGGATGAATTATGGTTAGGCTACCAAGAAAAGAAACTGAGTTGGAACACACAGCTTTTTGGAGATTCTCATGTAGTGAAAGACCATGCATGTGAAGTCACAGTAAAATTTTTTGCTATGAAACTTGAAATTTTAGTTCTTTCTTGGAAATCTGAAAAATAAAATGGAGTGTAAGCCTAAGGTAATTGTCCTTTTATACTGTTATACTTGTCATGGTGCCAGTATCCACATATTTCCCCGAGGGATGAAATTAAAATGCCAAATTTTCATGATTGTAAGATGATTACAGAATAAATGCTGAGGGAAGAATCACAGAGTAGAAAGAAGTCTGTATGAATGCCTTCCCAACTGGTTAAAGGCAAGCTTGAGGCTTTGCATTAGTTACAGGGGACTTGCTCCGTATGGGTTTTCTTCATATTCCTGCTCTATGAACCATTTATCTCCTGGTTATCCTACAGCCTCTGATTGGTTGTGACATGTGTCTTTAGGAAGGAATGCTTGTGCATGCATTAATACCTTTCATAAGGCAGTTTATTCCAGTCACACTGAAAATTTTAGGAAAGTTTCACACTGAAGACAACTTTGGTAAAATATATAAGGATTCTGAAAAAACTACCAAAACCTCTTCCCAGTGATTAGAAAGAGTTCTCACAAGAAAACTTTGGACAGAGTGTGAAAAATGAGGCTTACATTATACTTATAAACATCATTGTTATATGAAATTTAACCTGCCAATTTATTTAGTTGTTCATGACATGTAAAAGAGAAAGCAACAATGGAGGAGAAAACTGGGTTCTGATTGCCTCAGTTTAACCCAGAGAATTTTTTTTTATGTAAAAAAATAAAAGCTACAGAGAGAGAATTGCCGACATAGAATCTTTCTCTTGCTCTTTCGTTTCCCTTTTCAGAGAGATTCAGCCAGATCTGTGAGGAGAGTTGCAAAAAGCCAGCAGGAGATATCCAGGGCTCACTCCTGGAGCTGCCTTTGATTTTACCTTTGCTGACTGCAGAGCATATTCTGATGGAGTTCTGTGTTAGTTCTCCCTCTGGGGCTGGTGGGAGGGGACACGTCCATTTGTCCTGTTTTACAAGTGCAATGCCTTTCCCTCTTAAAAGGAAGAGCTTGCCACATGCCATGTACCCCACCATTAGTCAAGCAGTAGAAAGAACTCAATACAAGCTAAGAAGTACAATGCCCAAAGGGACACCATCAATCCTTTATTACCACAACTTCCTCATTCTTGAGTTGTTGATATTGATTTATCTTTGGCCCAGGTAGAGTGACTGAGAGTAATTTTCTCAGCAAGACAACACAGATTGCCTCAGTTCTGAGCCCATGCCTGTCCGAGAACGTTTTCCGTCTGCTCTCACTGATTGGTTATGGGATATTTTGGCCAGTATATTTCCCCCTCAGAACTCAGTAGTTTCTATTGATTCATACACTCAAGTGGCAGATATCAAAATATGAAGCTACCGTGATTTGGTGTCTATTTAAATCAACCTACCTTTTCTTCACACTTCCTTTTAGGGTGTATACTTCATATTTAAATTGTATGCTACCTGCGTAAGTCTTGGATTTTATTCTATTTTTATTAATTTTGCCAAGGATGATGCATTATTTTAGTCAGCAGATTATTTTCTTTTACTCAAGAATATTCTTTATTTCTTTAATTATTATTTCCAGTCAATCTTTTCTATCCTTCTCTGAGATACTTCTGTTGTATGTGTGTGGGTATATATTCCCTATATTCCTTTAGGCTTCTTTTTTTTTCTTCTAAATTTCAAAGTTGTTTTCCCCTTTTCTCTCTTGTGATATACATTAGCGTAAAATCTGTTACATACCACTTTCCTCATGGGTCCTTAATGTAAAAGTTGAGGAAATAATGCATCTTTTAATTCCCCCCTTATCTATCTTTCCTGCCTTTCTTTGCTTCACTTAATGTTCTTATTTTGATTTCATAAATTTCACATGTCTTATAGAACCTTAACCAGAAATGTTCTAAAATTTCTATTTTGGAGAGTTTTTCTCTAATTCCTGGGACCAGTAAAATGTGGAGGTTTGTTCTTGATCCCATCTGGAGAGCCTTTTTTCCAAGCTTGGATTTGCTTTCACAAGAGACTGGAAGGGAAAGTTTACCTCTTTCCCATGTCTTTATCTCTGGTATATTTCCCCCTCGGCTCTTTCTTAATACTTGCACAATTCCTGAGTTTTTATATAACCAATAAAATGTTGTTAGCATAAAGAAGGCAAAGACTCAAATCTTTCCTCTGAGGGTTTTTTTTTTTTTGGTTTATTTTCTAGTTGGAAATATAATCTTGGACTAACTTCAAAGGAATTTACTAACTAGAAGAAGCCCTGTATTCCAGGGTCTGAACCCCAGAAATAATTTTCCAGAGAAGAAAGTTTTTCTAAATAGCAAGACATTCAGCCACTGAGTGTGTCCACCTATCACTATGGGCATAAACTCTGCCTCATTAAAAAATAAAAGTTCCTTCTCTTGAGATGCACCTCTTAGTCTACACCACTGTGTCGACTGATGTACAATGCAAGAAAGAGATTATTAAGCATTTGTCCATGCATCTGTCTTGTCCCATGATGATCTGCATCATTGCATGTGTACTAGATAGAAACAGCAAATTAGAATGTAGTTTTAATAACTATATGACTTACAGTGGTATTTGCCTTCTTCATTTTATTCAGGTAATGACTCCGGGATGCTCTTTTTCCTTTTGTCTGAATATTTGGAAATGTAGTCACACCATCCTTCACCTCCAAGTTTGATCAGCTGTATCATGCCTCTCATCACACTCCACCCAATGCATGGTAAACATTAATCTCATAATAAAAAACCTATTATATTTTAAAATGCATTTTTACAGCCATCAGCACCTTTTTTTTTTCCCTGAGGGCCTACTTTGTGCAAAACTTGAGAATTTAGGTCTTTGACATCCAACCAAGAAAGTTTTCAGTTTAGAGAGAAGTTAGGCATCACCATGTTTCCTCTTTCTGGAAAATGAGGTGTTGTTTGGTCAGAGGTTTTTAAATTGACCTAAACTGTATGTAATTTTTAAAGACTCAGTGGCAAAGAGAACATATGAATGCCTGTCTTGGGAAGCTTGATGTCCTAGAGAAAATCCTTCCTTCTCTCTTGCTGCAATCCAAGGTAGGATATATTGATGGCCAGAGAGGATCTGGCTGCAGCCCAAAACCTCTCTTCTGATTTGAAAGCAGAGAGTTCACAGTCACCTTCCAATGGCCCATCCAACAATGATGAGACCATGGCTGACGGGAATTATCTCAAATGTGTCAGGAATGAACACACACTTGCTAATGGCCTATTTCCTTCCCCACAGGCATCCCTGCAGAGGAAGAAGGCAAGGGAGAGCGAGACCCTTGGCTCAGCTTATGCCTTTTCTCCTCTTTCCTTTCCCAAACACCCTCTCCTCTCACCCCAGGATCATGCTTGATTCTTGAATTCCCATCAGGTTTCAGGGGAAGGGGAAATACTATTTCTTGCACTTTTTGCTGGCCAAGAAATTGATGCTATCTTTCTCCCATTGTTCTGCTCACCATCCGGTTTGGACCTGACTGAAGGCGGGAATGAAGGTGTGCATCCAGCTGTGGCCCATGTCCTTTGAACAACTCAGTCTTTGCACAGAGACACCAATTCAGAGACTGTTCCCATTTACTCGAAATATTGGTAGCAAACTCAGCACATTACCCAAATGAGAGTCACTGAATATGTTCAAAGAGCTATAAAAAGAAGATATAAGAAAACAAAGTCCTCAGTATCTTGATTAAACTTTCAGATAGCTATAGACATGGAGGAAATCAGCAGAAAGAGAAACATGCTCCAAGAAACCGTTTCTCCAGTGACAATGACTTTGCCACAGCATGTATGTAGTATCTACACACCACAGTTAAACCATCAGGTCATTGGCATACAGTAGGTGCTCAATAAATATTTGTGAGTGTCAGAATCATATTCTGGTACACTTGCCTTTCTAGGTAACTGGATCTAAAGGAGAAGTAATTAAGTGCGTCTAGCCTAGAGCTGAGGGGGTAAACTGTAGTTTTTAGATTACGGGAGAATTTTTAAAAATACTTTTAATTTTGGAGTTATTTTAGATTGATAAAAACAATAGGAAAGATAGTACAGAGAGTTTCCCCACACCTATCAGTTTGAGTTTTCCCTAAAGTTACCGTCATATATTACCATTGTATATTTGTCAAAACTGAGAAACCAACATTGGTGCTTTACTGTAATTCCAGACTTTATTTGAAGTTCACAGTTTTTCCATTAATATCCTTTTCTGTTGTTTTGGGATCAAATCCAGCACATCACATTTCATTTTATCATTATGTCTCTTAAGTGTACTGCAGTTTGTGACAGTTTCTTACTTTTCCCTTGTTTTTCATGATCTTACTATTTTGAGGAATACTTGTAAGGTATTTTATAGGTTGTCCCTCAGCTTGAGTTTGCCTGTTTCCTTATGGTTATGGATTTTTGGAAAGACTCCCATAAGGGATATGTGATATCCACATGGCATTATTGATGATGTTAAACTTCATCACTTGATTAACCTTCATCACTTGGTTAGGGTAGTGCCAACTTTCTCCACCATTAAGTTATTATTTTTTCCCTTTTATGGGAGGATTTTTAGTTGTGATTTATTATAATTTCATTTTGCAAAGCTTTGTGTAAAAGTCAGGAGATGGCTCTTGATTGTAAAATGAAGGAAAAGTAGTTCAGTCAGTAACAGGAATATCTTGCTGGAATCCTGGGGGAAGTTTAATCAGTAATTGACTTGTTAGAACAAAATAATAAAACCTTTGAAGAGCTGGAAGGAGATTAGAGTTGGAGCTATGAGTCTGATACCTGACTGAGCTCTTTTCACAGGTACAGGGTCTGAGCACTGTCTCCTGTGTGTACTGGGGTCAGCAGAGAAATCCAGCCTCACCTGGACTCCCTCCATTCTGTTCTCATAACCTTTCTAAGAGTCCTCTCTAACTCTCGCCCTCTCCCCTCCTACACAAAAGCCCCCATCCAATTGGGTACTGGCCTCTGGCATGCCCAATCAGTCACTACTATGTCTAGTTCCTAAGCTAAATACAAGACAGAAGTGGGGAGGGGACAGATGCTGAGATTGTGGAAGGGAGAGGAAAGTAGCCTTCTTTTTGGTCTGGTCTCTGGATCATGTATGGACTACACAATTAGACCTTTCAAAGTGTGGAAATTAACACTTCTGCCAGCATAACTCCTATACCTCATGATGCTCCAAGAGGATCTGAATTATTATGTAAAATGCTTATTTCTATTACCCTAGTGTTGTTAAAACTATTTCCATGTTGGTTTAGGAGCTCCAGAAGTTTTAGGAGTTAAAAACAAATCTTTCCATCTGTTTTAAATAATAATCTATTCATTTTATCATTAAGAAAAAGATCTAGGAATAATAGCAGGGGTCAGGTTTCTGCTTAAACTTTGTTAGCTTCTGTGGTTTAGATACTTCTGGATCTGTCTGTCCTTGTATGAGAGGTCAATTTCCATACCAGTTTTGGAGAAAGGGAAGAATTCTCAAAGAGATAAAATTAGGGAAATAATTTAGTCAGTTAATGATTTTCCAGTTTCAAAAATCAATACATAAATTATAAAAAAGTATAATCTCGTCAAGAATGTAATTAAAGATTTGAAAAATGATGTTGATAAAAAGTGTCATAAAATAAAGCAGAAACACATAGGCATAGGTTCAAGAGGAAAAATAAGAGTTTTGAGGACAGAGTCAGGAAATCTGATTGGAATCATTGGATTAACAGGAGAAGAAAAGGAAAGAGAAGAGGGAAAGCAATAATTTTTTAGAAAACATAAGAATTTATTTGAGCTAAAGGGGGATACATTTGCAGTTTAAAATTTCTCACTTGATCTCAAAAATTACCAAAAAAAATTTAAACCTTCGAAATTCTAAGCCACATACAAATCTTTAAAGTTTCTATTTATAAGTAGCTGATTTTTTTTACATAACTGAGTAAACCTGTCAGATTTCTCTTCAGTATGGGAAACTATTCTGCAACACCTACAGACTCTTGAAAGGAGATGGCTGCAATGTCAATATCTTACACATAGGAAAATATAATATATCTATTGGCCAAAAAAAGAGTCAGGAAAGGTCTAAGAGAGTACAATCCATGTCCATTGTCTGAGGAAGTATCTGCGCATGCTAAATTTCAATAAGATCAGAGATTTCAACATATTGTAAGTTATAAAAGGGAAAGATATAGTGATAGGCAACAAATAAATATATAGCAGGTAGAGGTAGATAAAAAGATAGATGAACACTATATATATATATGTTTATATAGACATATGCCTCATATGTATAGTTATGTATAATTGGATGATGGTAAGGCTACTGTGCATTTGTAGCATAGGTACTAAGTAAGTAGTCTAGGGAAGAATGACACATGTAGCAAGGGAAGACCTTTCAATAGACTGCCCTCCATAAAAAACAAACTAAACTGAAAACAAACACAACTCTCTCAGCAAAATCCAGTAGTAAGGGAATGGGAGGGGAGGGAGGGAGTAGCAAAGAGCAGAAAATTAAAATATGATAAAATTCCACCATGAGAGCTTCCCTGGTGGCTCAATGGTTAAGAATCTGCCTGCCAATGTAGGGGGCATGGGTTCAAGCCCTGGTCTGGGAAGATCCCACATGCAGCAGAGCAACTAAGTCTGTGCGCCACAACTACTGAGCCTGTGCTCTAGAGCCTGTGAGCCACAACTACTGAGCCCATGTGCCACAACTACTGAGCCTATGTGCCTAGAGCCTGTGCTCTGCAACAAGAGAAGCCACCTCAATGAGAAGTCTATGCACCACAACGAAGAGTAGCCTGCTCCCGCTGCAACTAGAGAAAGCTGTGCACAGGAACTAAGACCCAACGCAGCCATCAAAATAAATAAATAACCAACCAACCAAACAAATAAATAAATAAATCTATTTTTAAAAAAATTCAACCATGATGGGATATATGGGGTCCAAATAATTCAGTTGTTGCAAAATGCAGGTCCATGGTGCTATGAATTTAATGAAACATATAATACAGTATTATTTGTAGATCTGTATTGTCAAAGATCAGGAAAGTAAAGATGGTGAATAGTACACTGTATCCAATGAAATGTTGCCTCCATTGAGAATGTCCCAAATGGTCACAGGCAGTTACTTTCCAACCACATGTTGTTCTTATAAAAGATAAGAACTTTAACCAACCAATACTTACTTGAGAACTGGAGCTGGCCAGAGGTCAGGAACCACTCACTAATAGCATGATCTTCAGAGTCATGTTTAGCAGTTTACAGCAGTTCTGAAGGTTTTATACTGAGGTAAAAGTGACTCTATTCTAAAACATTCATCTCAGTGGAAGCGGAGGAGTAGATATGTGAAGTGTCAGTGGGAGAAATACAGGTTTAATTTTGACAATTAGAAGTGGGAATCACTAATAGCCTTAAAAATACAATAGAACTTCTAAATCACCAGGAGAGAAGAGAATGAAGAAAAAAAATCATTATTGTGTGCTATGTGACAAATACAAATAACCAAAGTGCTGGAGAAAATACTGATATCAGGGCAAAGAAAAATCAAGGCCATAGACACTAAACAGGATAAAGAAGGATATTATATAATAATAGAATGCAAGAGTCCATAAAAGAGACTTACAAAGGATGTACATCCTTATATAGCAAAGAACCCTGCAGCAAAATGAAAGTATTGGGTTAGAATTCTCGAAACATTGTAATTTGTTAAAATACATTTGTTTGGAAAATTTCAGTGTAGCTATTTTAGAATATAAAAACCCATGTGGGTAATAATAGAACATTTGAAGAATATAATGAATAAACACAATTTAATAGATTTAAATAAAATATGTTATGTTAACAAAATGGAAATATATGTCCTTGGAACACAGCAAAAAATAAATTAACTACATACATAGCCACAAAAATGCTCAGTAAATTGCCAAAGGACACATTTTATGGGCCCTATTTTTGAATTATATCCCCCTCCCCTCCAAAAAATGGAAGTCAATAAATGTCTGCCCCTAAAAAATGTAACTAGCACATTTCTATTTTAAAACATTTTGAAGCAACACCTGATGAAGAGGGGAAAATGAAAATTACTAATTAGTTTTAGAAGAATGAATGGGGGAACAGAAAAGCAAATCTCATAATAAAAATCGTCGGTCACAGCTAAAGCCATATTTTTTCAAAGGAAAAGAGCATGAATTGCATTTTTTAAATTATTATTAAAAGAGGAAGGCTGAAAATAAACTTTGATTTCAACCATGTGCAATAAATGTTAACATCAAGTCAACTCAAAGGGTTAGGCAATGATTTGTGATGGGTAAAATGGATAAAGTAGTCAGAAAAACCCTCTCTGAAGAGCTAACAGTGAGCAGAAAATTAAAGAGTGTAGAAAGTAAACCATGTGAAGATCTGTTATGACCCACTGACATGAACGACTAGTTATTTACAGAGACTCCTTTTCTGAGTACCCATGACTACTTACTTTTGGTTCATATTGAGTTGGCCAAGAAGGCTTATGTAGACAACTGGAAGAAACAAAATTTTCTTCCTTCCTTATTTTTCAACAGTGAAACTAGCTTCACAGTTTCTTAGGATTATGCAGTTAATATATTTTTATCGTAAAAATAAAGATGAAATATTAAATTAAATTTAATGTCTCTTGAAATCCTGCTGTACCAACATAACAAAAATCAACATGTTACTGATCATCTTTTCACACACATTTTATATACGTGTATGTACGTATATACAAATATTAGGTTGTTTCTTATTTTAGATATTTTAATACAGTTTTTTAAAACATTAATGTGTCTCCTGCTTTCCCTTCCCTGGTCCCCCATCCTGTCCCAAATAACTAATATTAACCACTTACAGCTAACATTCCATAGCCTATTCAATGTTCACATGACCCAGTACCTATAGTTATAACTTTAACTGTTGATATTGATTTAAGTTAATTAATATGGTTATAGATAGCAAAGATTTTGCCATTATTTTATTTTTAAAAATGACCATAGTACATAATGTTTCTCTACATCTTGATTTTCTCCCTTCACTGTAGATTACAGTAATCCTTTCAAATCATTTGGTCTGAACCTAACATCTTCTTTTAGTGGTAACATAAAATTCCTTATTGTGAATGTACCATAATCTACTCAACCTGTACATCTCAGAATACTATTCACTCCCTCACCTCAGTTTTTGTTACTGTTAAAAATCCTGAAATGAATATTTATTTCCATGTATGGATCCCTACATATTGGTATTTTTATTTCTATAAATTAGCTTCTCAGGAGTGCGATTATTGGGTCAACAAATATATATATAATTTTTAAGATACTTGGAAATTGCTGTTAAAAAAAAAAGCTGTTCTACTGATTCACATTGACAGCAACAATATGAATTCCATATTGTCTACATTCCTATTTGCCATAAATAACACTTTTTCATCTTATCTCTTAGGTATAAAAGACTACCTTGTTAATTTTTAAAATTTTTCTTACTAATAAAGAGATTGGGTACTCATTCCTTTGTTTCCATTGCCCTTTTATACTTGCAAATGTCATTCACATATTTTGCCATTTTTTTTCCTGCTGGTTTGTATGCATTTTTGTTGTCAATGTTATCAATTTAGTTTTTACATATTCTAATCTTCAATCTTGCACATGTGTAGATTTTATTATTTGCTTTGCTTTAGTATTGATTTAAAAAAATATTCAAACACAGGTTTAATTTTTACACAAATGCCTGACGTTTCTTTTTTTTTTTTTTTTCTTGCGGTACGCGGGCCTCTCACTGTTGTGGCCTCTCCCGTTGAGGAGCACAGGCTCCGGACGCGTAGGCTCAGCGGCCATGGCTCATGGGCTCAGCCGCTCCGCGGCATGTGGGATCTTCCCAGACCGGGTCACGAACCCATGTCCCCTGCATCGGCAGGCGGACTCCCAAACACTGCGCCACCAGGGAAGCTCCCTAGTTCCCTCTTAGATAGTGGTTGGAAGCATCTGTTTTTCTCTTACCCTTGTAGAACTAATTCTCACTATTTCCCCCAGGCTGCCCAGGCACAGGCTCTCCATTGCCTTGGGGAAGGTCATACAGACTTTCTCCTCATAACCCCTGCCCATCCAGCCGAAGGTCATAGGTAGGCTTGGCGTGGAGCAACAGACACAAGTCGGTGCCGTCTTGTCTCCAAACTGTGATTTGTCTTTCTGAGGCCTCCAGAACTTAATAAAGTCTCTTTGCCTCTTTGCCCCCGCCCTGTTCAAAGGTAGTCATTTTGGATGCTTAGTAGCATAAAAATCAAAGTTAACAATAAGTATTTTTATTTTAAAGAATTCTGCTCTCTCAACAACTCAGCTAAAATAAAATAAAATAAAAATACAAACAAAAAACCCCCAAACCAAAAACCCTCATATCTAACATGAACTCCATGAACTACAGGTGTGCCTTGGCAACTTTAAAATTAGAATTTCTCCGAAGTCAGACTGAGCAGGTGACAAGATGCCAGAGTTTTTCAGAATGCAGTTTCTGCTGTCAGATTAACCTTACCTGCTAAAACTGGGCAAGCCACTTAGTATCTCCCTTTCTCAGTTTCCCTATCTATACAGTGTCACAGTCCCTCTCCCAAGCTGGTGGTGTGAGGATTCCATGAGCAAATGCATACAAAGCACTTTGCACAGTGACACACACCTACTATGTGTTTAGTACCTGGTATATCTACTAAAAGGAATTATTACTGATTGAGTCAATTAGTTCAGATATTTTTTAACTTTTTCTTCCCTGAAATAACAGCAACCCCACTCCCTGCTTTGAAGAATCCATTGCTGAAAATTATAATATGCAATTTCCTTCATTAATGGTTCCACATTAATCCTGGTGCTTTTGTTTGATTGTTTGTTGTTCGTTCCCCAGAACCTGGAGATGGCAGGGTGCAGGTAGGATGGGAACACTCTTTGCCTCATCCACTGGCAGCTGGAGTGAAATTCTAGCAGTCACTCCAAATCCATAGCTGGTAAGCATCTAACAACAGAGCCCTGCAGGAAGTAAACAAGTTCCTCCCACTCTTACTCCTCTCTGTTCTACATCTGGAGACTCAAAGCCAACCCCAGACCCCAGAACACCCTCACCCTACACAGTGGGTAAACTGACAAAGAGAGAAAACCACTGCCACAAGGATGATATATTTGCTACAAACAAAAAAGTGATTGAGTCCAAGGCAGCAACTTTTCATGGTGGTTCAAGAAATCTAATTCTAAAGAGCCCTTGGGAGAACCAATGTCTTCCTCAAGGGAAAGGATGGCAAATTGTATCATTTCAATTCACGGCCATGAATGATGTCTCTGCAGCTGTTTGAATTAATTCTGAAATGCAAGCAATCTCAGTAGGAATCTGAATTTTCATAAAACAATTCCCTGCTGAGTTGGTTCAGCTAGCTCCACCTTAGCCCTTCCACACACCTCGGCAATGAGGACATTTACAGAACAGAGTTATTTTTGCTTATTTAAGGCACTCACGGGGTCTTGGAATATACAACTCCTTCAAGGCTAACGCATCTCTGGATTTTTCCTTCCTGCCTGAAACAAAACAGAGCTGTGTAACAGTACTGGAAAACATGAGTAGGCACTGAGCACTGAGGGTCATAGACCTGGCCCTAGTTGGATGAGGTTTCTGTTAACTACTGCTTCCCAAACTTCTTTAACTGAAGCTCCTCAACTCAAAGTCTGAATGCCTCTGACCCTGGAGTCAGTCCAAGGTGAATCATTTGTCCATGTGTATCCACTGAACTGCCATCTTCCCTAATGTTCCCAATGGAAGTGAAGCAAATGCATCAGGTTTTCCCCTAAGTCAGGTGCTATACACTCAAAGGTCCTCAACTGCAGACCCGTCAGTTCGGTCCCTGAACTAAGGGATCTATCTCTTTTCCGGGATCAGGATGCTGTGCTCTGCCATTTTTTTCCATTTATTAAAATTGGGGTAGAATACACATCACATAATACTTTGTATCTTAGTCATGTTTAAGTATACAGTTCAGTGGTATTAAGTAAATTCATATTGTGCAACCATCACCATCAACCATCTCCAGAACTCTTTAAATCCTGCAAAATGTAAACTCTGCACCCATTAAAAAGTAAATTCCCATTCTCTCTTTCCCACAGCCCCTGGTAACCACCATTCTACTTTCTTTCCCCATGCATTTGACTACTCTAATTACCTCATATAAGTGGAATCATACAGTATTTGTCTTTTGTTACTGGCTTATTTCACTTAGCATAATGCACCCAAAGTTCATCAATGTTGTAGCAAATGTCAAAATATTTTTCCTCTTTTAGGCTAATATTCCATTTTTTGTATGTACCACATTTTGTTTATCTATCCATCTGTCAATGGACACTTGGGTTGCCTCCACATTTTAGCTATTGTAAATAACACTGCTATAAACATGGGGGTACAAATATCATTTTGAGACCCTGCTTTCAACTCTTTGGGATATATACCCAGAAATGGAACTGCTCCATCATATGGTGATTCTACTTTTAATTATTTTGAGGAAATGCCATAATGTTTTCCACAGCGGTTGTATCATTTTACACTCCCACCAAATATGTACAAGGTTTCCAATTTCTTCACATCCTCACCAACACCGCTTATTTTCTGTTTTGTTTTGTTTTATAGTGGTCATTCCAATGAGTGTAAGGTGATATGTCATTGTGGTTCTGATTTACATTTCTCTAGTGATTAGTGATGTTGAACATTTTTTAATGTGCTTATTAGACATTTATATACTTCTCTGGAGACATATCTATTCAAATCCTTTGGTCATTTTTTAATTGGATTACTCATATTTTTGTTGTTGAATTTTAGGAGTTCTCCACATATTCTGGATATGAATTCCTTACTAGATATATAAAATTTGCATATTTCCCCCCTTCTATGGGTTGCCTTTTCACTCTGTTGTTGGTGTCCTTTGATGCACAAAATCTTTTTATTTTTATGAAATCCAGTGTGTCTATTTTTTCTTTTTTATCTGTGCCCTTGGTGTCAATTCCAAGAAGTAATTGTTAAATCCAAAGTTGTGAAGATTTAATCCCATATTATCATCTAAGAGTTTCATAGTTTTAACTCTTTCATTTAGGTCTTTGAACTGCTTTGAATTAATTTTTGTGTGTGGTGTATGACAAGGGTCTTATAAGTTTTGGTATGTTTTTATTTTGTTCATCTCTAAGTATTATCTAATTTCCCTTGTGCTTTCTTCTTTGATCTATTTGCTGTTTGAGAGTGTTGTTTAATTTCCACAAGTTTGTGAATTTCCCAGTTTTTCTTCTGTTATTGATTTCTAACTTTATCCCATCGTGGTCAGAGAAGATACTTTATACGATCTCTATCTTTTTAAATCTACTAAAGCTTAACTTGTGATCTAACATATGGCTTATCCCAGATAATGTCCCAAGTACAATTAAGAAAAGGGTACATACCGTTGGGTATCTAGTTGGTTTATTGTGTTGTTCAGGTCTTCTACTTACTTATTTTTCTTCTGTTTGGTTGCTTTATGCATTATTGAGAGTGGGGTATTGAAGTCCTCAACTACTATTGTAGAACTGTCTATTTCTCCCTTCAATTTTTTTTCAATTTTTGCCTCATATATTTTGACTATCTGTTATTAGGTGTACAAATGCTTATAATGGTTATATCTTCTAGCTGTGTTGCACACTTTATTAATATAAAATGTCCTCCTTTTTCTCCTTAACCTTTTTTGATTGGAAGTCTATTTTGTCTGATATTAGTATAGCCATCCCTGCTCTGTTTTGGTTGCTATTTTCATGGAACGTCTTTTCCACCCTTTCATTTTCAACCTATTTTCAAACCATTTGTGTCTTTGGAGCTAAGTGAGCCTCTTGTAGACAGCAGTAGTTGGGTCATATTTGGGTTATTTTTGTTTGTTTGTTCTTTTCATTCCAACAATCTTTGTCTTTTGACTGGAGAGTTTAATCCATTTATGTTTAAATTAATTACTGATAAGGAGAGACTTACTTATGTAATTTTGCTCTTTGTTTTCTATATATCCTGTTCCTCATATCTAGATGCATTCTGTTCCTCATTTTCTCTCTTCTCTGGTGTTTAGTTGATTTTATTTTTCCAGTGAAATGTTTTAATTCCATTCTCATTTTTTTAGTGTGTGTATTCTATAACGATTTTCCTTGTGGTTACCATGAAGAATGCATTTAACATCTTAAAGTTACAATACTCTAATTTGAATTTATATCAACTTAGTTTCAGTAACATACAGACTCTGTTCCTTGGCACCACAGTCCCCTCCCATTTCAGTTACTGGTATCACAAAGTTACATCTAAAGCAAAAACTAAAGTGAAGAAGATTCTAAGAATTTCCTCCATAAGCCTTTGACTCACAGCCCTGACCCCAATGACTTTGTCAATCTAAACCTGTCCTTGTATCAGGACTCAAGTTATACCGTGATTTTGAGAAATAATCTAATCAAAGAACTAAGAGAACTATAGCAAAAGTGAGCCCTCCCAAATTGGTCACATAGAAGCTGTGGTCTTAGATGTTGTGTGGGTTCAAATGCCTATTCTCTAGGCAGCTCCTAAACAGCAGCAGTATGGACAACCAACAACATGATGTCATTGCCATAACAAAACTGGAATTCTTGGGATATAGCCCAAGAATTATTTTATGCCCTAGAAATGAAAACTAGAGATCTTTGATGCCTCCAGATCACCATTATTTTTCCTCTCCATTAGACTAATAAGAAGGTATCATTCATTCTGTTATAATTCTTGTGACCTTCTCATGCTGTTACTGGCACACTCTGTGCTTTACAACAACAAGAACATGAAACATCCCTTGAGTCACCCCAGGTTAAGTTTATTTGACTTCCTTAAAAAAAAAAAAAAGAAAAGAAAAAGGCCAGAAATGAAGTGAGGTTGTGAGCAGACGTGTTTTGCTGGCTGAGTTCAGGGAGGCAGTCTGTGGCGAGGCCAGAGATGGGTAGGGCTGGCTGCCATCAGGAAAACACAAGTGGCAACTTCTCTCCCAGTATCTATATGAAAATGGGCTCATCTGGTCTGGCACTGGGGCTTGGAGTCTCTTCTCTTTGTTTCACAGAAAATGCAGGAGGTTTCTGGTACATAGCAAATCTGTGTGGGTTTGATGATTTTTCTAACCTGCTTGAGTTCACAATCTCTGGGGGTTTTCCAAGGCCAGGGGATGACTCTGAAATGAAAGTTGGTTTAAGCTCAAGACAACACACTTGATTATAATGACTGCATGAAATGAAGACAGAAAGGGAAGATACCCCAGGTTTGACTGGTTATTAATGCAAGTCTGTATGGAAGAGTTAGCTTGTCAAAGTAAGCCAGAATTCAGATTCCCTGGGCACCAGAAGGGGGACTACTGTATCCAGGAAGCATGTCTATATTACTCACAAAAGAGAAGTTCAAAAAGTTTGGCTTAGATCTTTCCCCTCTTTAATACAGTTCCATATCACCTAAGGGAGCTTCTCCTAGAGGTGAGAAAAAGAAAAGCATTGGGAAGGAGTGTGATGAGGACAGTGATTATGAGAAAATTCAAGACAGAGGCAATTGGGGTATCTTGATGACTCACCAGTCTTCTCCACTTAGCAGTCAGAATCTCGTACACCTGGCAGTGCCAAGACTGAGCTACATACATGAAAAACTGGATGGGTTATAGTCCAACAATAAGACAAACAAAAGGTATCATATCTGAAAAAGGGAGAGTTCAGTAGCTAGTGAATAAGAATTTAAATCTTAGGTCAAAGCTGCATGTGGGTGGTAGGACGACAAGCCATGTAAACAAGGGGGTCAACTTTTTGAATTTGCTAAATACAGGCTCTATGCCTGAAAACCTCTGATGGTAGATCTCAGAAACAGGGCATTCTGAATTATGATTAGAACCTTACCCTGTCATAGTCAACAGACTGAGACTGGAATCTGGAAAGAGAAGATCATCGGGTTGCTTAGCCTTTGCTGCAGAACAGACCACCCCCAAAATCTCTATAACTATAAGCATTTATTATTTCTCATGCTTCACTGAGTTTTGTGAGATTCATGACTCTCTGGCTGGGGAGTTCTTCCGGTTGGGGTTCGTTTGGCAGAGGCTGGGTGGTCTAGAATGGCCTCACTCACATATCTAGCGGTTGGCACAAAGTCAGCTGGGACTACAGGGAGGACTCGACCCCATGTCTCTCAGAATCCAATAGGCTGGTTTAGGCTAATTTCCCTGTCATTGGCCACAGGATTCTCAAGGGTGGCCAGAGAGGGCCCAATGTGCATTCCCTGTCCAAGTATCAGCTTGGGTCACATCGGCCAAATCAAGTCATGGCAACAGAGCAGAGACAGTGTAGGAAGGCACTACCAAAGGCCATGGAGAGAGGGAAGGGAGTCACGTGTAGCCAATTTTACAACCAGCCACAAGCATTTTCTCCCTTCCATCCATCCTATTTGTTCCTGACAGAATCACCTCCTTTTTCCATTTACAATGGCTGACTTGAAATACATCCACTAAAAAGAAATCCCCCCAACATGCATGATGAATATTCGGAGATTTTGGTGTCAGTGGTTCATAAGGTTCTCTTACATGTCAGAGGGTGAATTCAATGGGATTGGTCAGCATGTTCCTAACACTCGCCGTTTAAACAGAAAGGGTACACCAGCTTTAGAGTTAAGTCACAGGCTCAACACTAAATGTATTTTCTATGGGGTAATTGTTGAGGCCTCTTCTTTTTTAAGAAGAATCTTTCTGGAGCCTTTTGTTCTTTTGATAGAGACTTAATCAGCTTCTTGTTTGACAGAAATGACAGACTGCGTAAAAGGGGAAACAGAGTTTGGGATTTTACCAGTTGTAATCCCTATCAAACATCAGAAGAAAATAAGCACTTTCTACATAATGTGTTCCACTTCATGTTTTAGCCTCAAATTTATCACTTAAAGAGAGAGGAAAAACACTGTTTATACTTTGAGGAAAAAAAAAGAGACAGTTAACTCCTTTTCTCGGGGGTTTTCACATCAAGTATTTTTTAAAGAGCAAGACTGTCTTGACTTTTCCATTTCAGTTTGGTGGGATAGAGTTATATAAAGAAGTAAAAGTTCAGCAGATCACTTCTCCATGGTGTGTCCTGAAGTTTCTCTGCCTTCTGACAAAGAGGCGTCTACTGGAGTCAAAGTTCACTGTCCCCCAATTCTCATCCAGACCTTGGATCCTGAACCCAAGCCCTGGCACTGAGGGCTTGTTTAAGAGAGCGAGGATTTCCAATTCTATTACTAAGAAAGCACTGGATTTAGAATCAGAAGACATATTCATCTTGGCCAGATACTCAACAGCTTCATGATCTTGGAAGATAAAGTACATTCTCTGTGATTCTGTTTCTGCATTTACATTACTTCTCCATTTGAAATGTGGTTGGGAGGTTTAAAGTAGAAGACCAGCATCAATGTGCAAATCTGGGGTCCATAATTTAGTAAGTGCAGAGCAAATATGAATTTTACTCTATCTTCTTGCTTTCCTTCCTTTCACCTCCATGCTGTTCCCATTTTCCCACTCTGGGAAAAACATAGGCTTTCATATTCTCTTTAAATGAAAATCAATCAGTCAATCAACAGCTGTACTGTGTGTCTCTGGGATAGAAAATATGGCAGGTGTTCAAAACAGAGGCAGTTTGGGACCAGTTTCATGAATTTGCTAGTGATTGGTCATAGATATGCATGAGACTCTAGGTGTCCTATATAGAAGATATATCTATATCCTAGATATGGGACTCTAGGTGTCCCAGCCAATGAGACAGAAGGGGAAGCCCCCCTGTCCATGACGCTGTGACTAGTCAGTGGCAGAGCCTATGTTTAAGCCCCGGGAGTCCAATCTCAGAATCCATGTGCTTTTCTGCTAGCCTATAACTCCTCCCTAATATAACTAATCCATTCATTTATTGTTCAAAATATTTGTTGATTATCTATGAATGCCAAGCATCATGGTGATCGTTGAAACAAAGCAAAGTTGTTAGAGAATCACAGAGGAGAAGGCAGTGAATTTTGTCTGGGGGAGCAGAATCAAGCCTTGGTCTCATCATTGACAAGTATGTGCTGTTTTGCCTGTTAGTTGAATTCTGCACGTTAGTTGAACTCTATGAATTGCAGTCTCTACTTTTGTTTAGTGGGTGGTGGAGGTGTGCTTTCTGATCTACCTCTCAAGTTCAGTGTGAAGACTAAAGCCTAGCCACTTGTGAAAAGACCTAAACCAGAGACTAACATGTGATTGATAATAAATGCTTATGAAAGGACTTCACAAAGGGGAAGGTCACTGCACACAGGGACATTTTCAGAGGTGTGGGAGGAGACAGAACTCAGATTGAGGACAGGAGGCAGGGAGAAGACATGGATAGTCAAAGGACAGGGCTGGAAGTATACAGCCTGGATGCAGTAGCAAGCAGCCCTGAGAAGTATTGTCTGCCTTTTAGGAGCCCTGAAGCTGAATCCTCACCCTGACATTTATGACTGTAGGCCATAGACAAGTTGTTGAACATCTGTGAACTCAATTTCTTCATCAGTATCACAGAAATGAAAAGTCTCCTTCCAAAGAGCTGTGGAGGTTAAATAAGGTCGTGCATGCAAGTACCATCTTGTTGATACTACTCAGGTGACAAATGCTCATTAAGCTGTGGCCAAAATGTTTATTGACAGCAAAGAGCATAAAGAATAGGTTGGAGATGGTGAAGATGAAACATATTTTGTAGGGCTTTAGAGTATCCATCAGAGGCCCAGGTTAACATCCATTGTCCAGCTCACCATGGTAATTCTGATTTTTCTCATGGCTTCAACCAAGAGCTTTGGATTCCAAGTCAAGGATCAAACCACCAGTGTTTCTGCCTCAATTCTCTGCCTCTGATTTGACTGGATCTATTTGATGCCTGGAGTGAAATTAAGATAGCCCTTTCTTCTCATACACACAAGAAAACATGCTTTGCCACCTTGAAATAGAATCCCATCTCACATAGATTCAGCTCAGACTGAGATTAAGAAGGCACGATGTTCAGAAAATTTCCATTAGCACTTCTTCCTTCACTGCCTCTCAGTAAATCCTCTACCCTGGCTTGAATTCAAGGCACATCATTTCTGAATCAAGGCTGGCCTGACACTCCCAAGCACAGCCAATCACACCTGCCTCCACAGTCACCCTCCGTTCTGACACTTTCACGATGGAATGGCTTTAATTGTTTATGGGTCTGTGTCCCCAGCTAGACTGAGCTCTTCAAGGAGAGCTACACCGTTTAATTCACCTATGAATTCCAAGCCTGAGTAGAGTCCATTCTTTATGGATAATGCTGGAACATATAAATTGATGAATATAAACAACAAGCCCTGAAGCCCTACTTTTGGAAGACATCACCAGGGGCAGCTGTGTTCCAGGATACAGGCCACAGGAGATGGGCTCTCTAGCAGAAGAGAGAAAGATACATATACAAGGAGATGGGAGCCCAGGAGCTGGATATCTCCACCGGATAAAGAATGGACAAAGTTTTAAAGCTTCAGACCAACACCAGGGGAAGAAATGTTGGATCTCTCTAAAGAGTTGGACCCAACTATCAACTGATGATGGACAGTGACCACCATCCCCTGTCTCCCACTCTGCTGGCTGCCCCACAAAGCACGGGGATGCCAGGTCAGCAGTCCTGGACCCAGAATGAGCAGAGGAGGTAACATGGGGATATGTGACATGAGGAAGCCCAAGGGATACTCCTGTGTTTGTGGGTGTGTCTCTGTCGGCAATCGTGTTGTAAGACACAAGGGTGGGAGACAGGAGGAAACTGATGGGAGAGTTTGGGGATATGATATCAATTAACACCAGATTCTTAGGCAAGAAACACTCCATTCTAAGTGGAAACTTGTGTCATGTACCAATGAGTCAGAGTCGTTTTTGCTTCTAACAGAGATCTTGTTCCTTTAGATAAAATGTCAGATCCTAACATTTTTACTTCTTCTTAGATGAGGGGAAAGAAAGAGAAAAAGAGGAAAGAGGGAAGGGAGGAAGGGAGGAAGGAAGGAAAGGATAGAAGAGGGAAGGAGGGAAAAGAAAGAGAGGAATGGAAGGGAAAGAAGGAGGGAGGAAAGGAAAGAAGAAAGGAAGAGTGAAAGAGTGAATTTCCATAAAGTAAGACCAGGAGAAAAGGAAGAAATCACAAGAGCTGAACCACTTCCCTCCTTTCTTTTTAATCTTAGTTTAGATGTTCTCCTGGTAAAATCATTACAAAGGCCATTCATTTTTAAAATTGAAAGATTGGGAAGAGTCATAATGAGATATTATGTGTAAAAGTTGCACATAAATTTCCTCTTGTCATATTTTGGGCTCTGCTAACGCATCCCCTTGGCAGGACGGAGGCAAGTTGATCACTTTAGTATAGATTGTGTGTGCCTCAGAAATATTGCCCTAGGAGAGAGCTCTTGGGTGGCTGACTTGGCTGCATGCTGATTTAGAAATTAGCTGGGCTTTTATTGGCCACACTAAATTGTTCTCAGGAAAAAAAAATACATTTTTATTACAGGACAAGGGGCAGATGATTGAAACAAGCCTGCCTTCTCCTTCGTTCGGAGCTTTGTTTTTGGTTGTTCAGTACACTTTCTTCTCTGGGGTTCTTGCTGCTGTTTAATGGGGGCATGCAATATCCACCAGTAAAGAAATTACCTCATTTCCCTCAGTGTCCCCAGGGAATTCCTTATGCCTTCATAATGTTCCGTTTGAGTTCTCCTGAGTGCCTGAGTGGGCAGTGTGAGGAAAACGGAGGACCCGTACAATATTCTTATTGCAAGGTTCTGGAATAAGGGGGAAATTGGAGTTGTCCTTACAGAAGGGTTAGGGTGACAGTGAATCTGGCCACTGGCCATCAACTCCAGATCTAGAGTCATGGTAATATCACGAAGACACACAGCTGCCGTGTTCCACCTGAAGAAGCTCATGGCAGGGGCTGGGCAATGGATTTGCATGTGAAGCTGAGCCAATCTGAAGTGATTCTGGGAGCAAAGGGATTAATCATATGTCGAAAACACCCAAATAAACCCTTACATCGTTCCCTTCTTTGGGTGACCAACCTGAATCCTTTCTCTGACTTCCCCCTCCAATTTGCCATGGGACATCAGGTCCTTCCTCAACTGGGAAAGGCCCTGGAAGCACTGTTGTGTCCATGACTGCCCTCCCACACAACTCCCTGCTGACTTCAGACAGAGCATCTTGCTTGAATCTGCCCCAGCTTTTGGCCCCATAACCCTCCAGAAGAAATACTATATCCATATATATGGGAACAACTAACTGATTTCTGGATTAATTTTGTTAATTAAAAGCTCAAAGCCAAAAACACAATTGTAGCCAAAGTAAAATGAGTAGAGTAACACAGAGTAATCAGGGTGCTTGAGGAATGGATTGCTCAGCCAACTGAGCCATCTTAGCAACCCTTCAAAAGTGTTTCTTGATCTTTTTTTTCAAAATAATTCTAAAATGCATAATTGCACTTCCTTGTATTAATGCACGGTATGATGGAACAGTTAAGATCTGGGACTCAGGGTAAGTCAGAACTGAGCATGACATATGTAACCTGTCACTTTCCAGATTTGGGTCCTTGGGAAAATCACATACATCATTTACTGATCCTGTTTCCTCATTTATATGATGGGGATAATCACAGCCTTATCAGGGAGGATTAAATATATATATATTTGCACATATATGTTATATATATACATGTATATGTACATAAAAGATATGTATATCTATATACATCTGCACATATACATATATGTAATGTATATACATGTGTATGTATGTATATGACAACTGCAGTTGCTTAATGAGTTCTTACTGGTAAGTACCAGGAATGGTATTTACTGTTTTACCTAATATATATATATATATGTGTGTGTGTGTGTGTGTGTGTGTGTGTGTGTGTGTGTGTGTGTGTGTGTGTGTGTATTTAAAATTGGATTGGCCAAAAAGTTCATTCGGGTTTTTCCATAAGCTCTTATGGAAAAGCCCAAACTTTTTAGCCAACCCAATACATATATATATACATATATATATGTGTGTGTGTGTGTGTATGTATATGCATGTGTGGCTGTGCATATGTATATATCACATATATAAATTTATATATAATATTTGTATATAATATGCACAGCATATATGAATACATTATCTACATATATGTAGATAATGTATAAGTAATATATACACATATAATATATACATATATGTATAATATATATAATTTTTTATATATACATACACTCACATATATATAATATATATAAAACCATAAGTACCATGCCTGGTTCTTACCAGGAAGAACTCATTAAATGATAGCTATTATCATTGTTCACCATCTCCCTGGCTGAAAGGTAGATTTATTTCCCCCACAAGCTAAATTCTGCTACAGAACCAAGTCTCACAAGAAGTTAGTGGTTGAGCTAAGACAGAAAACATAATTTTGATTACTTATCCTCTTCCACTAAACTTCAGACCACACTGCCTCCTATTTAAATTAATTTCTGTTCCCTTTGGGTGGAGATTTAAATTTGCCATGCCTCCCTAAGCCACCGGACCCCAAGTCCCATCACTGATTGTTCCTTAGGGAAGCCAGAACGGCTTGAGGTAATTAATCCACTACAGGCTCCCCTACCAAGACTGGGAAGGAAACACCAAATTCTACTTGGTTTCTTTCTAATTAGTAACAGAGAGCAGGAGTGAGGGAGAGAGAGACAGACTAAGGACGGAAAGGGGCTGAGCTAAGTGGGGTGTGGTTCACATGTGTTCCCAATCATGACCACACAATGAAAATGTTTTCTTTCTGGGGCAATCAGGCAAAAACTTGGAAAAATGAACTTTTTTTCCTCCTGTATGTACAATAACAATATCCCAAATTTGAAACTTTTCCCCCCAATCTTGGCACAGTTTGGCTTCCAAAAGATTTGGTAAACGTCCAAGCTCTGATGGTCTGTGCATGACCCTTTTCTCCAAGGACTAAGACATTCATTTCATAATAATAATAAGCAAACATGTATATGACGCATATCATGTGCTCTGTTCTAAGTGCTTTCCATACATTGACTAAAATTCGATTCCCTTTAACAGCCCTACAGTTCAGCACTATTATTATCTCCACTCAACAGATGGAAAAGCTGAGGCACAAAGAGGTTTAGTAACTTGTCCAAAGTTAATCAGCTAGTACAGGGCAGAGGCAGAATTCACAATCAGGTTGTCTAGATACCAAGTCTGTGCTCATCACCATTGTCCATCCTTCTGCCACACAGCCTCCGTAGTGGAGGGGTTAAGACAGAGCCAGAGGCACAGGACCTAATGGAGGAGTTAAAGAAGAGACACGAAAACCAAGATGAGAACTCTTAGGAAAGGAGGCCATACCACCAGGCAACAGGGCAGCAGCCCCTCTTTTGCACTGGGCTCTGCCTTTCTGGTTCTGATCTTTTCCAGAACAACTGTCACCATCACCCTCGTTCATTCTGCTTCCTTCTGCTTTTCGCTTTGATTGACATCCCAATTCCATTCTCTTACACTCTTGACCTTGAATTCCATTTCTAGCCTGGGCTTCCCCCAGGTCCTGACCTCCATATCTCCATCCCTGGCCAAGTACCCTGATCCTGGCTCCTAATTGCTCCCTTTGCTTACTGCCTGGTTTAATGTTCAGACCCTGAATTGGCCCCAGGCTCTGATTAATTGCAGCCTAGGACTCCGGCAGCAGGGGTCTGAATCCCTTCCCAGCCACTAGAGTAGCCAGACTTGACCTCTGTCAGCTAAGCAATGGGGGTGCCACACCCACCTGTTGAATACAGAGTCTGCCGTAAAACAAACCTCATGAGATGGTGTATGTCACAGACATGGCTCTGCCAGCAGGAAGGCCCTCAGGGGCTGGCTGCCATCTGCTAAAAGGTCAGCATGGATGTATAGATAGATGGATGCATGGTCTCTGACCTCCCCTGATTCCTTCCAGGGTTAGAATTCTTGGATAGTGATGTTCAGGACCCTGGGGAAACCACCATTCCAGGAACAGCTGGCTGAGCTGACATTGTTGGAGCAATTGATGGCTTTCAGGGGCAGAGATTAAGTTTAGGTCGGGAAGAGAAGCACAGTCTAGGATACAGAGCAGTGATTCAAAGATAATGGGTCTGAGCTGACTAGGGAGAAGGAAACAAAGTATTTAATCTGGGAGGGAGGGATATAGATGGTGGAGATATTCTAGTATGTGGTTCCCAATAAATGCACCCAGTTCAACTCAGAAGCCTGATCTTTCCCATAAGAGTAGAGGGTATTGGGGAACATATTAATCTCTCAGAGCAGCAGGGAGCAGGGGCCTCACTCCCTGGATTCTCTAGGCACATGTTTGGGTGTAAACTCCTTTGAAGTGACATGAAGAGAGCACAGAGGGAGAGAAGGTATACATCTTTTATGTGCTTGTATATGCTGACCGTCTGCTCTATGTGTTCAGCTGCTTTGGATGTATTCATTGGCTTCCTAGATGTGGCTTCTGAAAATCACATATATATATATATATATATATATATATATATATATATATATATATATATATATATCTGTCTATATTCTGAATCACTCAATAAAACATCAGGTTGTTTAATTTCACTACTACCCTATGAAGTTATGGTTACTATGATTATCATTATCCAGTTTTACACAGGAGGGAATTGAAGCATAAATAGTTAAATGTCCCAGAGCCAATATGTAAACCTTGTCTGGGCTCTTGGTGCTGTGCTATCCTGTCATCATGATAGCCAGGACAGTCACTGCCTTTCACACTTCCAAATCCTGTGGCTTATTCTCCAATAGTCCAGTGGAAGCCTATATATGAGGAGGCCTACCCAATGAGACAGTGATGAACAATTAGCCCACCAAGATCAACCATGTGCTCTCTCCTGGAATTCAGAATTGATCCATGATGTGAGCAAATGATAAGGGGTGTGATGTAGAGTTAGTGTGAGTGTTGACATCCAGGTCATACACAGCCATGCGTGCCCCATATTCCTGGAGAAGAGGAAGCTGTGAACCTGCCCAAAAGAACAAAAGCATGGGTGCACTCCCAGGGCAGAACAGAGGCCAAAGACATCTTGTGGCACCCAGGAGATAAAGGCAGTATCTTCACTCCCTGATTCGAAATCTGAGAGCTCTGTGGTCTGGCCAAAAGTTGCTTCCTGTACTTGGATGGTCACTTAATTGATCATGTAAACAATTAATAATATTGACTAATTAAAGCAATCTTTGGCTAAAAGATGAACTACTTTACAAATGGAGATTGTTCCTAAACTAACATTACTAACTGAGGTTAAAATTATTGACAAATAATAATGATAATAATGGTTTCTTAAATGTTTACTGGGTAACAAGCACTGTGCTAATACTTTATATGTATTATTTCAGTTAATTCTCACGATAGTCCTATAAAGTAATTAGTATTAGTAATCCTATTTTTGAAAAGAGGACATTGGGATTAACAGAGGTTAAGGAATTCATTTCTTCATTTCACAAATATTTATTGTCTGCTATTTGTCAGTCACTCTTCCAGGACTTGGAATATATCAACAAACAAAATAGGTCAAGATTCCTCTGCCCTCATGGAGATTATGTCCTACTGGGGTAATCAGAAAACAAACAATAACCATAAAAAATAAGTTAACTTGTATAGGATATTAGACAGTGAAAAGTTCTATGGAAATTAAATGAGATCTGGAGTGTCAGGATGGATGTGGGTGGTGGCTTGCAATTTCAAACAGCCAGATTAAGCTACACTTCATTAAGAGAGTGATATTTGACCAGAGGCTTAAAGGAGGTGAAGGAAAGGTAGGTACCATATGGTTATCTTGGACAAGAGTATTCTAGGCAGAGGGAACACCAAATGCAAAGGCTCTGAGGCCCAGGATCAACAGCACACAGGCCAATGTGGATGGAATAGAAGGGATGATGGAAAGAGTGATAGGGAAGGGAGGGAGGCCAGAGAAACAATGGGACCAGATCTCAGGACCTTGAAGGCTGTCATAAGGACTTTTTATTCTGCGTGAAATGGTGACCTATCAGAGAGTTTTGGTCATACGAGTGACTTCATCTGACTTACTTATTTATTTATTTTTTTTTAAAGAAGATGTTGGGGGTAGGAGTTTATTTATTTATTTATTTTTGCTGTGTTGGATCTTCGTTTCTGTGCGAGGGCTTTCTCTAGTTGTGGCAAGCGGGGGCCACTCTTCATCGCAGTGCGCGGGCCTCTCACTATCGCGGCCTCTCTCGTTGTGGAGCACAGGCTCCAGACGCGCAGGCTCAGTAGTTGTGGCTCACGGGCCTAGTTGCTCCGCGGCATGTGGGATCTTCCCAGACCAGGGCTCGAACCCATGTTCCCTGCATTAGCAGGCAGATTCTCAACCACTGTGCCACCAGGGAAGCCCCGACTTACTTCTTGAAAGGACTACTCTGGCCACTGTTACAAGAAAAGTCAAGACCCTAATCTTTAAGGACATATAAGTAAGTGGCAGATCCAGAATTCAAGCTTATTTTACTCCTAAGCATTACACTCTATTTCCTCTTTGGTTATAAATGTTCTAAAGCTATGAAGGTCTGTTTCAAATTAATTTTCCCTCGCTATGTTCTAGTATCTTTCTGCTTTGCTCCAACACAAGAAGCACCTGTAGACTTCTTCCCCTACTGAACCGTCATCAGAATATCAGTTAGTATTGATGATGCATGAGGTTCTTACTATTTGCCTGGTACTGAACTAAGTTTATAAATATATTGTCTCATTCGATCCCTACAACAAAACTGTGAGGCAATGGTACAATTGTGGTGCTGCTGTCCAGATGAGGACCTGAATCCTGGAGAGTTTCTTTGCTCACCCTGGCTCCCAGGGAACTCCCCTGCTTAAAGATTTCCCAGAAGACCTGCCTTGGGATAGGAATGGCCTTTCAAGCAACTTCTCACTGAGAAGTCTGCCAGCTTCTTAAGACCAAGAATCAAGTCATATGCTTCTCTTTATTAATCTCTGTTCCCAGGACAGTATCCTTCACATGGAAGAAGTCTAATATATATATTTGGGATGAGTGACTTATGTTAACAACAACTTTTAGCTTAGTTAAAATAGATCTTAGAAACACCAAGTATTTCCTTAGAAGGTAATTTTAATTCCATTAGAAGCCACAGAGGAATGCGTTCAATATGGAGTCCTTGGAAAGTATGGGTTAATGAAATATTGAGCGGGTAATGAATTTACATTTGCTGACCCATTTATTCATATTAGGGGGCCACTCTACCCTGTAGCATACTCTGCCACTCCCTTCCGTTATGAACCCAATCTGGGTCTCATTTTCATCACTTGTAAAATGGCACTGCTACTAAGGTTGCTGTAATCATTATGTGATCTAATGCATACAAAGCATTTGCACATCACCTGGTCTATAATAGCTGCTCAAGAAATGTTACCTTTTATTCCAGTACATGCTTAGAATTTCTTTTCTCAACCTAGGGTTGCTTGGGTGGATCTGAGTCAGACAGAACTAAAATCTGCTGGGAGACAGACAATCTACTACTGCTTAGGCCTACTGCTTAGGCCTTCAGAAATATGTGCTACAAAAACAGTGGTATATTGGTGAATGTTTAACAACTGGCCTTTAAAACAAGACAAAAACAAAAACATAAGTGTAGCATTTGTCAGTTTCTATGGTGTAAATACTCCCACCCTGTCTGATTTCAAGTTATCGAGGTGATGTCACTCAACATGGAATTTGGAAGGTAAGGTACACAATTGGCTCTTACCAATGGGTTCCAGCTGTGTACCACTGTGGCTAATTTCCCACCAAGCTAAGCCTTCTCCTGGCTAGTTCAGAAAGTCCTATCACCCCAAGAAGAACCGAATCCACCTTTTCTCCACAGAGGTATTTATCTTTACTGCCTGTATAAACAAGGTGATTCTTATTTTCTTTTAGTGAGCACTTATAAAGTGCCCCAGTCTAAGCCCATTACACACCATAACTCATTTACCCAATAAACCTCCTTTGAGATAGATGTGATTTTTACCCCCATTTTGTGTAGAGAGAAACTGAGAGCCAGCATGCTATTTCACAACTAACTTTCCAAGGGTCACACAGTCAGTAAACGGCAGAGCCAACATTCAAATGAAGTGGCCTGGCTATGAGTGCATTCTCCTATCTCCTCTGCTGGCTCAGACACAGAACTGTGGTGGACCCAATCCAGATCACTGCCCAGAAGAGAAGTCCAGAGAATCCTACTGGTCACTATCAAACCACTCCTCCGGGTTAGGAGCAGCCTAGGAGCTTTCTTGCTAAATGTTTCCTGCTTCTGAAAACCCCTTCTATTCTGGGTTGATCCCAAGCCAGTCAGCATTATCAGGAGCCTAGAAAGTTCCTCCCTCACTTCTCCTTTTGGTGCCAGCAGCCCAAGTGCTGCACCCTGATGAAGGGGTCTGGGGGCCTCGAGCTGAGGCTCTTTGATGAATATCGCCCTTGCACCTCCCTGGAAGGTGCAATTGCAAAGTCTTCTTTACTCGCCTTTCATAGGCCGGAACAGAAACCCCTGCTACTTCTGGGACTAGGTTTCCAAAGGTTGTTCTGGCAGACGGAACACAACAGCTGCTCAGCAATGCAAGGATCAGGCATCCCCAGAGGAGGAGGATGTAGTAAGGCCTGGTGCCCTGTGCCAAGCCCAGCACCCACCAGCTGCCTCCCTCCCCCTCTTTCCATCAGAGCAGGAACAGCGTTAACCCTATCAGTACCAGCAGCCCAGGCTCGGAGCAGAGGCTGGGTTTCCCTGAGGCTACACTGCCCAGGAACCCAGAGCCAGTGACTCCAACTTACCCACACGTTTTCACTCCATGATGGTTTGTTTTATTGTTCTGTCTTCCACTGTTGTGAAGCCACTCTGCTGAGCACTCTTTTCTCATCTTGCAAGTCTCAATACCTTTTAGCCTGCAAGTCAGAGCCATTTCATTGCAGTGTAACCAGTGAATTGTAATAGAGAGAAAACATACATTATAGCAAGTTAAGTGTATTCTAACATTTAGAGGAGTCTATAATGATTAGAAAGCCCCTTATTATGTCATTTCTCTCTCCTTGCGCAGAGGCATTAGCATTCTTGGATACCACAAAGCATGAGAAAAAACACGGCGAGATTCCTGTTCCTCTGTAGGCAGAGAAGGGAATGCTCATCCCAGATATTGATCCTATACCATAAAGATGGGATAGAGATTTCTGGATTCCTACTCTGAGGACCTAACCCAGCATAAGCCATTTGGGGTGGGGCCTGGATCCATAAGGATACACACTAGGAGCTCTTAAACCAAATGGAAAAAACCACACAGACGCAGATAAAGCAGACAAATCCACATATGGGAAGGTCCTCCGTCCGGTTCCCAAGAGACAGGCTCCCTGAGGCCTTACAAATGTCGGAGCAGATTCCACTTGCACATTCTGAGTCGTGTAAACCTAGTGCTCAGTGTTACTCTAGGAAAAATGGAGTGGAGAGATGGGAACGTTTTTGATTTGAAAGAGAGAAGACCCCCAAGCCCCGTCCCAACACACACACCAACACAGTTGTGCTTCCCACATCATTTCATTGAGCTTTGCCCCCAGTGAGACTCAGCTGAGTTGGCAATTTGCACAGCCTCAATGGAGATGGCAGAGGGCTGGCCTGGAGCTGGTCTATAGAGAGGAGAGATGTGAGACTAAGTTACCTGGTGGGTGTGCGGGGGAGGCAAGGAAGGATAGAGACAGAAAACCAGGAGCAGACAGAGCTATCGTCACGGAATTGTGTTTCTGCTTTTGTGAAGGCTGTGTTTACATAACCTTGATGAATACACATTCATGAACATAAGCAGTGGTGAACTCAAATAATGGTCAGCTCTTAGTTTTCTAAAATTAATTGCCATTTTTAATGTAAAAAAAATAAGGTTTATTCAGTATTAAAGGGAGATTTTTATAAAAAGAAAAATGTATAATCACACTGTCCTAACACAATAGCAATCTGATATCTGTGTCTTCTGTTGAGTTCATATATATAGATATGAACACATATTTTAAATAATTATAAATAAGATTTGTGTTCTATTTTTTGTTGTCTTTTTCTTTCATTTAACTTCAGAGTTCACATATTTTTTGGTGCTTAAAAGAGACTTCTGAGTGACCAGTTTTTAACTGACACAAAATTTTCCAGTGAGTGGAAATTCGGCCATTGACTAAATCACTCTCTGATTGTCAAATTTTTTAGGTTGTGTCCATGACACATATGTTCTTTGTGAAGCCAAGTTTTGGGTTCTGGTGAATTATTTCCTTGGGATAAATGTCACTGAGAAGAAGGACTGAATGAAGGAAAACTAATATTTTGTGGCTTCTGTTACATATTGTCACGTTGTTCTCCAGAAACATTTGCATTGGTTTTCAAAACAACATCACCATAAGAATGGACCAATCTCACAAAAATATTGCCAGCTCTGGAAGTCACTGATTTTTTTAAAAAATTAGGCACATTTAAAATCTTTTCCAACACTTAAGCTTTGTAATATCAAATGTAATAATAATAAGAACAATTAAAAAACAGCATTCATTATATGGAAAATAACTCCACTTGATTCTATAAATTCCAAAGAATCCCACCCAGACAATGCAATTTGGATCAATCTGGAAGGGGATGCTTGAAGCTGAAAAGTATCTTCCCTGCTGGAGTGAGATGTGATGCTGCTGGTTAAAAGACAACAGTTTAGTGTTGTTGAATGTGAGGTAGGCAGTTCTGAAGAGTTCTACTAAAACCACTTAATCTGAAGAGGCAAGGGTAATGCTATAAATGTGGAAATCCTTCCAGGAAATTAGTAGAGAAGCATCCCTCTAGCTGCTTGGGGTTGCTTTCTCAGTGGACTACGAGTCTGGCAAGACAGTGATGCTTAGAGTTTCAAGGATTCCTCTCCAGGATACCCTATATGTCATTACTGTGGCTGCTGCTTCTGCTGCTGTTAATAATAATAATAATTTTGAGGTTTTTTTCCATGCTAAGCACTCTAGTGTAGATTATCTCATTTAGTCCTCACAGTGCTATTACACTCACAGTGTAATGAAAGAGAAGCATACCAGGCTTAAAATACTTCTCAGGGCCACACAGCTCATTTGTGGACACAAACTCAGGCCATCTGAATCCAGAGCCTTTGCTTGTTCTCCTCAATCACACTGTAGATCATCTCTTTCACTAAACTTTCATTTCACATCTCTTCCTTTCTCACAACCCTTCCCCAGAAATTTCTACAAATCTTCTTTGTCAATATGCATATTGGGGTTCAGATGCGGGTGTCTTATATGTGTCCTCTACCTTTATTTCTAACCATGAATTTAACCCTGACCTTGGACATCTCAGATCTGTCTACCACCTGGACCCTCCTTCATTCTCTGGGACAGGTTTTGCCTCTTTTTTTTTTTATTGTAAGTTATTTGACTTGGGAGCCAAGTTGTAAGTTGAAAACTCTCACTGTCTCATCCAGAAAAATCACCAGATCCATTTGCAAAAGCAACAGTCCCAGTGGCTCACTCTACCATACCTGCTTTCTTCCCAATGACTTGCTCGTGGGACTGTCTCCCAAGACTCTCACCACAGATGCTATCACTGAAAGTAGCCAAGGGCACAGGTCCAGCTCAGACCCCACACTTCACCAATGCAGTCCACATAAGAATAGCTCCTGTTGTAGCACTAGCATTAGAGAAAACATTTATTCAACTTTCCTTCCATCCTCTGGCCATAGAGCATTACGCTGTATTTTTAGGAAAAGTTAAAAAAAAAAAAAACATTTATCACACTCAGAAAGGTCTTGAATAAAGCCACCACAACTTATTTTGAATGAAAAGATAAGGAAATATCATATAGAGCATGTCAAATGCCCCATATTTTTAGTTTGTTCATTTTCCAAAGGAATGAAAATGTAGAGATGTATAACATCAGGGCTAAAATTCAAAAGCCTCTGGAAGACACTAACTTTTCCCTCAATTGCTTATTTCAATCCAAATTACATGGAAATAACATTATAGTTTAAAAGATTTAAAAAATAACTGACTAGGTAATACTCTGGTTAATTAAGTGTTAATTAATTTATCAAGTATTTTTCAACATAGGGTCAGAGCATCAGAAATGCCTGGGTAGCTGGTTAAATGCTAATTACTTGTTTGATTCCAGGCTTACCACAACAGATTTATGGTATTGGGGCTTGGGAATTGCAGACTTAAAATTTCCCTTGGTTATTCTGATTTACTCTAAAGTTTGAGAACGGCTGCTCTAGCGCATCTACTCCATATTGCCAGGCTCAGATGAACCGGATGCAGACACAAGTTCTGGAAACAACCAAAGCTGACCTGGCATAGATTCCCCTCCTAAACTCTAGACAGATTTTCTCCTATCTTCCACATTTTCTATAGAATTCACATTTTCTATAGAATTCACTTAAGTCAGGAGAGCAATTAGGTAATTAGGTAATTAGGTATGACACAAAAGGCTTCAATTGTCTGAACCCATCACTGAATAATGATTTTACAACAATCTAGAAACATCCATGATGGTCTCCTTCATTCAGTAAGAAAATGAAGGGATGCTGCGAATTTAGGCCAAACAGATAATTTTGATAGGGAATAAGGGCTATGATAGGATAATACAGTCTCAGCGGTTGGGGGGTGGGGGGAAGTTATGAGAACAAAGAAGACAAAAACAGGTGACAGGGGACTGGTCAGGGGTCTCTGGCAACCATCTGGGTGAAAGAGTGGTACCAGTGAGCATGGAGATCCATGGCTCCCCTCTGAGGATTTTTGCTCATTTTTCTAAGTTTTGGAAGTTAGGGTGAGCCTCTTCACTTATTTCTGTTAATGGAATCTAACCAATTAATCAGTGGACACAAGGCCAATGTGAACCAAAATATATTATGAGCTAGTAAATCTGGGCATCCTTTCTCTCTCTCTCCAGTTTGAACTCAACTACTCAGTCCTAGGACAGTGTCTTAGCCCATTTGGGCTGCAGTAACTACTGCAGTAGACTGAGCGGTTCATTAACAACAGACATTTACTTCTCACAGTTTTGGAGACTGGAAATCTGAGATCAGGATGCCAGTACAGTTGACTTCTAGTGAACATAGTTTTCTGGGTTTTACACTGACAACATTTCATATCCTCACATGGTGGTGAACAGAGAGGGGAAGCCACTCTTTTGTAACCCTTATAAGAACATTAATCCCATCCATGAGGGCTCTACCTTCATGACCCCATCTAATTCTAATTACCTCCCAAAGGCCCCACTTCTTAATCCATCCTATTTGGGGGGTCGGGTTTCTATATATAAATTTGGGGGTGATACAAACATTCAGTCTATGATAGGTGGGCAGTGGGAAATAACAGGATTCTTTTCAAGTAGAGTCACATCCAGCTTCACAAGGTCAGGCAGAACTGTGACCACGGTTTTTCATGGCCCCTATATCCATGCCCTTTGGATGTGTTCTCTCACAAGACTCTGGGCTTGGTCTTGTGTTAATCTTTGAGCAATAGAATATGTTGGAAGTGACAGAATGCCGGATCTGAGCTTCAAGAAGCCTTACACTCTCTTTCTACATGCTCTCAAAAGTGCTGCTACTTTATGAAGAAGTCTGAGCTACATGGCTGGAGGATGATAAAGCTTAAGGAGAAGAGTCCAGTTGTCCCATCAAAAGTCCTTCTAGACCAACCTCAGCCAGCTGAATTCCCAAACAAGGATAATGGTCCAGCCAAGATGAGCAGAGATTTGCCTTCCTGACCCACAGTGGACTACTGATGTATTAGTGAGTGGAAATGAAACCAGAAGGGCCACCTGGTTGACCAATGGACAGGTGAATGATAATAAATGCTATTGTTTTAAGCCACTGAGTTTCTGAGTGGTTTGTTACACTGCAATAGCTAACTGATACACTCCCAGAGATCTAAGATATCCAAGAGATATAGACCAAATAGAGAAAGACAAATATTGCCACTTTCATTGCTGTGACTTTGTAGCTTATTACTATGGCCCAATTCCCACCAGTTTCTCTCTAGTTTAATCAACAATAAGAAGAAGGTGAAGACATTGGAGATTGGAACCAAATATTCCTTCTGACTCTTCTTGAGTCTGGGTTTAAGGAAAAGCCTTACTTGGAGGAAGAATTTTTTTTTTCTGGGTACAAAAGTCACTCACCATACCCACATTCTAACCCTCTATATGGACCACTCCTCGAATAAGCCATTCTTTGGAATAAGGTTACCTGATGGTTGTGCCTTGGCTAGGACTGAAAAACTAATGTACAGAAATAATTACAAAGCAAAGCCAAGGAATGGACTTTTCATCTTATTTCTTTATTTCTCCCCTAAAACAGTACCCATAGTTAAGTGTAACAAAATATATATAAAAACAAGCTGTCAGACTTCTGACACAGTCAATGCCTGGAGGCAAATGTTTCTGCTAAACTTTTGATGGAGCCCTGGGGAGAGTAGGAAAGGGTCCCAAACCGGGAGGGATTGGCAGCTGGGCTGGGAGCGCAACTTGACTCTCCCTTCCCTTTTCACAAAGAGGGTTTTGTTTGGATTGTGCAGCATAGTGAGTGATTCCTCTAGAGCCAGGGGGATATGCCGTGCTCTGAGGGAACATCTGGACTGCCAGATCAAGCCAAGCTGAAACCCTATCCTGGCCAGAGCTGCCTCGATGAATCAGGTGTAGGTGTATTTTTCCAGGATGTTCCAAACCACATCTTACTCTGAGAAACAAGGTTTTGTCCATCGAAGCTTCATTCCAAGGGGCAAATGATCCTCCTAGGTTCCCATGAAGTGTGTGTTTACAAAGGCTTCCTGCCCAAAGAATCAAATCCAAAGACTGAAAGCATGGCCACCACACATCCTTCTTCAAAGTGTGTTAGGAATCCTCACCAACAAAATCTCTAGTCTCATCAGCAGACTTACCCCATACCATTCCCACTTTGTGTTTATAATGGAGTTTCAAAAAATTCATCCATCACCTTGAGCTGAAAGATTGCATTTTTAAATCTCCCCCCTTTTTTCTTCTTCCAAGGAAATTTCCCTTCACATTGTCAGGTTCTTCACTTCTTTTACTGCTTTCCTATTGTGCTATTGCTAATAGTAACACTCCTATTTTCAATACTCTTTTATTATAATATCTACCACAGACTCCAGGGATATAGTATATTATTATATTATAAACCTCAATATTTGCATTTAACTTATTTTACTTGATACTACTGACCAATTAGAAAGACTCTTACATATCATTTCTGAATCTGATGGCGTCCTAATGAGATTGGTAGAGAAAATGTTATTATTTCCCATTATAAATGAGGAAACAGAGTCACAGACAGAGATGGATTTGGGATGACATTCCAGGGCCTGATGAATCCTTAACAGTGGGTCATTACTGCTTAGGGGATGGTCAAGCAAGCAGGCAAGGACCAAGACCCATATGGTGGAAGAGAGCAACAAACAAGCCTACTATCATGCAGAACAGGGACGCACACTCACCAGCAAAGAGCTGCAGTCAGATGTTGAAGCACCAGGCTAAATGCAGATCAGAGACAAGGTAGGTAATCAAGCCTTCTTGCAAATTATAATAACTGATGTAAAACTTGTTTAGGAACTATAATTTGTGGGGAATACTTACCTATATAAAACTAAGCTTTACAAAACATGAGAACTTGGAAGTCAGAATATAGTAGTTTGGGGCATGCAGATTTCAAAATCAGATACTCTTAGGTATATGCATATCTGAGTAGGTCTATTAGCATCATGCTTCTTTTGCAACATATTCTATTAAATATCTGCTATTTGCCTCCACAGCATTACTTTCCAACTACTCATAGGGTCTTGAGGAAATTAACCTCTTTTCCATTCTCACCTTTATAATAAGATAAGAATGGACCCAATCCACTACTGTAGATATGGGTCCAGACTGATTTAAATCAATCACATTACTTTTTTTTTTTTCCGTTATCTCTGTAATTGGTTCAGAGATGAACATACAACCAAATCATGGCCAGTAGAATCCAAGGGGATACTTTGTGTGACTTCTGTGTTTTTTTTAACTTTTTAATTTCTTTATAAACTTGGTGGCTGGTTGTGTGCTAGGATTAAGAGATATTTATGGAGAGAAAACATGCTCTCTACTCTCAACATGCAAATACATAATTAGAATAACTAACACTGCATCAGAGATATTGATGAATTGCATTGAAAGGAGACAGGGGAGACCTATCCTTAGTGTCTGTGTTTGAAGAAAAAATAAGAGAAGCATCAAAATGATCTTCAAAATGATGGCATGAGCCTCAGGGTTTTCTGGCTCCCCCTTGGCTTCAGCCACTTCTTTCCTGGATTTTCTGATGTATCAGGGAGTTTGGGTCTCTCCTTGGGTCTATGCCTCCAGAAATATCCATTTCTGATTAGGCCATATAATTTATGACCCAGACCTTGATTTGCCAATATGCAGATATTTGGGAGCCTAAGTGCAAAATCTTCTCATGAACTGACCAAATAATGTCTGTCCAAGGGATGAATACCAGGCAGGTTATTTTAACAACAAATGCAGGATTATTAAACAGAGAGAACTAAAAGGAATAAAAATGGAAATTGAGTTAGAAAAAATAATCAAATAATAAATTACTATGGAAATATGTGAAATCTTCTGGGAAATTTACTGAACTGACTTTAAACTTCAAGGACAGCAAATATGTACTGAATATCTACTAAGGGTCATGAACTGGTCAGTGATTCTTAAACTGGTACATAAACTGAGCTGGAAAGGAGACCCATGAAGGTTATTTTTTAATGGACATTGAAAACTCAGACCAAGATATTTACACTGAACCATATATTTACAAAGAACCTTTGCTACACATTTCACACAGTCACCGATTCTGCATTTTCATCCATACTACACGATCACACCTGAAGTACAAAAAAAAGTTCATGGCTATTGAGGCATTCTTTTAATTTTACATATAATGTATTTCATGTGACATATTACATAGGAACATAATGTAAACTCGAGCTCATTTTCCATGAGCTTATTGTTAAAACTCAAGTTGTGAAGTCAGTAATATCTAAATTAGCATCCTGGATATGTTAGTTACTAGGTAAGGAAAGTATTTTTAAACTTTCTATGCCTCTAAAATGGACAAATAATACCTAAATTTCAGTTATTAAAATAATTAAGACAGTTTCATATATATACACATTATATATATGAAATATATATACACATTATATATATAAAATACAATGCTTGGCCCATAGTAGGAGCTCAATGAGAATTGAATGTGTAAGTGGACAGATGAATAAACGAATGATGAAAATAAATAAGACAGAGAAATGATGTATGAAGAGGTTTCTTTCTTCATTTATTTTGGGAAACCATTTTTCACCATGGAAAATGTTAGGTACATTGCAGGCATGAATAGATGTCTCAAAATTCATGGTATATCCTTAATTCTGGGTAATTTATTCTGTCTAATAAAAGTTATACATTACAATTATCACAAAATATGATTTAAACTGTGTGTCATGCTATACTTTTTCATACTAATGAATTTATTTTTCAGGGTATAGTATGTGCGTGCATATAGTTTATTTACATATTTAAATATATTTTCTATGTATAATCAGACCTTGAATTACTGTACCAGTTTTTAGCTGAATAGTTTATAGCCAAATTGTTTCTCCATACGTTAGCTACTTTTTATCTATGAGAGCGCCAATTTGCTTACACCCACTTTAAATTATTTCTTAGGCCAAAGGGTGTATCTTTGTCTTAACAGAAGTCTTTTATTAATTTACATAAAATTCATTGAGACTATTTAGTATGGCTTATGAAACTGGTGTTACTAATTTATAACAGTATGTCAAATACCTTTCTTTTATAAAATACTTGAATTCAATTATTAAACAGGTATTATGTAATATTAGCAGCAAAAGTTTAAAGCAATAAGCCCTGATGTCCCAACTGGTACTTTATTGGCTATGAGTCTCTAATATCTACTTTTATGTTAAGCTTCAAGCAAGAAGAAGAAGAGGAGGAAGAAGACAGAATATTTCAGTGGTTCTTTACAATTTTACAAAGTGCTATTATGTCATCCTTCAAACCCATGAACCATTGTCTTGTGCCTCATAGATCATCCTTAGGAGCTATATGTAGTGTTCCCAGTTCCACAGAATCACTTTTTCTTAAGGTCTTGATGCACTTTTCTTAGTCCATCCCTACTTCAGGGGAAGACAACTTCTCAAGGTTTGGCAACAAGGAGGTCTTAAATCTCAGCTTTCTCTTGTCTGGAAACAGAACTCAAGATAAGAAGCAAAGTGACCGGTGTGATTGTTTTTCTCTAAGGAAGTTGAGTCATTTTTCTCATATATGGTGAAAAAAAGTTTTTATTATATTAACAGATATCACCATAACTTCTCTCAGGGGGGTAGTTATCCTTGTGAAAATATCTTCAAGAGCCAGTTTGGAGTGGATGAGACAGAGTGTGGTTGATAGATTGCAAATATAATACAAATGATTCCCCTCCCTGCATCCACTCCCCTTGTAATGTGACTTTGCAGCTCCTCCCATTAAGAGGTGGGGCCTAGTGTCCACCATTAAATCTGAATTGATCTTGTGCTTTGCTTTGGCCAATAGGATATGGTGGAAGTGATACTCTAGCAGTCCTGAGGCTAGGCCTCAAGAAGCCTGGCTAATTTGTTCTCACTCTTGAAAACCTGCTCTGAATCAACCCAGGCAAGCATTCTGGGTGATGTCAGACATATGGCCCAAGCACCTTCATTTCCATAGTCACCAGTAATCCATGCAACTGAGGCCATTCTAGATCAAGCAACCCCTAGCTGACTGCAAATGCATGAGCAAAACCAGACAAGATCAGTGGAGCACAGGGACTTCCCTGGTGCAGTGGTTAGGAATCTGCCTGCCAGTGCAGGGGACACGAGTTCGATCCCTGGTCAGGGAAGATCCCACATGCTGCGGAGCAACTAAGCCCATGTGCCACAACTACTGAGCCCACGAGCCACAACTACTGAGGCCCGTGTGCCTAGAGCCCGTGCTCTGCAACAAGAGAAGCCACTGCATTGAGAAGTCCGCGCACCGCAACGAAGAGTAACTCCCGCTCACCGCAACTAGAGAAAGCCCGCGCACAGGAACGAAGACCCAATGCAGCCAAAAATAAATAAATAAATAAATTAATTAATTTTAAAAAAAAGATCAGTGGAGCATTGCCCAGGTCAGTAGAACGACCGTGCTGATAAATAGACGAGTAAGCAACAGTGTTTATTTTTAATTCACTGAATTTAGCTGTGGTTTATTACTTGGCCGTAGCTAACACATACACCCACAAGCAGGAATATCAGCCAAGAATCAGGGCATAAAAGGCTGTGGGAAGCTGTTCTGCAAGAGCAAGAGGAACATACTTATGGCCCTCCATTCTTACAGGTTCCGCATCTGCGGATTCAACTTAACCACTGATTTTGTACTGTTTACCATCCATCAACCAACCACTGATTGTGTAGTGTTAACCCCCCGGCGGGAGGCTGAACCCGCGACTTGAGTGTCCGCGAATTTTGGTATCCAAGGGGCGTCTGACCCCAACCCCCTGTGGATACCGAGGAGTGACTATAGTGTTATTTTTAGTGCTGAGAGTGAGCTTCAAGGACAAATGGTGTGAAGGAAGTAGAGAAGGGATGAGAAGGGAGGAGGGGCAACAAGATGGAGTGCTATGTGGGATTGCCGGACGTTCCGTGGTGACAAGATAGCTAAAGGTAGTTAAGAATGGTGAGTTAGTTTGCTGCCAGGAAGCGAACTTCTAATTCATCTTGACTCGGACATCTAAGAAGTGATTTATGTAACACAGAGCAGCACATGAGTGGATAGAGATTCTGTTGTGGTTGTTTGTGAAAATTAGAGTGCGGGTTGAGCATTTTTATTGGGTAAAGTGATATAAAGACAGAGCGCTTGGAGGTCAGAGGCTAGGATACTGAGTCAGCCATGGGAATGTAACGCTCCATTTCTGTCCCCTCTGGTGGAATTCACAAAAAACACTAAAGAGTGTTGGGACTTCCAGGGACTATTGAATCTGTAAGGTTGGAAGGAAGGAGGTTGAGACACGTTTAACTTCATCTCCAGTGGAACAGAGATCTGCAGCAGACATCTGAATAGCATTTCTCTCCTGTGAAGAGAATGTATCAAGACGAATTGAACACCTAAGCCTGTCTCATGTGATTCTCTGAACAACCGTACCAAGACATTATCAGTTATCCTTCCTGTATTTAAAAACAATCTGACTTTCAGAGATGGTTAAGAAATGTGTTGAAAAAAAAAAAAAAACAGAAATGTGTTGAATCTCAGGCAGCTGGTGAGTGATGTCATATTTTAAGTCCAGGATTGCTTGACTTCAGCCCAATAATCTTTCAATTCTACAACTGCCAGAAACATTTATATAAATCAGGAGTGGTATATCCACCAGCTGTTTTGTTTGTTGTTGCTGAAATTTAGATATAACACCTCCCTCAGCAACTGAAAATACCCTTAGCTACCTGTGATATTTAACAACTACCTTCCACAGAAACAGCTTTCAAAGGTTTCATCTTACACCATAGAGGGTTCATGAAAGCTTTTATCTGAGATGAGGCAACAGGAGGATTGCCCAGGCTGTGATCCTGGGTGACTGCCTGGGAGAGGTTGGTCAGGTATTGACCCTTGGGAAGTACTAAGGACACTAATTACCCAGATGGTTGAGCCATTTCTTTTACTGGAGCATGAAGTGTGGAATTAGCGCTAATACCCAATCTAGGAGACAGATACAAATATTCTGAAACTATGGTTTCCAACTTTTATTTGTTAGGGTTCACTGGAGGTTCCTTAGAGGCAACTGAGAATGGCAAGGGGATGAGTAAGTAATTTAATAATAAAAACATCAACAACTAATATTTGTGTAGCACCATGCCCTATTCTAAACATTTTGTGTATATTAACACATTTAATCCTTTTTTCATCTTTATATACTACGTGTGACATACACATATAACACTAGCCCCATTCTACAGATGAGGAAACTGGGTCACAGATTGTTAAGGAACTTATTCAAGTTTCTTGAATATAGTAAGTGGTCTGCCAGAATTCTTACACAGGCAACTTAGTTCTGTAGACCATGGCATATTTTTTTTTTCAGGCAGAGAAACATCTAACGAACACCTTCTAAGGTGCGTGTATGTGTGTGTGTGTGTGTGTGTGTGTGTGTGTGTGTGTGTGTGTGCGTGTATTGAACTATCGAGTCTCAAAGGGTGTATTCACAAAGCAACTTCAGTTCCCCCACAACTGCCCTTTCCAACCCATCCTCTGGGGCCAGGCTATTCCTCAACACTATATGAAGTCCAGGCAGACCACACAGCTTCCCTATTCCCTCTGAGATACGAAGAGGAACTCCAGACACTTGAGCCACATAAAACAGCCTCTGTTCAGAGACGAATAAGCCCAGTTCAGTGTAATCGTTGAATCTCTGAAGTTTACTCAAAGTTAAGCCTCTCACATTTGTCCTACAGCAGTTTTGGAAATCCACTGCAGGGGAAGAGAGACTTCTTATTTCTTTGCTCTCCCAGCTCCCTCCATCCACTCTCATGCCCTGGTGTTGACTTCTGAACCTCCTGGTTGGGGCAGAAGATGGAAGAGAGATGAAAGGCTCGAAAGAGCCTTACTTGAAGAGCACTCTTATATATTTGGTTTCCTCTGGCCATGGTAGTTGTTTAAAATTAACTCTGTCTACCGGGGGGGTGTTTTTGTGGGGTTTTCACCTGCAGGTCCTTGATACAGCTTATATATTCCAGCTGGTCCTGTAAGGGGGCCTTTTAGCCTAGGGTTACTTCCACAGGGGTCCCTCAACTTGGATGGAATAAAAAGTATTTATGTACATATGTATGTATTTTCACTGATCTCTAACTGAAATTTGTCATGTCCATCCATTATAAATGTGCAAATTCTAATGGAAGTGTAGCATTTTCTTTTATTTAGAATGTGGTTTTATTAGCAGTACTTGTGACTTTGTCACCAGTGAAGTCATAGAGAGCTTCATATTACACTGCAATTATGAAGATGTTTCAAAATGTTGTTTACACTTATCACTGTTTCAAAATTACTAAAATTATGGTAGCTGTTAGAACTTATACAGGATCCAGTTATTTAATGTGTTAAGAATTTTTGAATATTTTGATAACTCTGCTTAGATATAATTGGTTTCCTTTGCAATTCTATGAATTTAATTTATGCACTTGAAAACAATAATCAAAGAAGAGGTCATGCATAGGCATAGACTGCTGAAAGGGTCTATAGCACAAAAATATACCATTGTGTTTTGAGCTCCCCCTCCATCATATATTCTCTCTGCTGTTGTCCTATCTCCCTTTCAAGCAGCCTTCTTGGGTAAAGTCCCTTTATGGTGATAAAGTCCAGTTCTCTTTCTCCTGCACACATGGCTGACATCACCTCCAGGGGAAACACTTACCAATGCTCCGCAGCACTGCAGGTGATCCCTAACCACACCCTGTTCATCTGCCGTTCAGGGTCTGCTAGTCAGCTGGTATGCACTAGGACAGCATACTGGGTGTGCGTGTGTTGAAGTGCTCCGGTAACAACACATAAATAACTTTTGCTCTGAGCACCTCCAAAACCCTCTACCAATGCCCTCGCCTTCCCAGAACCCACTCAGGAATCTAAGAGTAATACTTGGCAAAATGGGATCCTGCAGGAGCACACCCCAATTGCACACCTGATGTCCGTTCTCATTTGTCAGTGTGCATGCCTCACTGGTTGTTGAAACCCTTTGGAATATCAAACCTGTTCACTGTATCCTGGGAAAACAATCTAGTTCCTTAGTTGGGACATTCAGACCTCTCAGTAGACTTGAGGCAAGAAGGGAAGCCCACGTCCCCTCCCCATTCGTGGAATAGCAGGAGGGAAAATACTGCTATACATTTTCCCAAAGAAATTCTCTCTTTAATCTACCACCTCAACCTTCTTTTACCTTTCAGTCGACTTTTGAACCATATATATTGAGAGTCCATATTAAATTTTCATTCACTGAAATTACTGCTGACAGCCAATCTCCCTCCACCCTCTCCACCTATCTTCCCCCCCTCACACACACACACACACACACACACACACACACACACACCCCTCTACCTCTGCCTACTTAGGACTTTCCATAGGATTAGGCTCTCGAACTACAAAGTTTTCACCATCGACATTTAGAAAAGCCTCAAACCTGAAAGCAGAGAAAACTAATTGCCCAAGGCCTCCAATCTAAAAATAGAGTCGACTAATCCTGGACTGGCCAGCTTGTGTAGCCTGCAGTGTTTCCTCCACATATGAGGCTACCCTCATGCCTCTCCTGTGTCCACTTTCCCGGCGACCTGGCTGGCTCCCCACTGGCATAACTCTCAGTCCTTGCCTGATCCCTGTAACAAACTAGACGCAAATAACAAGGCCAGAGCACCATGTGCTAATTTCCTGGGTGACCAGTCTTTCCCTCCTGTCCAAAAGAAGTCTACAGCCGGGAATAAAGAGAGGGAAGGCCCCTGCTTTATTTGTTTTTAATGTGTCCGCGTTTTGTTTTGTGGGTTTGACTCTGAGGCCACGGTCTCCTAGCCATGATCCTCATAACTCTATGGAATTTAACAGGATCTGCTTTCAGTGACTTCAACCAGGGTTTCCTTAGACAGTAAACAGGCACTTCTTAGCTTTTACACCACCACAGAAAATGAGATTTTACTCCTTGAGGAGACCAACAGCTCTCGGCCGCTGTTGAAAGGGCGCTTTGTTTGTTTGGCTGCAAGGCACCACGGCATGCAGCCCGAGCTTGTTTAAAGTTAGCTTCCCCCATAAATCACTTGCACAATGAAATGCCTGCCTCTGCCCTCTGACATATTTGTGTCTCTGTTTATCTTTAATGATGACATGGCTTTTTCTGTCTCCATTTGGCTCTCTACCCTCCATGCTCCTGAATACTAACTTCTGTGCCAAAAGTGCAAAATCTAAGTAATTGCAGGGGAGAGATTCCCCTTTCTACCCGCACACAAAGGTAGTGGGGAAACTGAGTTAGCCCTAGTGTCTTTCTGATACAAATTTCCCCTGCTCCACTTTGATCTGATTATTATATCCTGAAAGTGTTCCATTATAAAGGGGCAAGAGGGTACTTCTTTGTATGCATTTGCACAACTCAGCGAATGTACATTTAATTAAGATTTCTGTCTTCCATTACATGTAAATTTTACATAAAAACGAAAAGAATTATAAACAAATAATAAACTCTTTCCAATAATATGCATGCAGAAGTATTTAGGAGGAAGTATACTAGTGTTCACAATTTACTTTGAAATGCTTCTACTTAAACTGTGATTAATTAATTTGTGGATACAGGGATAGATATATGATAAAGGAAATACAGTAGTCCTCCCTTGTCTCAATTACCTGTGCTCATCCGTGGTCTGGAAATATTAAATGGAAAATTCCAGAAATAAAATGTTCATAAGTTTTAAATTGCACATTTTTCTGAGTAAGGTGATGAACTCTCACGCTGTCCTGCTCATCCTGCCCAGGACATGAATCTTCCCTTTGTCCAGCATATTCTGCCCATTAGTCACTTAGCAGTCTTCTTGGTTATCATCCGTGGTGCTTGGCTATCATCCGTGTGTTCAAGTAACCCTTATTTTACTTCAAAATGATTCCAAAGTGCAAAAGTCGTGATGCTGGCAATTTGGATATGCCAAAGAGAAGCCGTAAAGTGCTTTCTTTACACGAAAAGGTAAACGTTCTCAACTTAATCAGGAAAGAAAAAACTAGGATGCTGAGGTTGCTAAGATGTATAGTAAGAATGCATCTTATATCCGTGAAATTGTGAAGAAAAAGAAATTTGTGCTAGTTTTGCTGTTGCACCTCAAACTGCAAAAGTTACAGCCACAGTGCATTATAAGTGTTTAGTTAAGATAGAAAAGGCATTCCATTTGTACAATTAGATATTTTGAGAGAGAGTGCCATACCACATTCACATAACTTTTATTACACTATATTTTTAAATTTGTCCTATTTTATTGGTAGTTGTTAATCTCTTACTGTGTCTAAATTATAAATTAAAGTTTACCATAGGTATATATGTATAGGAAAAACATAGTGTAAATAGGTTTCAGGACTATCCATGGTTTTAGGCATCTACTGGGGGTCTTGGAACACATCCCCCATGGATAAAGGGAGGACTACTGCATAATAAAATGTTAATGATAAAATACAGGTGGTAGACATAAGGCTATTCATTGTGTAATTCTTTCAACTTTACTATGTGCTTGAAATTTTTCATAATAAAATGTTAAACAAACAAAAAGCTCCCTTGGGGACCTAGGCTGAATCCTTGGGGACACAAGAGAACTGCAACTTCCAAAATCCTGTCTTTAATCCAAATTTCATTTTTAAAAATCCATATTACTTTTATAAATAGAGGTAGACTTCAATAGTTTACAATAGCAAGGAGAAAAGGATCATTGACCCCGTGAGAAGTCTAAAATACAGAATATTCTAAGAAGCACATTTACTAGTTAGACATGTAGGCATCTTTTTCAATTTAAAATGACATCTGAGTGGGAGAAGTTCTTAGCTAACTCTTCAATCCATCACGTAAAACACAAATGAAGAACAGCAAAGATCACACCAAGACCAAAATGTATGTAAGAGAAATTCAAAGACATAATTCAAATGGGCCTGGGGTGAGAAACTCCAAAAGTAGTGGACCTTTAGTTACCTCTATGAAACAGAAAACTTACTCAGAAAAGACTGAATAAAGAGAAAATTTGGGAATTCCTCTCTACTCTTTGAATGGTACCTTTTTGAGGCCAACAGAGTATTTCTATTTCCTTCTCACAAGTTTTGGAGACTTCAGCTTCCAGAAACCAATTGGAGAGTTAGGAAAGGAGAGCTTATTACTGTGGCACCCTGAATAAGTGCACTGCTTTGGCAGGAAAGTAGACAGGAAAACTCATGGTAGCAGTACATATTAGAATAGTAGTTTGTCATGTATTTATCTCTTTAGAGTATCAGTTGTTGTTGAAGAAGCTAACTCAGTGCAGCAGCACTCAATTATATGAGTACTGGTTAGATATTGAAAATCAGTCTAGATATTGTGCAATCAACTTGCCCTCTGGGGCAGGGAAGTATACTCCCATGGAAGAGAGCTGGGATGTGAACAATAAATTAATCTACCACAAGAGCCAGAGGAGTTTTTCTACAGATGGGGATTAGGTATCCCATTTGTTGACAATCACCAGATCTTGATAAATTTCCTCTCATTCAGAAATGAGTAAACTGAAAAACATGTTTAAAGTGTAGAATTGGATATAAGAATATGTCTACAAAATAACCTATATAGAAAGAGATGAACTGAGATGTGGAAAAGTAGAAGGAAGAGAGAAGGGACAATTTCAAAGAACATGACAACAAAGTCTGCATCCGAGTCAGTGAAGAACAGAATCAACACGATTTGAACTTAAGATGTGGACATGAAGTACAATTTGAGTAGTCCTCTAAGAATACAGATGGAAAAGCCAAAAGGAGAGAGATATAAAAAGTATACAAATTGTAGACTTAAATATATTCCTGAGGAAGTACCCAAACAGTTGGAAAGGAAACAAAAATAAAATCAGAGAAAATAGAGTATGTCACCAAGGAGTTCATAACATTTCAGGGAAGTCAATGAAAGAGGTCCAAATGTGATTTTATGCACACTAACTATGATGCAAAATGGGTCAAAGATAAAGAAAATGAAGATTAGAGAGTTAAGGTGACTTGATCAAAGTCAAAAGCTAGAATGGGCTCTCAGGAACTTATTCTATACAGCTTTATTTTAAGAATCATAAATCAGGAATATCAAGGCTGTTCTATTATTTGGAAAGGCTAAAGTGACAATTCCGAGACTCAACTGCTCAGAGTTGTCACCTCTCTCTGAAGTTCATTGCTTTTTAATGTTCTTGCCCCATTACCAGGGAACAACTAAATAACTTCCTTTGCTCTGTTGAGTCATCCATTTGTCTTTACAACAAACACTAATGTTGCACAGCCTTATTGGACACTTTAATAAGCCTCTGATTTAAAAAGTCCAGTGGTAATGATAAACAATTTCAACATAAAATGTGAAGGACAGTGTTTAATTATTGAGAGAAACAAAGAAATAGAAAGATTGAGAGAAAGAATCCACAATAAATTATTGTTTGTTTTATATAGTATTTTTCTTTATAATTTACACATATATTCTTCTCTTTGTTCTTATTTCTTCTTGCATCTCTCACCTTCTATCTGGGATCATTTAATAATTTCTATCAGCAGCATCTATTAGTGCTAAATGGTCTTTGTATTTTTTTTCTCTTAAAATGCCTTTGTTTTACCTTTATTCTTGAAAGATATGTTCTCTGAGTATGGAGTTCTAGGATGGGCGTTATTTTCTTTCAGCACATTGAATATATCTTTTCACTTTTTTTTGCTTCCATTTTAGCTGTTGTGAAGTCAACTCTCAGTCAACATGCTATTTATTTGAAGGTAATCTCTCTTTTTTTCTCCACCTCCTCATGAAAATGTTTGTCTTTGGTTTTCTTTGGAATCACTATGGCATGCCTAGGAGATTTTTTTTTAATTCCTACTTGAGATTGTATGGATTTCTTGAATTTTTGGATTAGTGTTCTTCAACAGTTTTGAAACCTTTTGAACCATTCTCTCTTCAGACATAACCTCAGCTTCCTTTTCTATCTCTTTTGCTCTGGTACTCATATTACGTATATGTTTTACTTTCTATATGTACACTCTATATCAGCACTGTTCAATACATTCGCCTTTAGCACAAATGGCTATATAAATTTAAATTTAACTAAAATTAACCATAATTAAAATGTCAGTTCTTCAGTCTCAATAGACACATTTCAACTACTGAAGAGCCACATGTGTCTAGTGGTTACTGTATTAGACATCACAGACATGCAACAGTTGTATCACTGAAGAAGTTTCTGTTGGACATCACTGCTCTATATCTATTGTCTGTGCTTCTATATTTTCTACCTTTTGTTTTCTTTCCACACCTCATTTTGCAAATACTTCTGACTTATCTTCTTATTTAATGATTCTGTATCCAACTCTGCCTAACCTACTGTTAAATTTATTCATTTAGTTATGTTCTTTTATAATTTTAGAATGCATATTTGTTTCTTTTATGAATCTATGGTGTCACTTTTATGGTGTCTAGTTCTCTGCTAACATTTTAAAGCTTGACTTTTTCTATCATAGTGAGCAGGGTTGTTATATAATCTGACTGGTAATTCTATTATTTGGACGTTACTGAGTCTTTCCCTACACTGCCTTGTTTTTGCTATTTTTCTTCTCTTATGGTACTTCCTGTATCTGGTTATCTCTGATTGTTTGCTGAGCATTGTTTTGAAAACTGACTTTTAGTAATAATTTGAGATTTGATTAATGTTGTCTTCCTGCACCAAAGATTTTTATTTTCTTTTTCCAGAATCTAGGGCATACAATTTTTGGCCATTTTAATCCAGTTTAATGCTTGATGCTTTCTGGAGAGTAGAATGATGCAAAGCTCTCACCTTTACTACCTGGCTATAGCCCTTAGAGTTTCAGCCCAAAGTGGCAGAGGTTTACCAAATCCAGACTCTTGATAGAATCTGCATTCAGACTTTTTATCTCTTCAACAAATAGCCCAAGCTGTCAGTTAACGCCCTGGATCTTCATATGATGAGGGGAAAAGCAGCATCTACTGCTAGACTCCATCTCTGGATTCCCCAACTCTAACAGAACTCTTCCAGATAACTCATTATCTTGTTAGCTCTTTGATGCTCTTAAAACATGATATTTATAATTTACTCAGCTATTTTACTTTTCCTCAGGAATAAAAAATATGTCCTAATGACTTAGTCCATCACTACTGTAAATTAAATTACCTATCATTATTTTAAAATTTTTTGTCTCTGGGGTATAGTGATCAATACCAGAATCTCACCTATGTTTCTCCAATTTAGTTTAGGGATGTTATATGAATACAGGATGTTGTGTTTTCCAAATATTTCACTGAGATTATCTATATTTATTAAAGGTCTATTGGAGACTTTTATATTTTCGCATTTATGCATTTGTTCAAGCCTCTGGCATGCACTGAGCACCTACTCTGACCATAACTCTGATGTGCACTGGAAGTACAGTGATGAACTAGGCATGAAATATATATTCTAAAGGGAAAGACAGACATAAAGTATAAACTGATTAATAAATAAAATAATACCACATGGTGGTATTATGAGGAAGAAGTGAAAAGATTGTAAAATTGAGAGAGAAGATAGAGGAGAGTGGGTGTGGGACCCACTTTAGATGATATTGTCAGGAAAGTCCTCCCTGAAATGATGTTTAAGGTTAAACCTGATGAACGAGAAAGAACAGCAATGAGTAGAATGGATGGGAATCATGTAAAGGGACTCAAAGTTTGGAAATGGTAAAAGAGGACATTGTAGCAGTCAGCAGGAGCCTGACAATAAGGCTATTGTATGTATGCTTCTACAGAAAGCAGATTACATGGCCATGACTGCTTTCTGTAGCTCTATAAATGGGCTTTGTGGCTTACTATCCCCATCCATAAACAAGTCATATAGTAACATTAACGAATTTTCTGTAGGTGCACAAACCTGTAGATCCTCATTTCCTAGGAAAGAAGGCAGGAGTAAATATCGTAAAAAATTAATAACCATAAGCAAGCAACAACTACACAGTGGGTATTTAGTTCTGAATCTCCAACTAATTATTTTGGGAAATTGAGAAAGTCCTTCTATTTTCTCAGGAGGCACGTCCTACTGGCTAACATATTTTAGTGCAGTTTCTCTATTTTGTTACTGTCTATTGATTGCCTAGGAAGGTTTTATAAGATATGGTGTCCTTGATTGCAGGGCATTTGGTTTCCTAAGGATTTTTATCTTACTCAGTAACATGCAAAATTTCCCTAAATTCCAAAAATTTTATACCCAATATAATTTAGAAGTGCTGTCATATACCTATGAAATGAAAATGGAGTAGTGTACTGTGCAAAGATTTTAATAAATACCCAAGGAAAACGTCTTGTCAGGTATGGTTTTGGAGTCTTTCTCTTAAAAGCACAGGTATAATAACAAAAGTACAGCACATCAACATTTGTGCAATGAAAATAAATTGGTACATAGAGGGAAATTCATAACTTTAATGCATATTTTTGAATATAAAAGAAATGACCAATTAACAATCTAAGCATTGAACTCAAGGAGTTGAAAATAAAAGCAGAAAATTCTCCCCCAAAATGTACAGAAGCTACTAATAACAGAAGATCAGAAAATGAGGAAATGCAAAATAATAAAACAATGGAGAAAAGTACCAAAAGCACCAAAAGTTTATTCTTTGGAAGTTTATTCTTTGGAATTACTAATAAAACAGACAACCTCCTGGAAGACTGTCCAAAAAAGGAGAAAAGATGCAAAAAAGAAACAAAAGGAATTTATACAAATAAGAAATACAAGAGAATTATTTGAAATATGACACAACCACACACATGCAATAAATTGACATTATATGAGAAATTTTTTATAATACTTAAATAAACACTAGCATTTACTTAAGAAAAATATGAATTCTAAAGTACTGATAATTAATGAATTTGTACCTTTTCATCCTACCCAAGTTGTTTTATGAGTGGCTAACTAAACTATCAAGGGCTCATCCACCAGAGGCCAGACAGCAGAAACAAGAAGAACTACAATCCCACAGCCTGTGGAACGAAAACCACATTCACAGAAAGACAAAATGGAAAGGCAGAGGAATATGTACCAGATGAAGAAACAAGATAAAACCCCAGAAAAACAACTAAATGAAATGGAGATAGACAACCTTCCAGAAAACAGAATTCAGAATAACGTTAGGGAAGATGATCTAGGACTTCGGAAATAGAATGGAGGCAAAGATCGAGAAGATGCAAGAAATGTTTAACAAAGACGTAGAAGAATTAAAGAATAAACACCTAGAAGAATTAAAGAACAAACAAGGAGAGATGAACAATACAATAACTGAAGTGAAAAATACACTAGAAGGAATCAATAGCAGAATAACTGAGGCAGAAGAATGGATAAGTGACCTGGAAAACAGAATGGTGTAATTCACTGCCACAGAACAGAATAAAGAAAAAAGAATGAAAAGAAATGAAGACAGCCTAAGAGTCATCCAGGACAACATTAAACACACCAAATTCCCATTACAGGGGCCCCAGAAGGAGAAAAGAGAGAGAAAGTACTTGAGAAAATATTTGAAGAGATTATAGTTGAAAACTTCCCTAACATTGGAAAGGAAATAGCTATCCAAGTCCAGGAAGCGCAGAGAGTCCCAAGCAGGATAAACACAAGGAGAAACACACCAAGACACATAGTAATCAAACTGACAAAATTTAAAGGCAAAGAAAAATTATTAAAAGCAACAAGGGAAAAATGACAATTAACATACAAGGGAACTCCCATAAGGTTAAGAGCTGATTTCTCAGCAGAAACTCTACAAGCCAGAAGGGAGTGGCAAGATATATTTAAAGTGATAAAAGGGAAGATACTACAACCAAGATTACTCTATCCAGCAGGGATCTCATTCAGATTCAGTGGAGAAATCAAAAGCTTTACAGACAAGCAAAAGCTAAGAGAATTCAGCATCAGCAAACCAGCTCTACAACAAATGCTAAAGGAACTTCTCTAAGTGGGAAACACAAAAGAAGAAAAGGACCTACAAAAACAAAGCCATTACATTTGAGCAAATGGTAATAGGAACATATATATCGATTATTAACTTAAATGTGAATGGATTAAATGCTCCAACCAAAAGACACAGGCTTGCTGAATGGATACAAAAACAAGACCCATATATATGCTGTCTACAAGAGACCCACTTCACACATAGGGACACATACAGACTGAAAGTGAGGGGATGGAAATAGTTATTCCATGCAAATGGAAATGAAAAGAAAGCTGGAGTAGCAATACTCATATCAGATAAAATAGACTTTAACCTAAAGAATGTTACAAGAGACAAGGAAGTACACTACATAATGATCAAGGGATCAATCCAAGAAGAAGATATAACAATCATAAACATATAAACACCCAACATAGGAGCACCTCAATACACAAGGCAATTGCTAACAGCTATAAAAGAGGAAATCAACAGTAACACAATAATAGTGGGGGACTTTAACACCTCAGTTACACCAATGAACAGATCATCCAAACAGAAAATTAATAAGGAAACACAAGCCTTAAGTGACACAAGAGACCAGATAGATTTAATTGATATTTAAAAGACACTCCACCCAAAAACAGCAGGTTGCACATTCTTCTCAAGTGCTCATGGAACATTCTCCAGGATAGATCACATCCTGGGTCACAAATCAAGCCTCAGTAAATTTAAGAAAATTGAAATCATATCAAGCATATTTTCTGACCAAAATTCTAAGAGATTAGAAATCAATTACAGGGAAAAACACAAACACATGAAGGCTAAACAATACGTTACTAAATAACCAGGAGATCACTGAAGAAATCAAAGAAGAAATCACAAAATACCTAGAGAAAATTTACAATGGAAACACGATTATCCAAAACCTATGGGATGCAGCAAAAGCAATTCTAAGAGGGAAGTTTATAGCAATACAATCCTACCTCAATAAACAAGAAAAATCTCAAACAATCTAATCTCACACCTAAAGGAACTGGAGAAAGAAGAGCAAACAAAACCCAGTGTTAGTAGAAAGAAAGAAATCACAAAGGTCAGAGCAGAAATAAATGAAATAGAAACGAAAGGAAACAAGAGCAAAGATCAATAAAACTAAAAGCTGGTTCTTTGAGAACTTAAACAAGATTGATAAACCTTTAGCCAGACTCATCAAGAAAAAGAGGGAAAGGATTCAAATCAATAAAATTTGAAATGAAAAAGGAGAAGTTACAACAGACACCGCAGAAATACAAAGTATCCTAAGAGATTACTACAAACAACTCTATGCCAATAAAATGGACAACCTGGAAGAAATGGACAAATTCTTAGAAACGTATAACCTTCCAAGACTGAACCAGGAAGAAATAGAAAATATGAACAGACCAATCACAAGTAATGAAATTGAAACTGTGATTAAAAATCTTCCAACAAACAAAAGTCCAGGACCAGATGGCTTCACAGGTGAATTCTATCGAACATTTAGAGAAGAGCTAACACACATCCTTCTCTAACTCCTCCAAAAAACTGCAGAGGAAGGAACACTCCCAAACTCATTCTGTGAGGCCACCATCACCCTGATACCAAAACCAGACAAAGATACTACAAAAAAAAAAAAAAAAAAAAGGAAAATTACAGACCAATGTCACTGATGAATATAGATGCAAAAATCCTCAACAAAATACAAGCAAATGGAATCCAACAACACATTAAAAGGATCATGCACCATGATCAAGTGGGATTTATCCCAGGGATGCAAGGATTCTTCAATATATGCAAATCAATCGATGTGATACACCATATTAACAAATTGAAGAATAAAAACCATATAATCACCTCAATAGATGCAGAAAAAGCCTTTGACAAAATTCAACACCCATTTATGATAAAAACTCACCAGAAAGTGGACATAGAGGGAACCTACCTCAACATAATAAAGGCCATATATGACAAACCCACAGCAAATATCAATCTCAATGGGGGAAAACTGAAAGCATTTCCTCTAAGATCAGGAACAAAACAAGGATGTCCACTCTCGCGAGTATTATTCAACATAGTTTTGGATGTCCTGGCCATGGCAATCAGAGAAGAAAAAGAAATAAAAGGAATACAAATAGGAAAAGAAGAAATAAAACTGTCACTGTTTGCAGATGACATGATACTATATAGAGAGAATCCTAAAGATGCCAGCAGAAAACTACTAGAGCTAATCAATGAATTTGGTAAAATTGCAGGATACAAAATTAATGCACGGAAATCTCTTGCATTCCTATACACTGACAACAAAAGATCAGAAATAGAAATTAAGGAAACCATCCCATTCACCATTGCAACAGGAAGAATAAAATACCTAGGAATAAACCTACCTAAGGAGGTTAAAGACGTGTACTCAGAATACTATAAGACACTGATGAAAGAAATCAAAGATGATACAAACAGATGGAGAGATCTACCATGTTGTGGATGGAAAGAATCAATATTGTGAAAATGACTACACTACCCAAAGCAATCTACAGATTCATTGCAATCCCTATCAAATTACCAATGGCATTTTTATAGAACTAGAACAAAAAATCTTAAAATTTGTATGGAGACACAAAATACCCCAAATAGCCAAAGCAATCTTGAGGCAAAAAAAAGGAACTGGAAGAATCAGACTCCCTGACCTCAGAGTATACTACAAGGGTACAGTAATCAAGACAATATAGTACTGGCACAAAAACAGAAATATAGCTCAATGGAACAGGACACAAAGCCCAGAGATAAACCCACGCACCTATGGTCAACTAATCTATGACAAAGGAGGCAAGGATATACAATGGAGAAAAGATAGTCTCTTCAATAAGTGGTGCTGGGAAAACTGGACAGCTACATGTGAAAGAATGATATTAGAACACTTCCTAACACCATACACAATAAAAACCTCAAAATGGATTAAAGGCCTATATGTAAGACTGGACACTATAAAACCTTAGAGGAAAACATAGGAAGAACCCTCTTTGACATAAATCACAGCAAGATCTTTTTTGATCCACCTCCTAGAGTAATGCAAATAAAAACACAAATAAATAAATGGGACCTAATGAAACTTAAAAGTTTTTGCGCAACAAAGGAAACCATAAGCAAGACAAAAAGACAACCCCCTCAGAATGGGAGAAAATATTTGCAGATGAATCAACAAACAAAGGATTAATTTCCAAAATATATAAACATCTCATGCAGCTCAATGTTAAAAAAACAAATAACCCAATCCAAAAATGGGTGGAAGATCTAAATAGACATTTCTCCAAAGAAGACCTACAGATGACCAAGAAGCACATGAAAAGCTGCTCAACATCACTAATTAGTAGAGAAATGCAAATCAAAACTACAATTGGGTATCACCTCACACTGGTTAGAATGGGCATCATCAGAAAATCTACAAACAAAAAATGCTGGAGAGGGAGAAAAGGGAACCCTCTTGCACTGTTGGTGGGAATGTAAATATATATAGCCACTATGGAGAACAGTATAGAGGTTCCTTAAAAAAACTAAAAATAGAATTACCATATGACCCAGCAATCCCACTACTGGGCACATACCCAGAGAAAACCATAATTCAAAAAGACACGTGCACCCCAATGTTCATTGTAGCACTATTTACAATAGCCAGGTCATGGAAGCAACCAAAATGCCCATCGACAGAGTAATGGATAAAGAAAATGTGGTACATATATACAGTGGAATATCACTCAGCCATAAAAAGGAACAAAATTGGGTCATTTTTAGAGATGTGGATGGACCTAAAGACTGTCATACAGAGTGAAGTAAGTCAGAAAGAGAAAAACAAATAATCGTATATTAACGCATATATGTGGAATCTAGAAAAATGATACAGTTGAACTGGTTTGCAGGGCAGAAATAGAGACACAGATGTAGAGAACAAACGTATGCACAACAAGGGGGGAAGGTGGTGGGTGGGCTGAATTAGGAGATTGGGATTGACATATATACACTAATATGTATAAAATAGATAACTAATAAAACCCTGCTGTATAAAAAGATAAGTAAAATTCAAAAAATTTTAAAAGAGGGAAACAAAAAAATAATCAAGGAACAAAAATTCTTATTTTCTAAAATTATTTCAGAGAATAAAAAGTAATGTTGTCTAACTATATATATATATATATATATATATCTCCATCAGTCAATATTCTAAATTAATGATATTTTTCACATCCATCAAACTCACACAAATTAAATTTCTAACACCAGCAAGTGCCACTGAAGTTACAGGGGACCTATATATTTTTGCATTGTCAGTAGGAGTGTAATTGGTACAACTCTTTTGGGGAGCTATCTGGTAATATCTAGTAAAGTTGAAGATGCACCTCTCCTATGAATCAGCAAGTTTACTTGTAGGTATGTATCATAGAAAATCCACAGAAGGATATATTCATTGAAGAATTAATGTAATAAAGAATAATGAAAACAATGTAAATGCCCAGTAATAATGGAATGGATTGATAAGTTGTGTGTATTCATACAACAAAATACTATATAACTGTTACAAGTAATGTGCTTTTCCTGTATGACTCAACATTCGTGAATTCCAAAAACACAACATCAAATGAATAAACCAAGGTGCAAGAGAAGTATACCATTAGAACAAATTTTTAAAACATACAAAATAATACAGTATACTGTTAATATATATGTAGAAGATATACACAGCATATTTATTTTTTAAATGTATAGGAAAGATACACATCACCTGTAGAAGAGCAATTGCCTTCTGGGAGGGAGAGTAGAAAATGAGATCAAGAAAGTGCACAATGGGGGCCTGCAGTCTGTCTGAAAAATATTTATATCTTTAAAATTTATTTGAAGCAACTAAGGCTGAATAAAAGCATTTTCACATCTGGGTGGAGGGTGTCTATTAAATGTAATATTAGACCCTATTTAATAGCGTAACTGTGAAGACTGAGTGAGTTAATGCACTTAAAGGGCTTATAGAACAGGGTATGTTTTCTACATCATCACTATGTGTCGATTGTTTATAATTATTCACTAGAGACTGTGAATTTCTAGACAGCAGAGCTCACTTAACTTTATCGCCATGTCCTTTATGCACAGCACAGAATCTAGCACAGAGGAGAGGTTCAGTAAATTGGTTGAATACACGCATCTTAGATTCCTCTCTTCATCCCAGTTCCCCAGTGGTCCTCACCTACCTGTGAGCACCTATGATAATAGATTGTCATAAACTACTGGTAAAAATTTTAAGTCTTAGTATTTAACTCTTACAACCAATTCCATATGTGACCTGATTTATGGTTTCAAGGCAAGCGATTACTTTTAAGTAACCAACCAGCAGAGTTTATATAAGTCTTGAGATTCTTGGAAGAAGGTTGATTACATAAATGCCAACTACATTAGTATTGATTTCTCAAGGAATGAAAAAACATCAGCTGAATTGACTATTATTCCTTCTACTCTTTACCATTGCAAGAACTTTGTAGGGATCAGGATTTCAAAGCTATTTTAAAAAATCATCATATATAAAGCATTCCTTAGTATATAAGGCCTTAAGGAGGAGAAATGGGCCTTGGCTGACTTCACCCATGTGCTGAACTCCATAAATATTATATAGTTAACACACGGTCCAGATACTTTCACAGGGTTCAGGAAAGAACAACTTTTGTTTATGGTGAGTTTTCTTATTTGTTGAATATAAAGTACCAATTAAAGTGTAATCAGAATAGCTGTTTGAGTTTTTGGCAGCATATCAGAAGGAGTTACGGAAAGCATGGCCTTTTCAATGATAGATATGAATTTGCAGAGGTCATGCTATGGTCTGGACAGGGCACATCTGGCATGATTTCAAACCATAAATGCACTCGAATCTAGTGTAATGAATTATATCCCAGGGCCCAGATCCTGATGGCCTTAGGAATGATTTCTTCATTCCCAAGGCAGTTCTGATTTTTAGAATACTTTGCCTGGAACCCAAACTCTGCATGCTCAGGAGACCCCCTCAGGTCTAGAATGGCTAAGACGTTGGGGCATTTTATTTTACCATTGCCACTGTCCACTTCTTTGTAGATTTTGATTTGGAGAACTGCTCAACCCATTGGAACTTGAAGCCTGTCTCCCTCCATCCCTAGATTAACTTATCTTGTCATAAGTTTCCATAGAATTGAGTTCCTTATCTTCTGAGCTTTTATCAGTTTGTGTTTATGCACCAAGGGAATGCCTGAAAACTTAAGAAATGATGGTAGGGAGGAACTGAAGGGCATTACGCAAATGTAAAGATAAGAAGTGGTAAATAAGTAGAAGAAGAAAAAGCAACAAGGCCAGTAAGCATTGGTAACATAAACATGAGGTAGGAACGGCATCAATAGGCTCTCGATGAGAAAAACTGAATGGGACTAGCAGTCACTTTAGAGTCTCAGTTAAAATCTAAAGAGAGAAACCTGACCCAGGCTAAAGGTATAGTCAGTGACTAGCTCAAGTTGTAACAGCTTCCAAAAACCAAAAACATGCACTTGACCTTGCAACTAGGATTGCATATGGCACCCGGCCAAAACCTGCCAGCCTCTCCAGGGCAAAGAGTGACAGCTTTGCTGCCCTGCAGCTGAAACAGGTTGGAGCCCATATTAAACTGTGCCAAGTAGGGTCTGCCACTAAGCTGAACACCTGTAATTTACCCATCTGTGTCCCTCAAGTCCTCACCCCAAAGTAAATTGATTCTGAGCTCTAACAGCTGTCTGGGGGACTCTGATGTGCTGTTCACAGAAGGAAAGGCTTTGGGAGATGACAAAAACTGTGGGTTGTGTTTTCAAGGTCAGAACCCAAAGAGAGGAATTTCTTTGATTCTTTCATGTGTGGAGATGACAAAAGTGGCTCTGGGTGGGATCCATAATTTTCAGATCATTTGAGTAACTACTAGACGTTAGTGATGAAAAAGGGGAAAGTCTGGGCAATGATAGTCCCTTTCACCTAGGAGTATAAAAGAGCAGGGAGAAATGGGGTACAAACTTGAGAAATGAATGTCATATGCAGTGTCTCTGTGAAGGTAAGGGAGTGTCAGGAATGTTGTAAATGTGTATTCACTAAAGGTCTACCATGTTCATAGTGATGATAGAAAACTAGATGTGTACTTCCTGGTAGCAATAAATTCAAGATTATTTGGAAGGGAGGAAAGGAAAATACATGTACTTATCACCTACTATAATCTTAGATGCAAAGTACATATAACAGAAGCCTCTTGCCAACATCTGCAAGCACTGATATTTTCAATTACAAATAAGTGAAACAATTGTATTCTGTATAGGTTATATTTTAAAGCAAACAGAATCTCAAAGGCTGAATAGCTGAGACTCCTTGTGATTTCAGCCATAATCACATTTTTTTTTCTTTTCAAGCTTATATACTTTTTCATTTCTTGATTTTTAAGTACTTTGAGTACAAGTCCTTTTTTATTGATTTATTGATTCTTATTTACTTTTCAGATAACATTTTATTTGCTGTTACTAAAGTAAGAAATCTTTATTCATTTATTCTTTCATTGACCAGTCATACATTTACGAATTCAGTTAACAAATGTTTATTGTTCAAGTACTAAAAATGGAGTGATAAGTAAAACAAACAGTCTTGGCTTACAGGTTGGCCTTCAACAAGTAGAGCCTCTTCATGTACCATATTTTTTGGATACATAAGACTATTAGAAGCAATAGACATGCTTTTTTAATAAAAATTTAAAAGTTTATTTTAAAATTTATCTACAAATTCAAAGACTAGCCAAAGCAATTTTGTAAAAGAACAAAAAAGTTAGAGGGCTACTTCCTACACTACTTGATTTCAAGATTTACTATAAAGTTACAATATAGTGTGGTTATTGGTGTAAGTATAGATGCATAGATCAATAGAATAGAGATCCCAGAAACATACCCACCCATATGCGGTCAATTGATTTTTGGCAAAGATACCAAGGTGATTCAATGGGAAAATGATAGTCATTCAAGCAATAGCACTGAAATAAAATCCATATGGAAAAAAATTCAAATCTTCCTTCACTGTCTACATAGAAATTCATTTAAAATGGATTGTAGATATATGTAAAACCTAAAACAACAAAAGATCTAGAAGAAAATATAAAGAAAATCTTTAAGCATTTAAATTCGGCAAAAATTTCTTAGGAAATGATATACACTAACCATAAGAGACAATAAAATGAGAAACTGTACTTCATCAAAGTAAAAGACTTCTTTTCAAAAAGTGCCATTATATGACAGTGAAAACATAAAGCTGCAGACTGAAAGGAAATGTCTGGGAGACATATATCTGACAAAGGCCGAGTTAGAGATGCAAAAGATCTCCACATTTGTATTTTAAGTCTGAGATGTGACTCCATAAAAATGGGATTCCAGCCTCATCCTTATTCCTGCTACTCAAAGTGTCATCCAAGGATCAATAGCATCAACATCACCTCGTAGCTGTTAAAAATGAAGACTTTCAGGACCCATTCTAGACCTACTGTTTTGAAATCTTCATTTTAATCAGGTCTCAGGTTATTCACATGCATATTGAAATTTGGGAACCCTGCTGCTTTTGACCACATAGGAAACCAGCTTCCTGTTTCTGGTACGTATGAAGGTGTGCAAGTGTGTCCTGGGATGTCTGGACTGTGCCAGGAAGCCAGGTAGTGTCACCAAGAGAGCACAGGATTCGACACGGGCTATACGTGGATTTGGATCCAGGCTCTACCACTTGCTAAACATGTGGAAAATGATAGGCAGGTCATAGCATCTCCCAGCCTCAGTTTCCCATCTATAAACAGAGGAGGACTACATCCTCTCATAGAATTGTCATGAGGATTGAATGAGATAACATTCATAAAATACCCAGGACAGTACCTGACATGGTATCAGTTCTCAATAAATGCATATCTTTCAAGTGGTCAATAAAGAATGACTTTATTTTGCATTAAATAAATCACAAAAGTCAGTGCCTCAAAGCCAGTCCAAACTTCTGACATTTTCCCACATCAAAGAGCAAGATCATTTGCGTCTTTTTCTACACGTGCTTTTTTTCTTGTTCCAGCGGCCTCAGTTGGTAAAGGGAGGGCAGACAGCTTTAGCAGAACCCTTGCCTTTGGATTGTGGCCTCCCTCCCATCTGTCCACAGCCTCAACAGCCTACTTAATAGCAAGAACAATAACGGGGTTCATTATGCATGCAGCTCTGCCATCATTGCTGAGGAGAAAATTAGTTTGACGCCCTGAGCGACGGCTGAACTCTAGAAAGTGCCTACATAAAATAAAAGACAAGGGAAATATATGCATATACATACATATAATAAAGAGCGCAATGAGAAAAGTTATAAAGAAACAGCTCACAAAACTTACTCTTTTCCTGGTCCTTCTTGACACTCCAGGAAGAGTGCTTTGGTTATTAAGAAGTCTGTTTATTCAAAGGTGGCCTCCTCCCTGGCTTTGGGTGGGATGGTAGGAGAAGATCTGGGATGCACAAGCATGTGTGAGTACACACAAACACACACTCACACACATTTCAAACATTTTGACCATAATTTTAGATTTACAAAAGAGTTGTAAAGATAGTACAGTGTTCCCTTACAACCTTCACCTAGCTTGCTCTAATATTAATATCTTATGTGACCATGGTACAGTTATCCAAGCTAAGAAATTAACATTCATACATACTGTTAACTAAGCTACAAGCTTTCTTTGGATTTCCCCTCCTTCCTTTTTCTGTTCCTGAATCTAATCCAAGACACCATGTTGCATTTAGTCCTCATGCTTCCTTAGACATCTCCAATCTGTGAGTTTCTGTCTTTCCTGGTCTTTCATGACCTTAGACATTTAAAGAGTACTGGTCTTGTATTTTGTAGAATGCCCCTCAGTTTGGGTTGATCTGGTGTTTTCTCATGAATAGACTGAGGTATTAATTTGGGGGAAGAAAATCACAGAGGTGATATATGTCTCATTACATCCCATAAGGGACACATGATACCAATGTGTCTTATTACTGATGATGTTAATATTGGTGACTTAGTTAATGTGACAGCTCCTAGTTTCTCCACTGTAGAGTTGTTATTTTTCCTTTTTCTGAACTCTATTCCTCAGAAGCAAGTCATTAGGTCCAGCCACACTTGAGGGAAGAGGAATTAACTCCACCTCTTGCAAGGAAGGGTATCCAAGAATTTGTGATCATATGTTAAAACGACCACAGTAATTAGCAAATTTGGGGGAAGATACTCTGAGGCAATGCACATATCCTGTTCTTCATTAAAGTTAGTCATGCTGATTTTAGCACTTGCCAGTGGACCCTGCCTGAAGCAGTCATTACTGTAGTGTTCCAATGGTGATTTTTATTTTTCTCTTTCTTCTGCATTTATTAATTAGAATTCTTTTGTAAGGAAGATTTGTTCCTTCTACTCCATTTTATTATTTATTTAATCATTTATTTATATCAATATGAATTCATGGGTATTTTGCTTTATTGAGGGGTTATAATCCAATATTATCATTATTTATTTTATTGCTCAAATTGTTCCAGCATGGCTATCAGGAGCTCTTTCAGGTTGGCCCCTGTGTCTCTTTGATACAATTCCATCCTTTGGTTCTTTGAGTACTTTCTTACCTTATGGCCCTGCAAGATGTTCCAGACTCATCTTGTAGTTTCCTTCCCCACTCGTAGAATCAACCATTTCTCCAAGGAGCTCTGGTTCCTTTTATTGGAGAGTTATATTTAGAAAACAAGATTTGGTGGCTAGATGAACATTTTAAATTGCGTAGTTATTGAATATATACTGAGGGCTGGATATTCTGCTACCTACTTACATAGCCATGGCCTTGATAAATTCTCACTCCAGTCTCAGAGGGGGTAACTGAGGGTACTTCTTCTTTCTCCCATAGAATGTTTTTCTTACAATAGGACCCCAGTCTCCGTACAAGGTGTCTGCTAGTCCTCTCTGCATAGCATCTTTCACATTACATACTTGAGCTTCTCTGCCTCCCCATATTTGCAAATGCTCTCTTTTCTGCCTGTAATATCCTTTCTACCTCTTCCTCTTCTTTCTTCCCTCTCCCTTCAAAAGGAACAGACATACATGCATGTGCACATGCACACGTCTGACAACACGCTTGCACACTTTGGAACATACTGTTTTTCCTCCTGCCTCAATTCTTGCCACCAAATAACTTCGCAAAGATTTGGATCATGTATCTGATATTCTCTGTGACTTTGAGAGGGCATTTTAGTGGGTAGAAAAATCACCAAACTACTATAAGAAGGCTAAGTGTTTGGAACAGGGGCTTAGTCTGAGTGGAGTGTGTGCTTAAAGAATTTGCTCAATAAAATTTTCAAAATGATAAGGAGCCTAATGGGTATCAGAAACACTGGAGTCATTCATGAATTCATTCATTTACTCATTTATTCATGAATTCATTCATTTACTCATTTATTTATTCATTCATTTACTCATTTATCCCCAAATTACAAAGGGCTTAAAAGGCACCAGACATCACAGAGGGGTTGGGATTACAAAGATGTGTTGAGTAACTTCCATCCTTCAAGGGGTTTATAGTTAAAGAGAAGCAAACATGAAAGTCACTGAGTGACACAAGCGGTCCTCCAGCAGCTTGCAAAGACCTCTGGAAGGAATGCATGTACTTGCGGGTGGGAGTCATGGTGAAACAAAGCCTTTTAAGGCAAGATGCATGTTTAAAAGACCATCAGTTCACAAAGGATGGGCTTTCTCATCAGAAGCAGTAAAAGAAATAAAGACCTGGAGGTGACAAACATCACAATGTAGTGGGACCTTCTGTGTAGGCAATATTGTTTCTCTCCAATGATGATGATTTTTTTCTCCTCTTTTCTAATATTTTATGATTGTTGTTGTTTTAATCTTCTGGTGAATTATCATGGTGATAGCAGTAAATTTTGCCCAAGTTTTGCCTGTTGCATGCTTTAATTGTTATAACACAGACACACACACTCATATACATATCGCCCCTTGCTTATTTTTTCTGTTTTTTTTCTTTAAAAACCACACACTTTTCCAGCACATGTCCTGCTTTTAATACTACTTTTAAAAGTATCTTAGATATTTCAATATAATTGTTTAGCTTCTCTCACCTTAATTGTCATGTTAGAAGAAATAGTATCTATTGGTGCACTGCTGAGACAAGATATGTAGCTCACTTTCATTTTTCCTTGTACATGCACTCAAACACACTGCTAGGTTTTGAAAATTTAAGGTTTACTACCAGATTTGTGTTATTACAAAATTAATTTTACATTATGTATTTTCCTTCCAAAACATTGGAATTTGTATTTGTTATTTTAACCAGACAAAAAGCAGGTAGGACCGGATTTTTAAAAACTGTTTTTGGTACTTGATTGGAGGGTTTTTTTGTTTTGTTCTGTTTTTAGTTCACCTTTGTGTGATGTGAAATTTTGTCTCTTGTGTCAATGAAGAGAAGCACATTTTCAGGATTTATTTATTTTCCCCTCCCCCAGCACCTCTGCTCCCTGCCCAAGAGGCAACCATAAATAAGTTTCTATAATTTTTTATTTCACAAAAGTATATGTTTTTCCTTGAGTGTAACAACTTGGCTGCATACTTATAAAACAAAATAACACGCACACACACACACAAGTACACAGCCTATTCCATCAAAACTCTGTAGGGATGGCTACTTTTTCTTCTAGCATTTCATGTGTTATATGTAAAGTCTCAGATTTGGTAGATTTTTGTTCCTTCCTAGGTATTAACGTATTTATATTGTTTACAATTTGCTTCTAAGTATTAATTATTTTTACCCAAATGATTGTAGCATTTAAAAATCCTTACGGTTAAAGAAAGGGGGGCTAGAAATGTACCTGTGCCTTTCATTCTAGTTTTTTACCTGGTTCTCAGTAAACCTCTTCAAATTTCAAATGCAGTTTCTCCCCCATGTTATAGAATTTTTTTATTGCAAATATGATTATTGTCTCTTTTTTCATTTCCCTGATCTTTCCAGACTCCTTCCTAAAAAGGAACTATTATTTCTATTTTGGTTCTCCATTCTTTGTTCGTTCTCTAATTTTCTGTCTTGGCATTTTTGTCTCATTGTTCCTTTATTTTTTTCATTTTAAATGGTTTCTCAAAATATCCTTCACACCACTGGTTCAACATCTGTACAGCAACAATTACATTCTTTTCTGTGGTCAATGTAGATTTTACTAATATTTAATTTTTTTCTATTATACTTTCTTAGTTTATTAGTTTATCTTTAAAAATGTCCTCATACATCAATTTCTGTAAGCCTGATATCTCCTTAATTACTTCTTTTCCCAACATTTTAGGGTCATAACTTTCTGCATATTTGAGTAAGATAGTTTCTTGAAATTTTTTTCTGTATACTGCAAGAGATCATTTTTAGTAGGTTACTTTTATTTAAGATTTCTGAAACTTTTCCTTCCTACCTGTAGAGTCTTATTTAGTTGTCTTTATGTCTAGTTCTATAACTGTATCTAGCTGTCTATGTATGTATCTGTCTTTCTGGGGTTCAGGGAACTTATTTAAGTTACTTGTAAAATTTTTGAAAAATTTTGTGTTTTTGCATCTTTGAAAATTTTATTATGGGTGAAAACTGCTAATATAGTTTAAATATGAACTGATTTTAATTATTAGAGGTATTAAAACTGTTTTCCATTTATTAGTTATTGGAATTTCTTCTTTCATTAATTGCCTGTTGGTGTATTTTTCTGTTTTTCTATTGAAGCATTCATAATTTTGTAGTTAACTGGCAAAACTCTTTGCTCACCAAGAATGTTAATACTTTATCTGAAAAGTGCCTAGCAAATACTCTTTGTCCATTTAAAAAATTTTCCATTGCTTTTTGTTATTTATAATCTAATGACATTTTAGTGCTTTCATGTACTCAAATTCATTCATCTCTTTTTCCTTAGAAAACCTTTCCACAGCCCAAGACAAGTTCCATTTATGGGAACAATAATAAAGGTCTGGACTAAGACAATAGCAATGGGGAAAGACTGAAGGCCAGCATGGTAGTGAATGTTGGTTAAGGGAGTAGAATCAACAGCACATGGTGCCGAATTAGAAATACAGAGTAAATCGTGATGAGATGTGAGCTGATGTCCAGGTTTCTACATTGAATATGTAAATAGATGATGGTATTTCACCAAACAAGAAGAAAGACTGAACAGTTTGGGAAACTAAGAAAATGTATTGCTAGTGGGAAATATTGAATTTCAGTTAGAAAGCAACATTCTAAGGTGTAGGAGGCACAGGCATATTTACAGGCAGAAAAGGAAAGGAAAAAAAATATCAGAAGAGAGGGTAAGAGGAAGAGCTTAAGAATAAGAATGTGCAAATGTTAGTTGAGGTTTGAGCAGGGAGATGTCATAATGAGTTTCAGATCCTGGAATCCTGGTCAAGGATGTGGCTCAGAGATCAACTGGAGAGAGAAGAAAATTAATGAACGTTTTTAAAGAGCCAGGCTCTATGTTTAGAAATGTAATGTTCATGCCAATCTTTTTGCCAAAAAAGCCGTTGTCATCCTCAGTTTTTCAATTTAAGTTCAGAGAGGCCAAATCAGCTACCCCAAACCACAAAGACTCTGATGTGGCATCTATTTAAACTGACATCTCTTTGTCTCTGGTACTATTGCTCTTGTCTTTAGACTACCTCTCAGTAGGATTTCTGCTTCCTAAGAGAGCCACCATTGTACATCAGGTAAATTTGAACCCAGCTTGCATCAATATCTGTTGCCCATTCTCTGCAGGGGCAGTTGGCATCAGAACGTTGAGAGACCTGTTATCTTTAGGTTAAAGTGGATATGTTACCATTACCTTGTGCAGAAGAATCTGATCATTGCCCTGCAGACAGTTTTGTTATCTCTCATTGCATATGTGATCATTACCCAGAGGTCAGAGATACAATCACTGCCCTACAGGAATACATATCATTATGGCTTGGCAAGTGGAAAAGCGATAATTAAATAACACAAATAGATGGGATCATTGTACTACAGATAGAAGTGTTATTACATTTCTCTGAGAAATGCAATCTTTAGTGTGCAAAAGACAATGTGTTAATTACATTTATGGTAGAGATATGCTGGTTATATTGCCCATAATGATGATATCAATTGCATTTCAGGTGGAAATTGGTATCATTGCATTGCTGATAAACCTGTTATAATTACATTGCAGGAAGAGATGCAATAGTTCCCTTGCATATGGTGCATATGGAGATGGGATCATTATAGAACAGGTGGAGATGCAATCATTATGCTCCATAAACCCATTTTCATGGCTGGACACAGCATATGAAGTGGGACCCTTTCTTTGCTGGAAGACCTATTACTACTTGGGTTGCAAACTATATGCTTATTGTCCTTTGCCTTAAACAAAAATTTGGGGTCCCACAACTGTTTTAAGTGTGTTGCACATGAAAATGTGAACATTACATTGGGAAGGTGTGGAAGTGATCCTGGCAATTTACAGGCATATGCCTTAGTCAGTCCTACAGTTTCTATTTTTATACTCTTTTTGCTTTGAGATGCCTCGTGAGGAAATCTGGGATGGATGCCTTAAGCATGATAGGCCACATGGATAGGGAGGCCTTGAAGGATAAAAAATCAGCAGGGAAGAAAGAAACCCAAACAGGCTCCAAAAAGTCCAGCCATTCTAGCAGATGTGCCAGACTTGTGAGGGAGGCCATCTTAGATCACCCAGGTCTGCTAGAGCTTCCAACTAACTGCAAACACGTGGGTGAGTCCAGCCAATGGACTCAGAGTAGAAACAAGACACCCAACTGAGCACTAAGTTTTGGGGTGATTTGTTACACTGAACAAATAACTGTGTACACTTTAATGATATATAATCATTACCCAGTGTTATGATAGCCTTTTTAACAGAGTTGAAGTGATACATTCCCCATTTACAATGCAAAGCAATCCAATGGTAATAGCTACCACTGTCCTAAAAGGATCTAAAGCTTCCTGAAGTTGATTGAATATATAGTTATCCAAAGTGTCTGATCACACGTCTACTTGATGCATAATGATTGCACCTCCATGAGCAACATGACAGTAAAGTTCTTTTTCTTTTACTCCTGCTTTTTTTTTTAATTGAATGATTACATTTACATTGTAAAAAAGTTGAAGTTGCTTGTCCTGCAGTTAGTGAAACCTAGGTTCAGATTTCAGCTCTATTTCATTAAGTGACCTTTGGTAGGTCCCTTAAATTCTCTAAACCTCCTGTGTAAATTGAGGAAAATAATTCCAAACTCACAGTGTCGCTGCGAGAATTAAATATGATAACTTATGTAAAGCTTCACCATAGTTGATGAAACATACAGTAGCATTTAAACTGTAACTCTTACCCATATTTCTGATGTAGTAGACAATGATATTACTCTTCAAGGATTGATCTGATAGATTTTTGTCAAACAGAAAAGACAAGGATATGTTTCAGGAGAAAATTCTGGTGCTCCTTTGGTATAACTCAGTAGCATATTGGCAATCTTATGTTTTGTTTTATTTTGTTTTCTGTCATGTCAAGGTCCATTCAATTAGTGATCCATTTCTTCATTTATCAAACATTGCATTAACAAAATAATAACTTTTTCTATTTTTATGTCACACTGTGATTACAAAGATGAATAAATTATACTGGGATGAAAGTAATCAGTTGTTATCCAGAATGAAAAAGAAAACCACAGGGAAATAAAAGGTATTTGCCAAGAAGGAAGGAAGAGGGCAGTAGCTTGGGGTCTCTTCTAGGTTTGAAGAATGCTTGAAGAATGTCTAAAATTTTAAAATATATATACATATATTTCAGGTATGATGAGGATGTTAGAAGCTATTCTAACTCATACTTTTCTAATGGAGTATGCATTGGTTTGACCACTTTGAAAAGCTGTTTGGTAATAGCTATTAAAGTTAAACCTACTTCTACGTTATGCCCCAGAAATTCCAAACCTTGGTATACATCCAAGAGAAATGAGAGTATATGTCCTCCAAAAGATATGTACAAAAATGTTCATAGCAGTCATAGTCAAATAGCTAAAACCTGGAAATGACTCAAATGTCCTTCAACAGGGGAATGAATAAATAAATTATGATATACCTATAAAATGGACTGGTATTTAACAGTAAGAATGAACAAACTACCTATATATTCCATAGCACAGATGAATCTCAGATATTACACTGAGTGAAGTAAGTCAAATTAAAAAAAAATAACATTATTTCATTTATATGAAGTTCAAGAATAAACAAAAGTTATTTATGATGATAGAAGCAGCAGTCTTCTCTGGTAGGGGAAGGGTATTGACAAGGAACGTATGTGAGGAATCCCTGTAGGTTGATGAGAATATTCTATACCTGATCGGGGTTACTAGGTTATATGGACACATAAAAATGTATCAATTCATACACTTAAGATTTGTGTCCTCTACTATATGTGTATTATGGATCCATTAAAAATAAATTGATAAAAAGTAATGTCTTTGGGGTTTGGTCTAGGGAGAACTGGTGAAACCAGCATTAGGGGTCTCAGGGATGTGGGTGAGTATGGTACCCACTGAAGTAGAGATACCCCAGCACCAGGAGTTTAGAGGCACTTATGTTTGGTTCTTCTATCTAGCTGAATGGACAGGGCTCTTTCTGTCCTTTCCTGCCACAGAACTATCACCAATGGGGTAATCTTCAGCGGAAGCTAACTTTCCTAATGCTCTCACAAAGAGTATCTCACATTGAACTCCCAGTTCTGGCCTGTTTGCTTTGCTTCTTTTACAGGCCTGGAGGGCTTTCAGAACTGAACATCCACTCAAGTCAAATGACAAGAAGCATAACCTGCTATTAGATTCTTGTCACTCACTGGGCAAGGGCTGCACTGTTTCTGCTGCTGCATTTCCCCACTCATGTCCTCTGACATTCCCTGGGGCCAGGCCAAGCTCTGGTGGCTCCTCCAAGGCTGGCCTTAAAGAGAACTCAGGGTGTCTGGACTGGACCCTGGAGACAGTGTCCTGGGCCAGAGACCTCTGATCTCCAGGCCAGCAGAGTCACCACGCAGACAGATTTATTAGCCATTGGCGAAAGAGCTGGCGTTTTTGTGGCCATCTCTCTACCCCTTCCTTTCCACATGACCATACCCTTAGCCATATCCTCATGTCCTTAGATGGCTGTTGCCTTTTGGTAAATTGATAATTTAAAAAAATAAGCACATTTATCATGGCCTTGTGGTTGTCCTTCCTGAACTCCTCAGGGCGGCAAGCCACTAAGTACTAGTCTGAACTTAGTAGCATTGACAGAGAGAGCATCCTCTATTAACCAGATGCAGTTCCCCCCACCCCCACAGGGGACCTACTTCTAGGATTAATATGCTGAGAAGGCCACAATTTTGTTTTCGGTGAGGATGGTGTGTTTACAAGGAAGAATGGAGCTACGTAAAGTTAGATTAGTCTGTTTTAAGTCTTTTATCTTCCATTTACTGGCTTTCTAAATTTGGGCAAGTAAATTCACCTCTCTGAGTCTCATTCTCTTCATTTTTGAGATTAAGTGAGACAATATATGTACAATTCTTTCCAGGCAACTACGAAGTTCAAATAAATAGAAGAAATTGTAATTATTATTTATGTTTAAAATGGGGCCATCTTTCTTGCTTGGAGTTTTCACACATTAAAAAGGCGGGTCATTTTACAATGCCCTTTTTATTCTAGATTAATTATCTACTTCTTTTATCTAATTATTAAATACAAATAACATCTTTCTCTACATCATTCAGTTTAGATTCTCACTCATATTCACATCCTACAGAGTCAGTCACGAAGGCCTGTTAGACTTCCTGATCAGTTTCTCTTCCTCTCCATTCCCACTGACATTAACCATACCAGGCCCTATCATTTCATACTGGGATTACTATCCTCCACTTAGTGCCTCCTTCTCCTCTATTGATATTAAACATAACTTCTAGTCTCATATCCCCCAATCTCAGCTTTCAGGATATCACATTCTTATTATATTGACCTAACTTTTCAGTGGATTTCTGCTTCCTTCCACATCTATCTAACAACTCTGAGAACCTTTCCAGTACTTCTTTTTGAACTTGCCTTTATCCCTTTTCCTATCTATGCCCATCAGCAACCTTCCATTGACAAAATTACCACAAGCATTTTCTTGTGAATATATGGCCACAGTTCATTGGTCCATGGAAAGACAGACACCTGACCCAAGATGAGTCAGTTAGAATCTTTCCCAGAGAATCTGTAATCATCATTAAGAAGGTATCAAAGTGAAAAATTTTATTCCTCAAAAGACACCGTTAAGATAATGAAAATACAAGTCAAAGAACAAAATATTTGCATATCATATATCTGCTCAAGGACTTGTATCTGGAAAACATAAAGAATTTTACAACACAGTAAGAAGATGGACAACGCAAATTTTAAAATGAGCAAAACATTTGAATAGGCATTTCACCAAAGAAGATATAAATGAATAACCAGCATGTGCAAAGATGTTGAACATTCTTAGGCTTTAAGGAAACACCACTTCACACACTGGAATGACTATAATCCAAAAGACTGACAATAACAAATGGTGAAGGTGTGGAGAAACTGGAACTCTCAAATATTTTTGGTGGAAATGTAAAATAATGTAGTCATTTTGGAAAACAGTTTGGAAGTTTCTTAAAAAGCTAAAATCATACTTACCTTATAATCCAGTAATTCCACTTCTAGGCATATATGTGATAAAGATAAAAACATGTTCACACAAAGACTTGTAAGTGAATATTCATAACAACGTTATTCAAAAGTGAAAACAATCCAAATGTTCACCAACTGGTGAATGGAAAACAAAATATGATATACTCAGCAAAAAAAAGAACAAACTAATCATTGATACATATTGCAACATGGATAAACCTCAAATCACTATGCTAAGTGAAAGAAGTCAGACATAAAACCTGCAAATTGTATGATTTCTGTTGTAAGAACTTTCTAGAAAACACAAATCTGTAAAAGAGGAAATAGATCAGTGGTTGCCTGGGGCTGAGGTTTAGAGTGAGGACTGACAGCAAACGGATACAAAAGGAGATTGTTTGAATGACGGAAACTTTCTAAAAGTTGGATTGGGTGATGGTTGTGGATCTGTATAAATTTATTAATAATCATTGAACTATGTACTTGAAATGGGTGACTTTTATGGTATATAAATTATACCTCAATACAGTTTTTTTTGTTTTGTTTTTTTGAAGTAGTGACTAAGTGGGATCTAGAACCCCGTCAGAGATGGAGATGTTTTCTTCCAGTTACAATTCAGAATAATGTTCTTCATTCCCATTAAGCAATATATATTTGATTCCTATTCAACATGTGGTCAGCTGATCATCTTGTTATTTTCTTTCCTTATGCACACTCTAGTTGAACTTTTGACTTAATATCTTTATTGCACACATTTAATTAAGAGCTTGCCATTCTCTTGAGACCATGTGTTCAGAAACTGACTTTGCTCAGTTTGAATTTTATTCTTAACTCTTAGATTTTATTAAGACCACCACATATTAAATGTTTTATTTTTGGTCTGTGAGTACGAGAAACATATTCTTGGCTATCTTTTACAAATTCATGACTATAGAGATAGACTAGAAGAGGCCAAGGACTGATTCTAGGAGACACCAATTGCTCTATTCCCCTACCTGATAATGAGTGCCTACCCAGGGGGAATCAGCCAGTGTTAAATCTCATAATGACAAACAGAAATGTGCAGTATCGTTATCACTAAGCCAACACCATTAAAGGCCACTGTTTATTGACACTTCAGGTGACTGGTTGATGCCTCTCCAGGCCGAGCTAATGAGGAGAACCTCTCCATTACCTCTTATCGAGATTTAGCAGCATCACGGCTACCCAATGAAGGTGGAAATTACTGGGCAAGCATTGACAGTAGCCAGATGCTGGCCTTCAGTCATAATGCATGCACTCATGCACAGATTTGTAGACTCAGAAATCCAGCTGATTGAGGTTTTTGTTTTTGCCTGTTTGCAAAAGCCAGTGCCCTCAAGCGTTTTGCGGTTCTCCCCAGTCTAGGGCAAAAGTGGTTGTTTCTGTGGATATCTCTCCTGCTATTTGTCTCAGACACAAACAAGACTAGAGCACAAATGTGAAAGTCTTTTCGGTTCTTTTATTTCTTAGAATCCCGCAGCGGTTGTTATTTACTGATGGGATCTGTTTACTCAACACCAGTCATCCACAGACCATCTCCAAAAATCTGTTATTTCCACATTCTATCAACACCTTTAATTAATTACTTTTTTTCTTGAAACCAACTCAAATTTAATTTCTTTATTTGTTCATGAAGGAAATGTAATCTTACTACCATTAATGAAAGATAAGATTTAAAAAACCCACATTAAGATAAACATGTAACTATTAATTGCTATTTGCCAAGCCAATATGCTTTCTAACCTTCTATTTTAATAGAATGCTTCTATATTAATAAAGCATGCTGTTTTTTTTTTTTCAGAGTAGCAATGTACTCAGACAGAAAACTACATTTTCCAACCTCCTTTGCAATTAAGTTGGTCCTGAATTTGGTTTTGGCTAACAAGATTAAGGAGAAGTTGATCCAAGGGAATTCTGAGAAAATTCTTTAAAGGGGTTGAGGTAGCTAGCATTTGCCTTTGCTTGTCCTCCTTTTCCTGTCTTGAACATGGGCACAATGTTAGAGATGAAGTGGCCATCTTGGGTCAATGAGGCACCAACTATGAGGTTGAAAGCTGCACACTTAAATGACGGCGAAGCAGAAATCTAGACAGAGAAGGATCTCTGGTTATTGTGTAAGAAAGAATGAATTCCCAACTTATTTAAGAAACTGTTAAATCAGGTTTGCTCTTACCAGAAGCCAATGCCATCTTAACTGAGATGTGTATAACTGTCCTACTTAAAATTTCTTCATGGGCCACCATTGGTATGGGCATTACACTTTGATAAACACTCTGCTTACTGAATGCAGTGTGTGTAAAATGTCTTTCCTGGGGACAAAGGCCATTTTTATTTTTCACTAACTCCTATCAGCCAGAGCTAAGTTTTGAGGGCCAAAAGTGGCATTTCTCCAATCTGAATGTGTATTATGCATGGGTAGCCCTTTGATTCTGTCATTGAAGGAGATTTAAATGGTTATGGGATGAATTCAAATTTGTTCAGCTATAAATACAACATTGACAGTCCAGCCCACAGCCAGCCTTGTATCCTAACACTGCTTTTCCACATGGGAATGTAGGCATGCAAGTGTCCTTATCCTTTGTTCTGGGTTAGAGCTAAAACTACTGCGTCTCTCTGAGCTTTAAGGAAAATGATGTCTGGTTACTTAACCCCTTGCTTACTATTTGAATAGGAAGTTCAGAACCAATAAGCCAAAAAAGCAGTGGTTTATGTGGTCAAATGTTCTGAGCACTGTGACTTTATCTTATTTCACTATCCCAAACAACGAACATCTAAGAATGTCAAGTTCTTGCTCAACGATAGGGTAATGAAGAAGTTATTTGAAAAGATGCTGTAAATAACACCAGTTGCCATTTATTGAACTTGTTCTATATACTAAGTGTATACTCATATTTAATTTTCAAGCAACCCTATGAGGTAGCTATTATGATGATGATGACGACGACGATGACGATGATGTCTCTGTTTTACATTTGAGGAAATTGAGTCTTAGAGAAATTAAATCCCTTGCCCAAGATCACCCAGTGAGTAATAGGAATGAGAAATAAAATTCTTCCCTGTGTGAACCTAAAGTCAGAGCTTTTAACTATTGCTTGATGGATCTGGGTGTAAAACTATCCTGACATCTTTGTGTGTTAGCTAATTTCTATTAATTATTTATACTTAAATTATTATACAATATTGATGTTTATTCATATTTTATATTAATTCAATTAAATCTCTAATAACATGAACCAATTAACTTACTAACCCTTGGCAAGTTATTTATTTATATTTAATTAACATATATGACCTTAACTATGTGCCAGGCTCTGTCCTAAGGACTCTACAAATATTATCCATTTAATTCAGATTTCAAGTCAATGAATTAAGTACTCCATTTAAACAAGAGGAAACTGACGCATAGACAGTTAAGTAACTGAACAAAAGCCATACAGCTAGTAACAGACTCAATGCCAATACTCTCATGTGCAAAATGAGAAGATCACAATGGGTAATTAATCTCCAAGCTTTTGTCACCTCTGGCATTCTATGAACTGTGAATAATATTGAATTTCTGGTTTTATTAATGACTGATTAACTGGTTGGTGATAGGCTGTTACAGAGTATAACTGGCTTTGATACCCCTTTCTACCATGACTGTTTTTCTCAGTTCAAAAAGGCAACCTTTTCCCTCTATGTATTTCTAAAAGTTCAGCTTGTAATTCATGTGAATATAGCTGGTAAGTAAGTTAGCATCACTTCCCAAAGACAGACCTGTGACAAAATGGGAAGTAACAAAAGTGTAGTCATTTAAAAACTGACCAAGAGGCTTTCTGCCTCTAACCATCCTGGATATCTAAAGATGTGGAACATTTAACTGAACGTTTAAAACGCAAATGTTTTGCTGATGTTTGGGCATGAAATGTGTTTCCTATCATCTGTCAGCTGCATTTTATTTTATGAAAGAAGCAGAGTGATCATTAGCGTTAATCCATTGTAAGTGGAAACAGAAGATGAAATAAAAAGAGACGCACGGAAGGTATTTGCCATGTATGTCTAAATGAAAGTAAGTTTAACCCTCGAAAAAGCAAAAAAAAAAAAAAAAGGATTTAATGTGCTGATGTTTCAAAACTACTTTTTAATATAATGAAATATGATTTGTCTAGATGTAATTTTGAAATTCAGATAATAAAAGCTCTGAGGGCAAGGCTATCTCCTCTAGCAACTGGTAAAATAAAAAGTGAATCATATTACAAATAAATATAATTCTAATCATTTTCAATAAATATTTACCAAGGGCTCATTCAGGGCCAAAAAATAGTTTAAAAATTTTTTTAAATGGTGAACAGATACAAAGAGTAACAAGCATGATGCCAAGCAGCACATATCACTTCCTGAGGGAGAATATGAAGGTATCATGGAGGAAGCAATAGACGAAGCAGACCATTCAAAATAGGTAGGATTTAGATAGGTATAAATAGATGTTAAAAGGAAGATGTCAGTGACAAGAAATAGCAGGGCCATATGTTCATAGGAAGGAAAGAGTAGGTAATGCTCAAGGAAGAGAAAAAAAAATTCTCTGGCACCTAGGATACTGTAGAGGAGTGTGGGAGATGAAAGGTATGTTGGAGCTGTGGGAAGAGAAGTATGGGATTTAGTGGTTCAAGGACTGTCAAAATTTGTGGGTGTGTGTATGTTGCAGTAGAATGAAGAGACCTTAAATGTGGACCACAAGGCAGAGTGTTATGGCAGTGATCTAAATTGAACACATAAGGAGTTAACGCACAGGGCATAGTAGGAGTCAAGGGAAACCAGTTTGAACAGAGAAGAAAACATCAATGCTGCCACTACAAAAGAACCAGGCCACTACAAAAAGAACGAGGAAGGTAAAGGTCAAAGCAAAGTAACTGGATTTGACGAGAAGGAAGTTATTTGGTCAACCAAAAGCCAGTTCTTATTCTATATTGTAATAGTTTGGGTTCCTCCGAAAGCCAACCTCAACAGCAGGGCATGAGAAGTCATGGTTTTTTTGGGAGGTGATCCCAGGAAGCACAGGGAGGGAGTGGGGACAGTGAAGCAGGAATGGGAGAAGAGTCAGTGAAAGGTATATCAGTGAGCAAGTGATCCCTCTGGAGGGATTTGTAGAATGGATCTACAGTTGCCCCCAGGGATGGAGGAGAAAGCTGAGGTCATCCTCAGTGATGGCAGCCCTGAGTTGGTGGGGCATTGTCTCTAGGGGCCTTAAATTCCCTCTACTATGGACTGCCCTGCCTGGGTAGAGCAAACTCCTCTGACCTTTCTCAGGTAGAGAAGCAGAGAAATGTAAGCACTTGAATTATACGAGGAATCACCCACTGAAGCCTCAGACAAACTTAGAAGTAGACAAAGGGATTTGTAGTAGGAGTATAAATAGCAACTTCTCCAAGGACCTACAAGGGCTAGGTACTTGTAAGTGACTTCCAACTTCAAGGTCACCTGATAGTCTATGATGGCTGCTGGAATTCAGCTATCATGTCTATTGTGTGGGGAAAAAAAATGACTCAAAAAGGAATCCATTTAAAAGAGTCCATTGCATTTAATCAGCCTTCCTATAAGTATCACATGAAGTCTCAATCGCCAGAACTTAGTCATATGACCAAATCTTGGTGCAAGGAAGGCTGGGAAATATACTATTTTAGCTGGGCACATTATTGCTCCACATGAAAATATGATTTTTTTTTTTGAAGGTAGAAAGGGTAAATAGATGTTGGGATGCAACCAGCAGTCCCTGAAAGTATATATACTTAGGTCAGGGTTTTAATTTCCTTTTTATTTATCAGTCCTGTGTCCCACCCACTAGATTTCTAGTTCCTTGAAGATGGGAACTGGGTTAGGTTTGCTGTGTTATTATTCACTGTGACTCACACATTGAGGTTTATTTTTCCCCCAGCACAGTCTAGCCTACTTTATTCCTATTGGCTTTTCAAGTAAGGAAATCAGTATCATTACTCCAATTAAAGAGAAGAGTGAAGATGCCCAATAGCCAGTCATAATTAAAAGTCAGGAATTCCCAAACCTCAAATTTGGGCTTCCTCAAAAAAGCAGGTGGGCCCTAGAGATGGAAATTATGGGTTATTTGACAAATATACTGCACAGAACCCTTTTAGAATAGATTTTTTTCTTCATTTCCCACCATATACTCTTCCACACACAAATCTATGCCACTGTCCTCTGGCCTTAGTCAGGTCTGAATGTATTTTTAAAAATACCTTCCATGATATTGGAAATACCTGTCTAGTAGCAATGGACTTGGACTCAGTAGCCTGGGGTTTGAGAGTCCATTTTCTTAATTACTGGCAAGCAAGCATTGACAAGCCATTTACCATCCCCAAGCTTTAGTGCCTAATCATACTGCAGAGCTTATTTAAAGGAAGGGGATATTTGAAAAGCTCCTGCATGGCTCTTAGCATAAGAGACAATCAGAATATGAGCTTCAGTCTGAATCTCTTATGTCCAAGACTACAGAGAATTCTGACTTGCTCTTTGGCTCTTTTGACAGTGGGAGGAATCACTGCTGCTGAGGAACCCCCTGAAATTCCTGTGGGTCCATCTCCCAGAGTCTTGGGCATCTGGCCTTGACTTGCCTCAGGATGCAAAAGAGGCCTCCAAATAACAGATCCCAGAGGGAGCATTTCTGAATGGTTCTTCCAAGCACAATGAATCAATTCCTTCTCCTTGCATATTCTGAGAATTAGCAGAGAGCACATACATATTTCAGAGTTACTTCTTAATACAATTATAGTTCATTTAGCTAGCAATTACAGTAATAGAAAGATTGGCAACCACTGCAAATCTGGTTTAAAGGAATTGATGGCCTGAACTGTTAAAAATTCAGTTTTCCCAGCTTTAGTAGTAGACATGATAGGCTTGAGATGCTACATAGGGAGTGGGGATTAGGGACACCAGGCATCCCAGTGGGGTAAGTTAACTAATCAATGGTGGCCATTTCAGGCACTGACAAGTGAGTACTTCTGAAAGCCTTCACCTCCTGTGGCTATCATCTGTAGGAGCCAAGAGGTCTGGACACTTTGTTTTTAAGAAACTACTGTGAAAAGGCAAACGTGTACAGAGTACAAGGTAAAAGATGGTTGTATTGGGAGGGTGCTCTAGTGTATAGGTAAGCCCCATATTATTTTCACTCCCCAGATAAATTTTCACTAAACTTCCTGTAAGCCCTTGAAGCCAATTACTTCCAACTATGTCTCATTCTCTTAAAATTCATGCCTGATTCATCCTCTCTTAAATACTTACACCCAGATATCTAAATTCAAATGGTATCTGGCTAGAAGACTTCAGTACATGTTTGTTTCTTACTAATATATTCACAAAGAAAATGATTTTAAAAAGCAACAAAGACTAAAGCTCTAAAGACAAAACAGAAGAAATGAGAAGACAAAATAGTGTCAGAAAAATGGAAGACTGAGCAGTATTTATAAGGTAGATATGTTGAGGTAAAGAAAAGTAAAGGAAGGAAGGGAGGGAGGGAGGAAAGGAGAAATGAGGGAGGAGGAAAGGGAGAGAAGGAAGGAAGGAAATATTTCCCTGAATTGAAGAAAAATCAGTGCTCGCAGGTGAAACTTCAGTCATAAGTGACAATTTGTTGAAATGTAAGGAAAGGAAGAATAATTTTTCCAGTCGTTGAGGCAGGAAAATATATGCATACTTCACCTAATACTTCACTGTTCATCATACTTCATTGTTGCAGCATTGGTCTTTCTGTCACCCCCTTAAATAGTTCTTCCATGATATGATCAGAGTGAGCTTTCTACATGTGAATTTGATCATGCAGCTCACTTGCTTAGAACTCTGCACTGTTTCTGCCTATTCACTTGTGAAAACCAAATTGCTGTGCAAGACATGGCCTATACCTCTCTCTCCTGCTTTGTCTCCAGCAACCCCTAACCTCTCACTATCACAAGCACGCTGCAAGAACTGTGCTATTCATCTACCACGGATGTCCTTCCTACCTTTCTATACCCACCTCTCACTTTTCATTCCTAACTTCTTTCATTTTCCATCTCTCCCAGACAGTCTTCTCTGCATCCCCTTATTAAGTAAGGATAAATCTCTCTAGACTGTGCTGGTATACAACCAGAACGTACTTCTATTGTGGTTCTTCTTGTATTATGTTGGATTTTCCCATGTTTGTTCCATGCAGTTTCTCCCACCAGATTATGGCTGCCCTCAGATTTGAGTGTATGTTCTAGCATTTAACATGGCATCTAGTCGAGATACCATGCTATCTAGGTGTGGGATGTGCTTGTTGACCTGAATCATGGAAAATAACTGGGCCATATACGAAGCACAGAAAGAGAACTCAGGGGGAGAAGCAGGTAAGATGAGGACTTCAATCTTATACCTGGTATTGTGAGGGCCACCTTTCTTTCCTGGGTCTCCAGAAATTTAGGAACTTCTTGGTCAGTAGTTTCAGTTTAGTCCCTTAATCTCTAATTTTGGAGAGCATTTAGAAAGAATGAAATCAGAAACAAGGCCTTTTGTTTGCATCTTGATTATATGATTTTATCACCATTACAGAGCAAAGAGACTCATAGTGGATTGTAGCAAGTGGAAAGGCCTTGAGGCTGGAGTGTGCCTGGAGAATTCCCAAGAAGTCTAGTACGTAGGGAACAGAGGAAGTTCTGTGGGAAAAAAAATAGAAGATACAGTCAGAATGGTAATGGAGGGTGGTCAAATTATGGGACCTGTAGGCCATTAAGATCTTTAACATGTATTTTGGATGAGATACAAAGCCATTGAAAATGTTTTGAGCAATGAAGTGACATTTTATCAGGATCACTCTGCTTCTCTTGGGTAAGTAGGAGCAAGATTGGAGTTAGACCAGTTAGAAAGCTTCTGTGGTTATCCAATTGGGGGAGGATGGTGGAACAAGATGGTGGCCATGAGGAGAAGAGAAGTGGTTGTGGTATGGACATATTTTAAATGTAGAGTTAATAGGATTTCCTGGCGGATTGCATGTGGGTTGGTACTTAAAGGAAGATCAAGTAGGAGACAAGGAGGGGCAGAGGAAAGAAGAGCAGAGATGATGAAAGTGATGACAATTCTGTGTCATTCTAAGGCTTCTACTAAAAAATGAAAGGGACAGAGGCCAGTTTCACTTCACAAGCCGTGGAACTGGCAAAACCAAAGACCCAGTGAGATCACTGCAACAGAAGAGACCATCCTCTTATGTATCAAAATCTCCAATCCCTGATGCTATGCCAGAGAACCTGCACTGATGGTACAACCTAAGGTATCCAATGGATCAGGAAATAAGGGATCACCCTGAGGAGACATTTGAGAAGGAGTATGGCTGACACACTGCAGTGTTGTAAGAATGTCTAGTGCTTTCATCCTTAAACACCAAAACAAAATTACTATTACTAAATTACTAAATAGTAATACAAAATTACTATTTCCAAGACTCAGAATATATTAGTAAAGGGATCCTGATAAACTGGTCCAGGTTCACCATTGATACAGGAAGATGAACCTGGCAGCTGCAGCTAATCAAAGCTTAGGAGAAGGGGAGGTAAGTCATGGTTAGAACCCCTCTTTCAGCTCTGGCTTTCTGGCCCCTGCTCCCCTTCCTTAGTCCTGTTATCACGTACCAACACCATGTTCAAATAGCTGAATTCAAGCTCCAGGCCGTCTTAATCTCCCCTATCCCAAGGCAATGTGATCTACCTTCATCTCAATCCTCCAGTCTACAGCTTCAAGGTAATTGCACAGAGAGTTACTTATCAGTTTCCTCTCCTTCAGACACATGCCCAGTGAAGTAAATCCAGAGAACTAAATCCACTCTTTACATCACCTTCTATCTTCGACCCATGCATCTTATTGTCTCAAGTGGTAATCCCCTGCTCTTATTCTTAGCTCTTTACAATTTCACTCCTTGGGAAATCCTGGCCAGGTCAGCTCAAACATGAGGGAGAAATTTAGATCAGTATAAATGTAATCATCATTTCGGAGATAATTTAATATTCTCAGTTGTTTGATTTGGTGTTGTACAAACCTTATTAAGACAGAGCTCCTTCGGATCTCTTGGCCAGGAAACTCAGAAAATTATATATGATATAATAATGATATTATGTAATATAATACAATATATATATGATGTTATATATTATATGTTAATATAGATCACATAATGTATGTGTATGTATGTGAATATATATAGTTTATCTAGTTGTATGATTACTCTGCCATAATTTAATCATGTTTGAAATCATGAAACATGAGAAGAACATGAAGCCAGGTTTGTTATAGCAGAATATAACTGAAAGATAATGAGTTTCTAGATATTTTATTGTTTTTTATTATAATCCTGTATTACTGCTGATATTTACTTTCATTTACTTCATGCAAGCCCTGTACTAACTTTATCATCTCTAGAAAATGTTATTTTATTCTCACCACAACCTCTGGGCTTGATGATAATATGATGTATATTTTACAGATGAAAGGACTAAAGATTATTCAAAATTCTGAGTGTTGAGGTTGGAAATAAACCTAGATGTATTTAGGGCCAGATCCTGAACTCTGAAAGTGTTCACTACATACTGTTATTTTACAGTAAGTGTATTAAAACATTCTTTTGGTCCTGGGCATAAATACAGCCCAATAATGTTTGCATTTATTTCCAAGCTGAATGTATTTAAATATGAAAATCTTCACAAGGAACAGTTCAGAGTTGGTCTAAATCTTTGATAAACTGTATCTAAATGTGTTCCAGAAGGCAAAGAATCTGAAAACCCCCTTTTTTCCAAAGACAGGAAGTGATTGTAGTAGGTTCTTCTTTTACAGAAGTATTTATCTTAGCAACCAGAACCCTTGATTGCAGCATGCAATGGGCCAAATACCACTGGTCTTTCTAAGAGAAGAAAATGAGGAATAAGTCATTCATTTTACCGAAGAAGAAAAATTTTCCAAATACTGTTGCCTCAGTAAGAAAGCTACTTTGACAAAGAGATAAATGATATATTGATAAGGAGCCAGATTTCTGTCTAAAAGATTGGTTTTGTATTGACTTGTTGGTCTGGATAATTTTAGTGAACTTTCTCATTGACCCTTTTATCCAAAGCTATTGCCATCTTGAGATTGTGTCCTGGTGGAGAAACTTGTCTTAAAGATGGATCACATGCTCAGAGGCTCTGTCCTCCCTGCTGCTAACAATCAGTAGCCACTGCTATGCGTTAGCAGGGTAAGGACTTCTTAAATTCTTCCGATGAGACCTTGCTGAATGAAATGCTTGTTATCAAAATCCCTGGTAAGAGAATTCAATGGCCAAGCACCAAACCACAGACCACTGTACCCTATGTTTTGAACGTGTTGAAAAGAGAATGTTCTTTGAATTATGTTTAAAAGAGAAAGAAAACTGATAGGCACCACCCCCATCACAGAGCTAACCAGAAAGATATTTTAGCTTAGACATTGGAGCTGTGCCAACATTCATTCATTCACTCAGCAAACATTTTGAAGCCAATTTTACCAACTACCAATTCCTTATATATGCTGGGTTTACTGGGCTCTTTCTGGGCAAATTTCTTGACTAATATATCTATAATAATTGTTCTATGACCTCTAATCCACTCCTCAAGCCCCACTGATCTGGCACTTGTCACCACAATGAAAAGTAAGCTTTGTGATTTGTAGTTGCTTGCCCTGACGTCTCATTGGTTTTAGAAAACCCTAACACTGATTTTGAGCTGGAAAGATAAGCACCTAGAATTCAAGGACTATATTTCCCAATACACTGTGATTTATTTCTGGCCAATGAGAAATAAGCAGTAGTTTTTTCATGTAAAGTCTGGGAAAGCTGTATGAAGTCAACTGATACCACTGGGAGTGTTTCATTGTGCCCATTTGGTCTTTAGCAAACAGGATGGCTGGAGATCCAGCAATCATCTTGGATAACAAGGTAACAGGAAGTCTAACTATGATAATAATGCAGAAAGATAGGATCCTGTATCCTTGATGTGTAAGTTTAGAATAGGCAAAACTATTTTAGAGTGAAAAAAGGATGTTAGTTGTTACCCGGATCTGGGGTAAGATAAGGAGTTTGAGTGAAAAATGGTCTAAGGAAACTTTTTGGGTTTTTAGAAAACATTCTATATATTAATTGTAGTTGTGGTTATTGAGGTGTATATATTTGACAAAATTCATTTAACTGTGTACTTAAGATGGGTGTATTTTGTTTTATGTAAATTATACCTCAATATAGCTTGTTAACAAGAAGCCACACAGGAAATACTGTACTTAGTTTTGCAATATTAGAACATTTCACCTTAATTTGGGGCAAAAAAAGAGTGGCCATCACCATCACTATGTACTGTAATATTGGAAATCCTTTCAGTTGTAGATAAGAAAAAGTAAATGAGATTTGGGGCTCTAAAGGAAGAAACAAAATAATATTATTCACAGATGATGATTTACTTGTTAAATTCAAGTTGTAGTCCTAGATATGGTGATGTTATTGTTTTCTATAATTTTCAATATGTTTATGATACTAATTTTAAAAAGAATGGTATACAAAATTGCAAGTATTCAATGTCAAGAAATAGATTATTGTTTAGTGCATTAACAGATGGTATTTAAGAAACCATACAGACATTTTGACATCTGGTAAAATGTCACTTATAACTTCTGAAAAAATAAAACCCCAAAAAGCAATCAGGCAAAATATATTTTAATAGTATAGAAATATATAAAAATCCTTAACTTGGTCAAAGACATCATTTGACAGTCAATAGCACCCATCTTATAATTTGCAAATTGTCCGCCATTGCTATTAAAGTAAATAAATTCTTATACAGTAGTTATTTTGAGATCCTAAACAATGCAATGAAATATGAAAAACAATCAAAAATATAAATAGTTGTAGTGAAGGCGTGACTCTAATTCTTTTGGGAAATAAGTAAATTTTCTTGGATGATTTCAAGGAAATCAACCTCAGAGCTCTGAAAACTAAAAATTCCAGAAATCATTTGGTATTATGTAATTACACAGAAGTCACTTGTTTTCTGATATCTAAGCATTAACCAGTGAGAAATTTCAAATAGAAAATAAATCCCATGTACAAGGAATCAACAACACACAGGTGTGACATACAGAGAGAGCAAATAAACAACAAAATACAAGAAAATATTAGAAAACACAATGCTCAAGATTAAAGAAAATGATTTTCTTTCATTTCTTATGATTATATTCCCAGTGTTTGTACCTGATGAATGAATGACTCTAAAAGAAATACCTGCATATGTGAAGAGATTTAACTGGTGTTTCATTGGAAGACCCGATATTAAATGATGCATATAATCTTCAGAATTATGTATAAATTCAATGCGATGAGATTCCATTTGAATCTGGGAGCCATGTATAACTTATTACATAGCCAAGGGACATTTAAAATCTGTTGACAATGTATTACGATTTTGGTTAACCACCTGGAAAAATGTCTTTTAATTAGATACCACCAACTGAAAATAATGTTGTTTTGATCTCTATTTTTGAGATTTGTGATCCTAATGGTACTACTAATAATGATTGTAATGAAAAAATATATTTTTGTTAGTCATTTTTTGTTAATGAATTAAATGGAATTCTGACATAAGAAAAAAATTCCTAAAAAATAATTAAGATGATTGGCATCATTTTCTTTTTCATTATTTTAATAAGAAAGCCTATAGTGTTTAGCTATGATGTTGGCCATTGGTGTAAGAAAAAACTTACTTTAGGTTGTTAATTATCTTTCAATTCTAATTTTATTAGTAATATTTTTGTTATTGTTGGTTACTAAATAATGTATCTTCTCTTTTCATCGTATACCTTTTGACATCTCTTAATAGTAGTTTTGTTTTTTCTTTTTTCAGAAACTAATGTGTCATTGTTTTCTGTTTTCTGTCAGTGTTTAAAGCAGAATTATATCAGCATTATTAAATTAAAAAGCCCATCTTGCATAGTTGAAATAATTTATATAATTTGGATATTATCTGTTCCTTTCAGGTTTAAAATTCCCTGTAAAAAAAAAAAAAAAACCCAGCACTGACTATACTAAAATAAGGTACAATTGAATTAAGGCAATAAAAACATTAAAGAGAGAAAATATTGCCTATTTTATAAAAATAAATATAATTCACAGTGATAATATGATAGTTATGAAAGTTTATGTGCCAAATAATATAATATCAAACAATATAAAGTAAAACTGATAAGCAATAAAATGAGATGATGGGAAATAAAATTATACTAACAACCTTAAACACAATATTCTGTATATAGGAAATATCAAGTAGATGAAAATAATTTTACATATAAGAATATTTCTAATATCACTATTTATGACAGTGATAAATTTAAAGTGTACAATAGAAGAATCCTAAAATCATTATAACAAATCAATAATATAGGGTACTATGCAGTCTTAAAAAATTATATTCTAAATAATATTTAGAGATATGAAAATATTACTGTGATATTGTTTTTAATTATAGCCTCTGAGAGATTTTAGAGCTACAGAAAACTATGAATGAAATGAACAGTATAAAGCCACCTAGAGATGATAAAGGTAACTTTCTCACATAGGTCTCATTTTTACATGAATGGAGTACCTCATACACACCACACACACACAGACACAGAGATACACACACTCTCCCTATACCAGCTCCATTTTCTTCTTTATCTCCATTCTGACAAGCAATCACCTTAAAAAATTTAGTGTATATCTTTTTAATCCATTTTATGTATTCAAATTTAAATGTAATTCGAATACTACATAGTGTTTCTTTTTGTGTTTTTATTACAGCAATGGTAACATGCTATATTATAATAGTATCAACTATTAATTTTTATTTTTTTAAATCACATTTCTAAGATCCAGTCATATTGGAATATAGTTCTAACTGTAGCTATATATTTAAATATAGATGATATACTTTTTACTATTGTGTGCTTTTGCCTTAAACCACTCTAAAATTATAGCATTTTACTTTTATTCTTTTTTATTCAAAGTCATCCTTGCACCGTATATACTTGTGCATATGTTCCAGGATTTTCTAAGATACGTACTTAGCAACAAAACTGCTAGGCTCTAAGGGATATCTATTTTCAGTTTTCCACATACTGCCAAATTGTTTTTCAAAATGGTTGTACCAACTCACACAGCAGAGTATGAAATGTCCCTTTCCTCACAGCCTGGTTAAGTTTGGATATGTCACACTTTCTGAATTCTTTTTCCATTCAGAAGGGAGTAAAATGTACTTCAATGTTGCACTAATTTTCATTTTATTCATTTCCAGTAAATCTGTACATCTCCTAATATATTTTTAGTCCTAAGACCCCCGACTCAACATATCCCCTCCCCACCCCATGAATTGCCTGGTTATTACCTTTTTCCATTTTCTTATTATTTAAATCTATTTTAGAAGTTCTTGGTATAGCCTGGATAATAATTATTTTTCTTTTATATTCTAGGTAAATATTATCTGCTACATAGTGGGGCTTTTTTCTTTACTTTGTTTATAGTTTTATTTTTCATTTCATTAAGTTTTTTATCTTGATGTCATCAGATGTCTCTATCTTTTCCTTTGTGGTTTATGCTTTCTTTTTCATGTTTAAGAAGTCCTTCCCTATTTTGATATCATAAAGTCCTTTCCATCTGAAAGATTTACTTTTTTTGTTTTTCATGTATAAGTTTTAATTGCTGTGGAATAATATATTTCTTATTAACTATATGAATTATTTTATATATATGAAGAACAATTAACACAACTTAATGTACTGAATATGTCATTATTTTCCCAATTTTGTAATGCTATCTTACTCATTTAAAAATTTGGATATGATCATTTTATTTACTATAATTTTATAATTCTTGACAGCTGATCAAGCCAATTCCCATTCGTTTTTTCTTCTTTTACTATTTTTATATTCAGAATTGTCCCAATTTTGTGAATATTATTTCATACAAATTTTAGAATTATCATGTCATGTTTCATGAAGAAAAATCTTGGTGTGATTTGGATTGACATTGCACTGAACTCAGTGCTAATTTAGAGGACAATTTATATTTTGTGTGATTCCTCTTCTAAATTATTCCATGGTGATCTTACAAAGATCATTTGAAAAGATATATTTATTCCTACATGCTTAATTAGTTTATTGTGATTTTTTGTGAGAATGAGATTTTTTAAAATTATTTTTAAGTGGTTATTGCTGATATGTAAGAATTCTATTGATTTTTGAAATATATATTTTATATTCAGGTACCTTTCTGAGCTACCTTAATAGTTTTAAGAAAATATACGTGCTCCTAGGCTTTCTATGTAGACAATCATGCTCTGAAAATGACAATTAAAAAAAAAACAAACAACTTTCTTTTCGATTCTCTTTCTTTTTGCTTGTCTTTTTACATTGGCTAGGAACCACATAAACATGTTGAGCAGAACTGATGACAGTAGTCATTTATGTATTTTTTTCTGATTTAATGGAAGTGCTCTAAATGTCAACTCATATGTGTGCTGAGATCTGAAGTGATTAGGTCAATATATTTTATCAGATTAAGAAAATTTCTTTCTATTTCTATTCTATTAAACTGCACAAAATCATAAATAGAAGTTGAATTTTTTATTGCTTTATGAAATCTATTCAAATAAACACATTTCTGTTTTCTCTTTTAATCTGCTGAAATATGGGGATATTCTTTAATGTTGACCCATCATTATATACCCAAGATATCTGAGATATACAAATCTGTGATAAGTTCTACTACTTTGTGATTTTAAGCAATATTTATAATTTTATATGAAATTGTGAATTTTGACTTGCTAAGACTTACATTAGGAGTTTTGCATAAATGTTCATAAGTCTGATTGGCCTATAATTTTGCCTTCTTGAACTGCCTCTGTCTGGGTCTGGTTGATGCTTTACTATTCTCTTAAAAAGAGTGGAGAAGCTTTTCCTATTTCTCCATTTTCTGAAACAGTTTGTAAAAGAGATGGACTATGTTTTCCTTCAGTTGTAGAAAATTCCTGGGTCTAACAGCTTCAGATTTTTATAATATAAATTTTTAATTTTATTATTAATGCTTTTAATGTTAATCTTTCGATAATGATTTTCTTTTTATTCCTGATTCAATTTTAGAATTTATTTTTCTGCATTTCCAATTTTATCTATGTTTTCTTATTTATTGCCATAAAACTATTCTCTTATTTTTTAACCTCCCTTGACCTATTGTTATTTATTCCTCTCTATTCCTTTTGATAGTTAATTTACAATTTCCTCCAATTTTTTTTCTTGATCTGTGTTGTTTTTCATTTGCCTTTTCTATGAAACTGGTTGTGGTTTTATTCAACATATCTAATATATATGTATACTTAAATTTTTGTTTATTTCTGCTTTTCTATTTATTGTTTCATTCCTTCAGATTTGTTTTCTATTTACTTTTTAATATTTTTCTAGTGTTTTTTAAATTAATGCTTAATTCATTAATTTTGTAAGTGTTTATGTCTAAAAGAATTCATTAAATATCTTCATTTGCTTTTAAATGTCAGTTTGGCTGCATCCCACAATTTTTGATATACAATAATTTCACTTTCATTAATTCCTAAATATTTTCTAATTATAACATTTTATTTATTTCCTTTTATTTTTGTAATGATTACCAGGCACTGTAAAGTTAATGATGTTTTCATCTTTCAATTCTTTCAAAACTCTCCATCAGTTGATTAATGTCTATTCACTTAGCCAGCCTATGAATTCCCCAAAGGCAAAAATTGTCTTCTATTAATCCCCTGCCTCAGGCCTTGGCATAGTCGTGGGCATACACCATAGGAAGAAATAAATACGTGTCAGTTCTTCAGACCCATTTACCATTGATTCATTAATAAATTCCCTCATTCATTTAATAAATATTTCTTGAAATTTTGAGAATTAGATAATGGGGAGTGTTCTAGACACAAAGGTTTGTTATACTCTAAATATTGTTGGAATCTAGCACTCTGAGACATGAACTCATCTGCTTAATGGGGGGCTCTAGATACAATTGTCCCTGAATATCCCAGAGGAATTGGTTCCAGGACCCCTGCGGACACCAAAATCCTCGGAAGCTCAAGTCCTTTGTATAAAATAATGTGGCATTTGCATATAACTTATGCATATCCTCCTGTTTACCTCAAATCATCCCCAGATTACTTATAATGCCTAATGCAATGTAAATTCTGTGTAGTTGTCAATATAATGTAAATGTTATATAAATAGTTACCAGTGAAAAGAAAATTCAGGTTCTGCTTTTTGGAAATTTCTGGAATGTTGTTTTTTTTTCCAAATCTTTTTGATCTGCATTTAGTTGAATCTGTAGGTATAGAACTGTATAACTGTAGGGCCAACTGTATAAGCCACTACACAGATCACATTTTTTTCTATAATTAATTTTTCTAAACCCTTCAGTTTGTTATTTTGGCTACCTGTTGGTGGAATTAGAGTCCATATTATAAATGAATGATGCAGCACTGTGTTGAGGCGTTTAAAAGAGGGGGACGGCAGATCTTTTAGTGTTTCCTTTTATTTGGATGTGGATATAAGGCTATTGGATTTCATTTGGGGTCTACTTTTTGGTCTGCTGCCAGATAGAATGATCTAGAATACTTAAAAAACACTGTTATCTGGACACAAATCCAGATTGAAAGAGACAAAAATACAAGTCAGGTGTGGGTCTGGGTATCAGTATTTTGTCAAAGATTTCCAAATGATCCTACAGTGTACTCAGGGCTATGACAATTGGACCATAGTTATTGTTTAATCTATAGCTTAGTACCTCTTTCTACCTTTATTGTCTGCTCTTATTGTTAGGTTTTGTTTACCATTTCTCAAGTAGGTTTCTGGAATTTGCAAGTTGGGTACATGGAATATGCAGACATTGGTAAAATAGTTTTCATTTTGCTTTAAAATAAGCATGTTTGTTATAAAAACTGTCTTTAAAAACATGCTTGAGATAAAGAGCTGGCCAATCTCAATCTCTCCTCCATATCTGGGTACAAAGAAATGGTATGTTGAAGCCTAAAAGCCTTTATAGCAGATAGGTAGCTGAAAACATTATGGTGAATGTCTCATGAAGGTTCCAGAGACATCAGAAACCTAAACTAGCTCTTCAATGTCTCCCCTAGGCACCAGAAACCTTGTAACTGTGGTCAAGGGGTGAGATTCAATACAAGAAGAACACTTTTTCATATTTCTGCTATTTTCAGGACTGAAGGGAATAGCAAACTTTAGAAGTTGTAGTATGCATGGGTACCTTAACATGGGGCCCAGTGGTGAGACAAGAGCAGGGCTATACCGCCTTTGCTCTTTGTCCATCAAACCACAACAAATGAGCTTCTATTATACAGAAAATAAAATGCAATGGGCTAATAGTTTCTTACCATACTAGTTCAACTATAACTACTTTTATCAATCGAAGCATCAGTAGCAGTAAGGTGCTCTTGTCCAAATTCTACAAAAGAATTACTAGCCAATGTAGAAGTAGCATCTGGTGCAGTCTGCAAGTCAGAGCCCCCTCAAAAGTCACTGCATGAATAGTTTTCCTGCAGCAATCAGTAAATCTTCTTTCATCAATGAAGTCACTTTCTGCTGTATATCCTTTCCAATAAACAGCTATATCCCTAAGTATCCTTAGTTTCTCCTGGCAATAGGCATTTCCATAACTCAAACTGTCAGAGAGGGTGAATTGTATTGAGAAAATTAATAAATTTTTGAAGAATCAAATCATTATTAACAAAGAGCTTCACCTGGAAGGTGTGTGTGATTTCTTTCAGATGGAAAATCCTGCCTCTCTTCTGAATCACTTTTTGGAAAAACATATAGTGATAACTTGGGGGATAAATAAGGTCAATTAGAAGTATTAGAATCATATACAAATAATTTGTTCTACTTGTGATTAAAACTTTCATTCAAACTTTCTCTTCTTTTTCTAAGAGAAAAATAGCATTTTCCTATACAGATGTGGTAATTTGAGGAAATTCTCCCATGTAGCTAATATAAACATATTTTGTGTCATTGTTGAGTCTAGGAAACTGGATTCCCCAAATTATCCCTCTTGTAGAAATTTATTGTTAAGTAAACTGCAGTCCACACCACTTCCTCAACCTTGCCCAAAGAAACACATTGCCTGAACAATCAAAGAATTACAACCTTGGAAGGAAGATTAAAGTTCATCTAATGGAACCGACTACTACACAGAAGCTATCCTCCTTTCTAAAATGTATGCTTATTTCCCAGGGATTGTTTTGCAAGTAGCATTATATCTAAGCAGTTGGAGAAATGTATGAATTGGGTCTCATTTTGACTATGTTGGTTATTTCTATAGCCAAAGATTTTATTTTCTTCCTTTTTTCTCCAAATCGCAAGTTGGCTTTGATCTTATATCAGTGAATGTATTCCCATGGGTAAGCAAGAAACATGCCAGAAAGTATAGAAGAATATTACCAAAGATGCATATCATTAGTGCACAAATGGATGGTTTTCACATCTGTAGCTATAATAATCCAGGGTTCTCAAACTTCATAGATTGAAAAGCTTTAATTTGATCCATTGTCAGTCCAAGGTTATTTGACTAGAAAAAGTTGAGCTTAGATTTTTAACCTTCTGTAGTGAGTGATAGTAATGGTAGTTGGGGGCTAGTTGTGGAGTGGTGGGCGGGGAGTCTGATGAACTTAGAGACATTATTTCTGAGAATGGGAAGCTTGATTGATACCTAGCTGGGAACTTCCAGCCCTGTTGTAATATGTAACTTCAATTGACCATCCCTGGTTTAGTTCACCCTGCGTTGAAGATCAATCAACCCTTTCTCTTGTGAAGTAGACTTCCATAGAGAATGTCTGAGCTGAGGGAGTCTTATCCAAAAACTAAGATCACCTACTGTGTGCCGAACAAAAGTTTGAAAACTCCTCTCTCAGTTTACTTTACAAACTTACATCATAAACTTTGGATTTTGATAGTAAGAGATAAACATATTAAATCTGACAAAAATATTCATTTCCAGAAGAAATTGCAAAAGATTTATGATCCTTATCTTTACTAGTCATTGAAATTCATATTTGTTTTATTCTTTGGGTATAGAGTTATTTGAACTAAGAATAATTTATTAATTTAAAGGATGCAATGATCAGTTTTTAGAATAGACCCACTCTATAGTTTATTAATTTTAATGGTTGATACATCTCCCTAAAACCTGTCTTAATCATGACTATTTGAGCCAAAAGTCTGGCACTGTTACAGGAAGGAGTAAAACATTTTTTTTAATAATTATAATTTCTTTAAAAATCATAAAAGTTGTATATTGTCAAAAGTTAGTGTGTACTTGAATGTGTGTGTGTGTATACACCCTCAGTAACTATGGAAACAAACAAAACAGGTCTTAAAATTGGGGAAATCTTTGTTTTCCCAGCAGGGAAGAGAGGAGGAACTCACCCTAAATAAGGAAGTCACAAATGAAACAGTGAAGATGTTTTGAAGAAGATCAAAATTGAGCCAGAAAACTAAGTAACTGAAACATTTTAAATCATATATAATCATAAATAAAAATTATATAATTATAAAAGCATATATAATCAAGCCTTTAATTTTCTAGGCTTTTAAGAAAACCCGTTCTCTTTGCTTTTCTACTCTAGAAAACTTAGAACCAAATTTACAGCCCAGCTATTGTAACTGCAGATACTTTTTGATATACAGACCCAAATGTGACTCATACTCCTTTACACACATCCTCCTGTATACTTTAAATCATTCCCACTGACTGAGGGCTGTTACAAGATGGTTGACTCCCTGACACTGACAGCCTGCCCTGTGTGATGGTTGAGCCCCCTCATAAGCTCTCTGTGACTTTGCAGGCATTAGTAGGAGGAAGCCTTTGCCAGGAATAACGGGTACCCAGGGGATATGAATGAGACACCAAGGGCTGCTGACACAGAGAGCGAGAGTAAGAACAGGAGACAAAGGTATCTTCAAGACAGTTCTCCTCGTATTCATCCTTTGCATAATTTGGTAACTGATATTCAGACTGCTTTGGAGAAAAAGGAGGAAGTGACCAGTGGTTCAAAGTTAGAATAATGGTGTCCTGTTTTAGCTCTTTTATTTACTTATTTTTGGCTATGTTGGGTCTTTGTTGCTGCGCGTGTGCTTTCTCTAGTTGTGGCCAGCGGGGGCTACTCTTCGTTGCGGTGTGTGGGCTTCTCATTGCACTGGCTTCTCTTGTTGCAGAGCACGGGCTCTAGGTGCACAGGCTTCAACAGTTGTGGCTCGCGGGCTCAGTAGTTGTGGCGCATGGACTTAGTTGCTCCATGGCATGTGGGATCTTCCTGGACCAGGGCTCAAACCCACTTCCCTACATTGGCAGGAGATTCCTAACCACTGCGGCACCAGGGAAGCTCTGTTTTAGCTCTTTTATACATCAGTGCAAGAACCTATTTCAAAGTCAAATGTGAACACATCTTAGACCTGTCACTGCCATATATTCCTCCTGCCTCTTTTTAACAGTGTGACTTTTGGGGAGCCAGCTACTAGCAACAGTCTTGCCAACTGTGGGTTCAAAGGAAAGCATCAGGAAAGAGACTTTTACTTACCCTTCCTACCGTTACTTCTTTCAGTACCTGCTGCAGGACACAGCCAGCCAAACTCCACCTGGTTCCCATGCATTGTAAGACTTTTAATCTTTGCCCCAATCTTCTCCTGAGATAAACTTATGGGTAACTTTTCTTCAGGCCTTCTGTCCTGATCCTTTTATATCTCCAACAGTCAGCTTCTGTCAAACTTGTGAGAAATAAAGGATTTTACAGATGCTGAGAAAAGATCAGAGGCACAAACCTAGTTAAAAATTCCAAAATCGATATTTTAAAAAAGGGATGAAAAACCCCAGGAAACCCCTAGGTTGTCTAAGAAGTGCTCAGTTCAAAGGTAGTAATTCAGGGATGAATCTGAGGATCTGAGTGTCAATAGGATCTTGGTTTGATAGGAAATGAACGATCCTTTTCAGGGAGCCATGGGACTATTTGACTTTATGACCGTTGTACAAGGTGAAACTATAAACTAGAGCATTGGGGCCATTGAAAGAATGTGCAGAGGAAAATCATTCACTCTGCTTCTCTCCAATGCCTACTTCTTAATTTTCCTGGAGGATAAAAAGCAAACTAGAGAGGAAAGATGTCAGCAGTTTAACCAAAGTTTCCATTTTAATACATAGCTAAACTGGTAACGTCTAAAATGATCAATTGAATAAGGTAATTTTATATCTGTATATCTTGACTGTATATTTTGAGGAGAATTGCATGAGGTCCTCAGGGTCCTGAAGAAGGAGTAAGGTTTGGATACAGTTTTTGTGAAATCTTCCGGAACCTGGAGTATGTCTCACTCTTCTAAGCTAATGTATTAGACTAATATATTCACCTGTGGAGTCTGCCTGATTTTATCTTGGACCAGGTGAGGCAACCAGATGTTACAGGATACTCATGTTTGACATACCTCTTCCTCAAATCTGTTGAGACAGATCTGAATCCCAGAACCTTGTCTATCCACCATGCCAGTCCAGCTTGTAGAATGGACCTCAGACTCCAAATTCTCCTGTTCTCTCACAGGTCTGAAACCCTGCCCTGAACATTAGCTTTCTTGTCTGCGCCTTCCTTCTCTTTCTGTATGGCCTAGGTTCTCCCCAAATTCCCAACCTCTGCCTGAATAGGAAACTTGCCCAGATATCAACACTCGTGTCTGGCTGACTTAGAGTTTTTCTGATATGGGGTGCTCCTGGAGACAATGCTCGGCACACTAGAGTCCTTGCTTCCACAGTCTTCCTCAGGTGTTGGAACTTGTACAGGCCAGCCCCTCACTCTCTATTTTGCCTGTACAGGACTGGCCAATGGCTCACGTTGCAATAACCTCTACAAACCTGAGGTCCAGAGTCTCAGCTGCTCATGTTCATGTTTCAGGATATCGAGGCTGCAGCCCAACTTGTTTATGCCAGAGCTCCCTATGATGGGGAGAGGAGTCATTTGATGTGTCCAGGCTTGGGATGACCAATACCCAGCACTTGTGACACTACTTCTTATTTCTAAGCAGGGATCTAAGCAGGCTTTTCTAATTAACCAATTAGTGTATACTTTCGCATCTAGGCCAGACATAGCCACGGGGATTTTCTTACTTTATTATTTTATACAGCCAGTGCCGATAGATCACAGTTAAACGAAACCCACATTCCATCCCTGGTGAAAGGCGTGCTGCTAAGGCAAGCACTTAAAAGAGAAGGCATCTTGAGTTGACTCAGAGAATGAGTTTATGGGGAGGGTCAAAGTCCCTGGGTACAGAAGTGAGGGAGAAAAAGTTACTGGATCACATTGAGGGCTCATTAGGAAGGGAATCTTTATTGTGGTGATGGCCCAGTGACACTCAAATTCTTGGCTTCAGCTGCATTCAATTCTTTAGCAATCCTGGCTCAGCAGAGCAGGGTCAGAGAAAGCAGTCTGATGCATTGATCCAAATCTGTGAAGTCTCAGGATGACCATACTGGCCATTGTGCTCCTCCATTACCATTGGTCATGTTGGCGAACAGACCTTATTACCAGCACTGATTCTTTTCAGAGAAGCTCTTTAACCAAGCTTCGGAAGTGGCTCTCCTTCACTCCAGAGTGGAGAAACATTCTGGTACATAACTGAAATTCAAACAAGATTGTGTTAATGCCACACTAACAAAAACCAAGTGGATTTAATGGCAATCAACAAATTCAACATTTGTATTTTTTTTTCATATGAAGTCTACCTAATTGCCCCAAGATCATCTGCTCTTAACTCTTTAGAGCTGCGGTCACTAATGCCCCAACACCAGTAGACTCTGTATTCTTCAGATTTTGAGCTGATATTGATTAGTTGGATCATTTAGCAACAATCACAGTCCCAACATGTGCCTGAGCTTAGAATAAAGTCAATATCTTTCTTGGAGAAGAGAGACACTTATACTCCTCCCCTCAATTTCATAACTTTACCCTTGGTGTTGGGGAACACCTACCTTAATTCTGCCCTCTCTCTACCTTTTATTATCAGTCCTCCATCTCAATAGTAAGAAGACCCTTTAACCTGAATGTTCAGAGCCCACGATATTCTTTGGGCCACATTTTCCAGTAGATGGTAATACAGTGCCTTAGAGATCTGAAGGAAGGGAAAATCTTCACCTTTGTGCCTTTCTATGTGGTGAATAGATCTGACAGAACCCACCTCACCGTGCCCAGCCCTCTGCTTTGCCTGTGATTGGGAAAGACTGGCACTGGCATAGATGCTTGGGAATTTAGGATGTAGCAGGGGGAAGGAGGTGGCCCCATTCGTGCCTCTAAGCCCAAAGAAAGTTTGTAAATTCATCTTTTTACAAAGAAATTCTGCATTTTAAGAGAGAGAAAGTGTCAAGCATTTGCCTAGCTTTAAATAAAGTGTAATTTGGTTCCCATTTTTCTTGTGATCCTTGTTTAATTAAGGCCCAACTACTGGACTTCTTGCTATAACGTTGTTACCTGAATGGTGAGCTGTGGCTGAGATACTTGAACCACTTCAGACATACTTTGCCTCATCCTCCTCTAATTACCAAAGAAAGAGCCTCTGTCCCTCTCAACCTTTGCCAAAAAAAAAAAAAAAAGCTATGTCATAGCAAATTTTGGAGCACAGAAGTAGCAAGTTCAATCTTTGCTAAAGATCAATGTGTAAGAATATGATTGATGAAAGACATATGCTATGAATCCAGGAAAGGGAAGTATTATCATAAGTGCCAAATATTTGTCATTTCTTGCCTGGAATACAAGCTTCCATGGATGCAGCAAAAATATGGCCAGAACCCAGATATATCCAGAAATAATATTTATATCCCTTATCACTCAGAATGTAAAGTGATCATATGCCACTTTTTGCCCAAGACAGATGGGTTTATACTTGCAGTCCTTCTTTCACTCTCAAAAGTGTCCCACTTCAGACAGCACATGATATATGGTCACCCTATGAGATTCGTTCTACTATACACTAAGTGTAAATCCTAAAATCTTAGATTGGAAGGTAAGACTCTTCCTAACCTAGTCCAATTCTGCCTATTCTCCTATGTCTCAAAAAAAAGTAGCCTAAACTTGTCAAAGTTGACCAAAAAAATCAAATATATTGATGCTAAACTTGGTATGTACATATACAGAATAAAACTTCTAATTTTTTTCCAAGTATAGTTCAATATGTTGTTGCATTGCAAGGTTCTAGAATTCAAGGTATTATGATTTTGGCACATGATCTAGCATGAAAACACAAACAGCTGCTTGTAGAGATGTGTGACTCAGGACATAACATTAAATCTAGCTTGTACATGGAAGTGTCAAAATATCTTCAGAAACTTATGAAAACAACACCGAACTCAGAGTGTGCGCATGCACACACATAAACACACATTCTTTTAGCCAAATTATTAGGTTTAACGTTTATAACTGAAGCAATAAAACTGATGAATATAGAATCTATTTCTGAATCAAGTTCAGCAGTCTCCTCCAAACGTCATTTTGAGGTCCCAGAATAAATGCCCTTTCATGTTGCAACTGAAGCCAGGGCCAATTCTGCAAGTGGTCTTGGAAAACTGCCTTCAGAATTGACTCTCCCAGGGGAGGGTTTACTGTTAGAGGAAGCAGAGATACAGGAGGTGTTTTTGAGACCCAGAAAGAGACAGAGGAGGAGGTGAAAGTGTAACTTAGAACAGGTGGCTTCAATTTCTCTTTGCCCACTAGTCCTATTCATTATTATTTTTTGTCCTATTCATTATTAACAGCAACAGTTTCCACTTGTGTAGAGAACAATTTTGTATTAATCCATTTTAACTTACCATACCCACAAACTCCAGGGTATACATTCCAGGCATTACACTGTGGGGAAGTTATTCTCATTTAGGAACAAAGATAATCTGAGCTCTGTTGACTCTGACTCAACGAGTAGCTGAGGACTTATTATGTAACAACTCCCAGTCCTTATATTTTACTGCACCCTAAAGAAGATTAAAATTCCCCAAGTCAAAATATATAAAATAAGACAAGGTACACGTCATAATCAGATTTAGTAATTAACAAATTGCTCAAATGTGAGAAAGATCTTATTCAATGGATTTAGTCAGGAAATAATTGAAGAAAGAAACTCCATTTTATATTGACCCAAATAGATGGGTAATTTTTAGTGGGAAGGGAGAGAAACTACATTCCTGGAGAAATTCACCCAGCATAAGTAAAGACACAGAAGCAGAGACTTTAAGAAGTTTGTATTGCAAGAGGAAGATTACTGCACTGGATTGAGAAGATTATTTGGGGCTATGTGTAGAGTACCAGAAAATTATGACATCTTCAATAAATTGTAGTCCAACCTATTTTTAAAATAGTTTGTCCAAAAGGCATATAAGATATTTCTGATCACACCGTAGTATGAATAGACATTAATAAGAATTTTTAAAAGTTGGCATTAAAGTATTCCAAATAACTCTTTAAAAACAGAAAGAGCAAAATTGGAAAATGATGAAAGTGAGGGTGTTACTAGTTCAAAGTTAAGGTCTATAACCAAAGCTCTTCTCTCAGGCTAAGTCACATCTATGTTTTTATTGAAAAAGAAAGAATAAAAATATGAATAAAAGAATAAAAAATATTAAAAAATACTTTTAATTTAAAAGTATTTAAATTAAAAAATAGTATTAAAACAACAATGAAGCAAGTTTAAAGGAAATAAGAGGAAGTATATATAAAAGTAGAGACTAATGAATTAAAATAAAAACAAAGCAAGCCATATATATAAATATACATATATATGTATGTATATATCCCTACCTAAGAGAGAGAGAGGGAAAGAGAAGAAAACAACAGCACACATAAATTAAATAAAATTGAAAAGGTATACAATATCAGATATTCGATTAAATAAATAATAAGAATCTCATGCATCCCTAGATGCAAACAAATTTTAATGTTAAAGAAAAGAATATTTTTTCATGAAAAATATAGATTGCCAAAACATGCTTAAGAAAATTAAAAAGTCTAAACAGACCAAAAACCCTGGGGAAATGGTGGCAGGGATGGGGATGGAGTGGGAGTGCTAAAAATTCAACTAGGATCATTGTGCTTTCCATTGAGTTATTGGAAATTTCAGGAAAATAAAATTCTCATGATATAGAGGTAGTTATAGTCCATGAAATATTCAGTGAATCCCAATTAAATTTAATCATTTGGAAGCAACCAAATAATGATAAAAGATACAGAAGACTTAAAAAGCATAACTTAATTTTTAATTAAATCGGCATATAGAGAGCATTATACACAAGAGTTCAAGAAGACACTTTCCCTTCACATGCACTTGAATTATTTACAAAATTTGACTATGGGCTAGGTCATGGATGAAGCTTCAACAAACATTAATACATTGGTATTATTGAAATTATGTTATCTGATCACTCTGCAACTATTTTAGAAATCCAAATATTATAAAATTATAATATGATTGGAAATTTAAGCCTATCCCTAAGTAACTTAGAGGTCAGAGAAGAAGTCATATGTATGTCAGAAAATATTAACACCAAAGAAGTTTTAAAAAACATCAAAATGTATCAAAACTAGTGGGATGTAATTAAAGTGAAATTTATAGGGGCATTTTAGCCTTAAATACACACAGTAATTTAAAAAATAAATGAGCCGGGCTTCCCTGGTGGCGCAATGGTTGGGGGTCTGCCTGCAGATGCAGGGGACATGGGTTTGTGCCCAGGTCTGGGAAGATCCCACATGCCACGGAGCGGTTGAGCCCGTGGGCCATGGCCACTGAGCCTGCGCATCCAGAGCCTGTGCTCTGCAACGGGAGAGGCCACAGCAGTGAGAGGCCCGCGTACCATTAAAAAAAATAATAATAAAATAATAATAAATTAACTTAAAATAATAAACGAGCCAGAATACAAATTAAGAAGGTATGTGTGTGTGTGTGTGTGTGTGTGTGTGCGCACGCATGCACATGTGCACATGCATGCAGTTGAAAAAATATGGTCATACAGTTGAAAATATATGGAAACTACATTGGGAAGTGGATAGCAAAATAAAACTAAAGAAACGTGGAGGAAGGAGGTAATGATAAGTGTAGAAATTAATGAATTAATGAATTGACAAAAACACAAAAAGAGAATTAAGAAAAGCAAATTTTGGTTTTGAAAAGAGAAAAAATAGACTAAGCTCTGGGAAGAACTATTGGGCACTGGGGGAAGGAAGTAGGTGAGAGATGGAGCTGGAATAACAAAATACTGGGAAAAAAAAAGCTATACTTTCAGAGGACAGTAAAGATGAGAGAATATCAGGGAAAACCTTAAGATTTTTATAAATAATTTTGAACATTTAAATGTGTTTTTAAATGAACTTATCAATATCAAATTGCCAGAGCTAATTCCACAATATTTTAAAAGCCTGAATAGTCCCATAAACATTAAAGAAGGGAATCATTTTTTTAACAAATTAATTGATTATTTAACTAATTAATATTAAAAGTACAAAGGAACAGAAACGATTGTAAGAGGAAACTATTGCCCACATAGAAGAGTCATGTATCTTACCACTTAACAAATATGTGTTGCATTTGATTTGCATATATCATCCATAAAGAGGAAATAGAACTGAAAAAAGATCACAATCATAAAGAGAAGATGCCTAGGAAAAAATGTAAAGAAAGATGTACAAGAACTTTATTGAAGATACTTATAAAGCTTTTTTTAAAGGGACTGAATAAGACTGAGATAAATGGAGAGAACATGTTGATAAGTAAAAGCGCTTAACAGTAGAAAAGCATCATCTCTCCTACTTGATCTACAGATTAAAAAAAATTGTTTTTAAAATGTTTTTTTAGAAAACAATTTGGCATTAAATATAAGGAGACTTAATCATAGCTTGGAAATTATACACATATATCAATTCAACCTAGAATAATCATGGATGAACATAATGATATATGTACATGTAAATCCATTATAACATTATTTATGAGTAAAAATCAGGAAACTAAACTGTAAAAGTAAAAAAATAGTGAACATATATGTTAAGATTTCACATTCCCATTAAATCATGCTGTTGAAGAATACCTAATCATATCATGTGTTCATGGATCAGAAGAATTAATATTGTTCAAATGTCCATACTACCCAAAGCAATCTACAGATTTAATGCAATCCCTGTGAAAACACCCATGACATTTTCTCACAGAACTAGAACAAATAATTCTAAAATTTGTATGGAACCACAAAAGGCCCCCAATAGCCAAAAGAATCTTGAGATAAAAAAACAAAGCTAGAAGTATCACATGCTCTGACTTTAGATGGTACTACAAAGCTACAGTAGTCAAAACAGTATGGTACTGACACAAAAACAAACACATAAATTAATGGAACAAAATAGAGAGGCCAGAAACAAACTCACACATGCATGGTCAATTAATCGACTACAAAGGAGGCAAGAATATACAAATGGGGAAAAGACAGTCTCTTCAATACTGCTGTTGAGAAAACTGGACAGCTACATGTAAAAGAATGAAATTAGAACATTTTCTCACACGATATGCAAAAATAAACTCAAAATGGATTAAGTCCTAAATGTAAGACCTGGAACCATAAAACTCCTAAAAGGAAACATAAAGAGTATGCTCTTTGATATAGGTCTTAGAAATATGTTTTTGGATCTGTCTCCTCAGGCAACGGAGACAAAAGTGAAAATAAATAATTCTGACCTAATCAAACTTAAAAGCTTTTACATAATTAAGGAAACCATCAACAAAAGAAAAAGGCAACCTAGTGAATGAGAGAAGATATTTGCAAATGCTATGTCTGAAAAGGGGTTAATATCCACTATATATAATAAATAACTCATACAACTCAATATCAAAAAAAAAAACCCCAAAGACCCAATTAAAATATGGGCAGAGGACCTGAATAGGCATTTTTCCAAAGAAGACTTACAGATGGCCAACAGACACATGAAAAGATGCTAAACATCACTCATCATCAGGGAAATGCAAATCAAAACCACAATGAGATATCATCTCACACCTGTTGGAATGACTGTCATCAAAAGACAAGAAATAACAAGTGTTGGCAAGGATGTGGAGAAAATGGAACCCTAATACACTGTTGGTGGGAATGTAAATTGGTACAGCCACTCTGGAAAACAGTATGGAAGTTCCTCAAAAAATTAAAAATAGAACTACCATGTAATCAAGCAATTCTACTCCTATATATATCCAAAGAAAGTAAAAACACTAATTCAAAAAGATATATGCACCCCAATGTTCATAGCAGCATTATTTACAATAGCAAAGATATGGAAGCAACCTTAGTGTCCATCAACAGATGAATGAATAAAGAAGATGTAAGGGACTTCCCTGGTGGTGCAGTAGTTAAGAATCCACCTGCCAATGCAGGGGACATGGGTTCGATCCCTGGTCTGGGAAGGTCTCACATGCCACGGAGCAACTAAGCCCGTGCACCACAACTACTGAGTCTGTGCTCTAGAGCCTGCAAGCCACAACTACTGAACATGTGCACCACAACTAATGAAGCCCATGCACCCTAGAGCCCCTGTACTGCAACCCCTGAGCCCACACACCACAACTACTGGAGGCCGCACTCTCTAGGGCCCGCATGCCACAGCTGCTGAGCCTGCGTGCTGCAACTACTGAAGCCCACATTCCTAGAGCCTATGCTCCACAACAAGAGAAGCCACCACAATGAGAAGCCCACACACTACAACGAAGAGTAGCCCCCGCTCGCTGCAACTAGAGAAAGCCCGCATGCAGCAATGAAAACTCAATGCAGCCAAAAATAAAATTAAAAAAAAGATGTGATATATTACATAATATATTAATATATAACATGTACTATTACGTGTTAATGTATGTAACATGTACTATTACATGTTAATAGATATAACATGTAATTATAAAAAAAATAAAATTTTGCCATTTACAACAACATGGATGGACCTGGAGGGTATTATGCTTAATGAAATAAGTCAGAGAAAGATAAAAACTGTATGTTTTCCCTTATATGTGAAATCTTAAAAATAAAATAAGTGAATGAATATAACAAAACAGAAGCAGGCTCACAGATACAGAGGGCAAACTAGTGGTTACCAGTGCAGCGAATGGTGGGAGGAGGGGCAAGATAGGTGAACGGGATTAAGAGGTACACACTAATAAGTATAAAATGAGATACAAGGATGTAATGTGCAGCACAGGGAATATTGTCAGTATTTTATAATAGCTTTATATGGAGTATAATCTATAAAAATATTGAATCACTACGTTCTGCACCTGAAACTAATATAATATTGTAAGTCAGCTATATACTTCAATTTAAAAAAAAAAAAAGAACACCTAATGACCTGGAAAATTCTTCTGATATGATTTAAATGAAAAAGCTAAAGAAAAAATAAAATACACATAATCCCAATTTTGTAAAACTCAAGCCTATCTATATGCATATAAAAAATTGGAAGAAAATTATTAAAGCATGTTAAGAATTTATCTCTAAAGATTAAAATTAGTGAAGGAAAAGTTTAGCTTCCATATTTTCTACATATGTTTATACTAATGATATTTATTTTTCAAAGATTCCTCACACACAAAAAGATATTTGTTCTATGTTTACTAATGTAGAGAAAAAGGTTCCTTTAGTTGGTCAACTTGCTTCACTTTGTATATGAAGCAGGATTTGAACTCATGTTTGTCTGAACAGTAATCAGTATTTTTTCCACTATGCACCGTAGTGTTTCCCCCACTCACGGCCATTCTGTTTGTTTCTTATCTTTGTCAGCTACTCTGCTAATGTAAATCAAACTGAAGAACACTGGGTAGGATAGAATAACTGCAATGTTTATTGGAGACCCTTCAGGAGAAAAGTACCTATTATAGATATTTAATGGAGATTGGAGAATTTCAGAATACAAAGTAGAAGGCAGGGTTATGTCCCACCTAAATCATTTTCCAATCAGCCTGCCTAGGAGTCACACCCACCCCAATATACCCCTCACCAATTTCCTGTTAGCCTGTCCTGAAATATTTACCACCTAACTCTTAGAATCTTAAAATAAGAAATTATAAAGAATGGGAAGAGTTTTGAAAGATTATGAACATTTTACTTCCATCTAATTGAAGATTTCCTCTTAAACAAATCATGACTTATCTCAAAGTTATTGGACAGTTTTAGTTGGTAAATAATTTTACTGTTGATTCAAAATCCATCTTCCCATATTTTCCTACCCTTAGCATTAATTCTACCCCCCTGGGAATAGCTAGGACATGGCTATCCCTCATCTCATATTCAGAGCTTGATAAATGTTCAATCAGTGCATGATTCCTGGGTTTTTCCTCTTCCAAGCTAAGCAGATTGAATTCCTTTGCAAGATTCTTATAGAATGTGGTATCCTATATTATAACTAGGCAGAATAATCCAATTTGGATTTGGAAGAAAACAAAATTATCCTTGCTCTTTTCTTCATTTTCTTGCTTTCTAAGAAGAGTTTAAGAAGGAAAGGACCATCACTTTAGAGAAGTACCTTCTACCTGAGTGTGCACTCTCCTTTAGGTATCAGTGCAGGCAGTGAACTTTGGGTAAACTCATTTGCTATCCATTTATATAGATAGATAGATAGAAATATATAGGAAAAATAATTCTACTTGAGAAAAAAGCTTTTAAATACTGGAAATTTTATTTACTATGTGACCTTGGGCAAATCACCATCTTTCTGTGTCAGCAGGTTTCTTTTGGTTATGTTACAGAAAACCCAACTCAAAATGGTTTAAACTGGAAAGGGAATGTGTTGGCAAGTTAAACCAAACATTTTAAGATTAGTGAATCATACGTGGCTGTATGGATGAACTCAAATAATGTTGCTAGATTCCAGTCTCATTTCCTTCCCTCTTTTGTCTCAGCTTTCCTCCCCGTTGGCATAATATTAATGGCAAGATGGTTGTCATCATCTCCCCACTCACAATTATTCTCTCAGTTACCCCAAGGGAAAAGAAGTTCTCTTTTATTATCAGTTCCAACAAAAGTTCCAGAAATGAGTCTCATTAATACCCAAGAAAGAGATTTATGACCATTCTGCAAAGGACACAAAGGAGCTAGATGGGAGATGGAGAAGGGGGTGGGTGTTGTTGCCTTAAAGATGTTAAGGGAGTATGTCCTGAGATCCAGAATACCTTGAAATCTAGACCATTCCAATATTGTACAGCAACAGATTGGGGCTCCAAGACCCTCTATCCAGGATCTCAGCTTTTTCATTTGTCAATTAAAGAGGTAAAATTAGGTGATATAAAGGCCCAGCTTCCATGAGTCTCTGACTCTGATTCTCTCAGAAGTCTTTGTTTCTGATGTACACTTCCACTACCAAGACCCTGAAAGCTGAAGCCCAAAGGATGAAACCTGTTCCCAGTCACCTTGGAGGCCTGCAGAAAAAGCCAAAACCTTTATTTATTTATTTATTTTATTTTCAGTTGAATAAACTCTTAACCTTTAGCAGTAGGGTATTGATTTTCCTGGCCTGACTGCTGAACTCTGGTAATACAAGACTCCTGATCCCTGGGGAAGTGCCACTCACAGCAAGCCTAAAATGTGGTTTAGAGCTGCAGAAACCCAAGTGGGCCCCTCCATTTTCAGCCAAGACCAGGACATTTCTGATGGTCTCCTACATTCCTCTGCTAGATACCAACACCCTCCTTCCCCCACCAAAGACCATGCAAATAACACAAGTACATTGCTTGGGTCTGGTTGCCAACATTCCAAATACTTCAGAGGAAATGTGACCACTCTGGGTGCCTAAATTTACTTTGAAAGGTCATGGGCAAATGTGGACTATAAACATACTGGCATTAAAACTGGTCTTCTACCCCTGCCCAGAATACCCAGTACTCAGAAAGCTTTACTAAATCTGCATAGGTTTAGCATTCCTGGATTTGCAATTTAAGCCAGATGCTTGGGGTATAAGAGGGTATGGGAAGGGTGGTGGGAGGTTATACGTAGGAAAAACATACATCTAGGTTGTCAAGGACAGTCATGGTTTTATGCCCATTTTTCCTGGTGTAGTTATTAATAGAACCACCTTTTATTCTCAAAAGTGTCTTGGCTTGGAAGATAAACTATATAATCACCCTAGACTTTCCCAATGTGACACAGCTAATCAACTTCATACTAAAAGTGCAGATCACCCAGTTTCAGTAGTGTTCTTTTTTCCCTGAGCCATAGGTAAAAGCACCCTCATGAAAAGTACTACCTTGTCCCTCAAACCACATCTTATAGGTTTCAAGAACCAACCCTCTCTCTACAAATGCCTGGGACACAACCTTATTACTTCCTGTCTCCAGCAGGGAAGATGAAGCGCTTTCTTAAGGTTATGTCATTGGCACCTGAGAACCATTAGTTCTGCTGAATTAGAAACATGTATATTTTAACACATGTTGATGATTTCCCTACTGTAATTGAACTTGATTTTTATATTTCACCCAGAAATGTAATTGCTGGTTGGCAAAAGAAGGTAACCTGATGCTTTTTTGAGGGTGAGGGGAAAAACAGACCTTGGTTTTAGGCTATAACCTTGGCAAAATATAATAGAATCCTGCGTGTATGCGTGTGTGTACACACATACACACCCCCCCATACACGTGATTTATTTTAGCAGATGTGGGCACAGGAGTTGCCAGAGATGAATAACCCATTAATACCCCTTAAGAAAATTAGCCACTAAATTCAAAATAATTAGCTAGATCCAGGTTAATTCAAGAGGGTAGTCTGTTGGACCTGAAGGAGGACTTATAGAGGCAAAGTTAGAACAAGTTATTAAGGAACCAGGGTTGACAGATTGGAGATTCTAAGTTCTACGAAGTTGCCGCATAGAACTCTCTTCAGAGATGCCACTGACCCCTGGAAGCAGGCCAAAGTACCAGCTACTACCCTCTGTTCTGAGACCAATTCCAACATGGGTGGGGGAGGGGGAGTTCTCCTAGCAACAAGCAATTCTTAAGATGCCAGATGGATGTCCTACAATTCAAATCAATTCTGACACTATTTCTCCAGAGATAGCATCATATTTCACAGGTTAAGTGTTCAGTCCTACAAGTCCTGGCCCCGTCCCCTTCAGATGCTAGTCACAAGTCCAGGTTGTCACCTGTGCTTCTGATCAATTGGCTATAAATCAGAGGTTCCCAAGACTCCCTCTTCAGGTTTGATTAATTTGCTAGAGCAGCTCACAGAACTCAGAGAAACATTTTACTTACTAGATCATCAGTTTATTATACAAGGATATAACTCAGGAATAGCCAGACAGAAGATACAGATGGGACAGAGTATGAAAGTGTGTGGAGATTCCATGCCCTATCCACTGCTCCTGAAACCCCATGTGTTTACCAACCCAGAAACTCTCCAAACCCTGTCCTTTGGGTGTTTTATGGAGGCTTCATTACATAGGCATGGTTGATTAAATCAATGGTCATTGGCAGTTGAGTCAACCTCCAGTCCCTCTGTCCTCCCTGGAGGTTGGGGGGTGGGGCTGGTTACTGAAAGTCCCAGCTCTCAGATTATGTGATTGATTCCCCTGGCAAACAGCCCCCATCTTTAGGTCACCAAAAGGGCTTTACAAAAGTCACCTCATTGACATAACAAAGACACTTTAATCACTTATCACAGGAAATTCCAAGGGCTTTAGGAGCTCTTTGCCAGGAACATGATCAAAGACCAAATATATATTTATTATTATAAATCACAATATCACAACTCCAAAGATATTTGGTTTGCATAGCATTACCACATTCCTTGTCCCCTTGTGCCTTCTGCCCTGATGGCTTTAAGGAAGGACAGAGAGCTGGAATGACTTTCTACCCATCCCCAGCTAGGAAAGAAGGAAGAAAATTAAGCTTTGTCCTAAGGAAAGGAGATTTGTGTACCTAATATATACCAGTCATTCATTCCCATTAACTAGATAAGAACATTGAGTCAAAGAAGATGAGTGACAACCCGAGATCCCCAGAGCAGTTAGTACCAGAACCAGAAGACTGCAGCCCTGTTCTAGGACAGTCCATTTTCACTGGCAGCATCCTTCCTATACTTTGTGGTGACTCCAACCTACTAGTGCCCAGGAATGTCCTAATGTGGTAAGGAAATAGAATGATATTGTACTGAATTCAGAGTCAACTCTTCTATGTGTTGATGAGTCATTTTGAAAGTGTGCACCTCATATTGGGACTTGAACCCATGTACCGGAACTTGAACCCAGCCAAAACCCAGACTGGGACTTGAACCCACGTGGCAGGGACTCGAACCCACGTGGCAGGGACTCGAACCTGACCAAAACACACAGCCTTCCAACTGAGATCACACACCTGGTTTCAGGACTTAATGAAGCTCAAGTTTTTGGTGTCTCATTGCAGAAAGAATTCAGTGAGAGACAAAGTGATAGGTAAGAAGTGGATTTATTTAGAGAGAAACACACTCCACAGACAGAGGGTGGGCCATCTCAGAAGGTGAGAAAGGCCCCAGGGTATGGGGTTGTCCGTTTTTATAGGAGTGGGTAATTTCATAGGCTAATGAGTGGGAGGAGTATTCCAGCTATTTTAGGAAGGGGCAGGGATTTCCAGGAATTGGGTCACCACCCAATTTTTGATCCTTATGGTCGGTCTTGGAACTGTCATGGCGCCTGTGGGTGTGTCTTTTAGATTGCTGATGTGAGCGTATACTGAGTCTCAAGGTCTAATGGAAGTCGACTTGTCCGCCATCTTGGACCCTTTTGGTTCTAATCAGTTTAGGTGATGTCCTCGGGCTATGTCATTCTTTCAAAGGCTGTGCCCTGCCCCCTTCCCTCCTGTTTCAATTTCAACTCTCTGAGCCTCATTTTCTTCATTTATCAAATAGATAAAAATTTCTCCCACATAAAGTTATTGTCAAGTTTGGATGAAATTATGTGACAACAAATACTCCTAGTGCTTACTATGTGCTGGGCACAATTCTGTGTCTTTTACATATAACAACTCATGTGCTCTTCACAACCTATATTTTAAGGTATCTACCACTACCGTCACCAATTTATTAAGGAGGGAACTAAGGCATAGGGAAGTTAAGTCGAGTAGCTATTTAGTGACCAAGAGGGGATTAAAACCTAGAAGGTCTGATTTTGGAGTCTGTATTCTTCTTCCTTTTCTACCTAGCACAATGGCATTCAGAAGCAATTTAATAAATGCTCCTTCATTCTCTGATTTTTTTTTCTCATTCAGTATAATGAAAGCCAAGACAGAAAACATGTAATGGATGGACCCTTACCATCCATTCCTAATTTGAACTCATGATGAAGCAACTCTATCCATGGCCATCTCCCCTTTTCATCACCTGTGTTTTCAGATATAGCTGCCAGTCTTCCTCTTGGAAACTTAGCACAGAGTTTAGCAAGGTTTCAATGAACCAAAGAAAATTCAAAATCATCATAATTTCACCGAGTCCTTTAGATGTATGTTCCAGGCACTAAGAGGCAGAAGCATGTGATAAGGCCTATCACAGGTTTGCAAACAATAGGGGCTCACATCACATTTGTTTAGATAAAATAGAATTTACATGACCAGCTCCAAGGGGATTTTGGTTCTGAGATTATCTCCTCTTAGTCTTTATTCAGAAAAAAGGTCTCCTTTTTTCTAGATGTTCTCAGATTAGGGGACTGGGGAATACCTCCTATGGGGTTGGGGGAGGGGGTTTGCTGCTACTGACCCCATCTCCAAACATCACCATGAAAGTTTTGTAAATTGGCCCAGCACTTATGAGTAATGAACCACAAGCAAAGAGGGAATGACATGAGCTTATTTTGTTTTTGGTGGGTGGGAGTGTCTCTTTCCTCCAGTTTCCATCAAACCGCATGAGATGGTTCCAGTCCCTTCTAGCAGACACATTAGCCTACAAACTCAGTCAATATTGCAGCCCAAAAAATCCACTGGAAACCTCATGCCAGCCTTCCTGACTTTAAGCATAGCCCTTCATGAGTATTCTAGCTGCATGGAGACAGATGTACTAAATGCATTCTCTCTTAAGATCCTCACGATGATGCTGTAATTCAGGCTGGATTATTATCTCCATTTTACAGGGGAAAAAAGTTGAATCACAGGATGACTGAGTCAATTGTTTCAGGTGACACAGTGTAAATTATGCAGCTGGGTTGTGAGTTTAGGTCAAACCCAAACCATGCTTCTCTCTTTAAATGAGGTATCTCCTGGGGTTAAACACTGCCATTTCTATGCATTTTTATTTAAATGTAAATATCTTTGCTACAAGACAAACCAGGGATCATTGATTGATCACATTTTCATTTCTCCATGATGAATTAGATTCAGAAGAACTTCAACATCATAGGTTCTTATTCTGAGGTGGAAAGGGAGATGGGAATGTCAAAAGGGATGAAGAGCAGTAAAGAAACATAGAATCATCATTGAGTTTCTAATTTTGTCTGAGCTGGACCTACAAAAGCCAGTGCTCATTGTTAAGGAATCAGACAGTTGAAGCCACTAAGGTGAAGGGGGCGGGATTCCAAAGGTTTAGGTCTGTGTTTACTAGTTAAGGTAACGATGAGACACGTAGATTTTGCCTTATTTTGTTGCTATTGTTCTGCATCCAATAAATACAGAATGTGCATTTATTTTAAGTGCAAATGGAACATTTAACAAAATGGACCGGATGCTGGGCCATAAAGAAAGTCTCAATCAATTTCAAAGTATTGAAGTCATATCAAGTATGTTCTCCAAGCAGAGAAGTTAAGCTAGCAACCAATCAAACAAAGAAGATAAATAAAAATCCCAAAAGTCTTGAAAAGAAGGCATTTTTAAAAATTTAGGTATAATTTACACAACTACAAGTTCTCCTTTTTAGTGGACAGTTTTCAACTTTTCAACTGCACATATACCAGCTGTAGCACCACCATAATCAAGATGTGGAACAGTTTTGTCACTCCCAAAGTTCCTCCCAGTGTCTTTTTGTAGACAACCTCTCCCACAGCCCAAGCCCTGATTACCCACTGACCTGATTTCTATCCCCATAATTTTGCACTTGGAATCTGGCTTAAGAACATTTGAGGTTCATCCGTTTTGTTGAGTATATCAATAGTATGTCCCTCATTATTGCTGAATAGTATTCCATTGTATGGATGTGCCACATTTTGTTTATCCATTCACTAGTTGAAGGACATTTTCAGTATTTGTTTCCAATATCTGATAATTGTTAATAAAGTGGATATAAACATTCATGTATAGAATTATACATGCTCGGTAAGCATGTATGCTTGGTAAGCGGCTTCCAAATTTCCAACGTTTCTGTGCTATTTTTCATTCCTACAAGCAGTACATGAGAATTCCCCTTGTTCCATATCCTTACCTGCGTGTCCTATTATTAGTTTCTTTAAGCCTTTCTAATGAGTATGTAGCTGTGTCTGATTGTGATTTTAATTTATATTTTGTTAGTTATTGATCTTTTCATATCCTCTCTTTGTCACTGTTTTATCTTCTTTGGTGGAATGTTTGTTAAAATATTTTGCCTATTTTTAAATTGGGTGTTTTTCTTATTCCTGAGTTTTGAGAGTCCTTTACATAGTATGAGTATCATTTATTAAATATGTGTTTTCCAATATTTTCTCCCAGACTCTGGCTTATCTCACTTTGTTAACCAAAATGAGCAACAGCTTTTAATTTTGATGAAGTCTACTTTGTAAATTTTTTTTTTATTTTGTGATTTTTGTGTCCTAAGAAATCATTGCCTATCACAAGGTTGCAAAGAATTTCTTTTAGTTTTCTTCATGATCTTACAAAAGTATACTGCAAATTTCGCCTTCCCATCCTTTACACAATTGTCATACATTTGACTTCTACAAATGGTATGAAGAAACAATATATTGTTACCATTTTTTACTTTAGACAATTGTCCTGTTTTGTGTAAATCCAAGTTTCTGATTTGCATAATATTTCTTCTCCCTGAAGAACTTTTTATCATTTATTTTAGTGTAGTTTTGCTAATAATGAATTCTCTTAATTTTTGTTTGTCTGAAACAGTCTTTATTTCTCCTTCATTATTGAATTTCTGGGGGTATGGGCTGGGTGTAGAAGTCTTTATTGACAATGTTTTTGTTTGTTTTTGCTTTGTTTTGTTTTTCTTTCAGTACTTTATGGGTGTGATTTGATTTTCTTTTTTGCTTCTGTAGTTTCTGACTGTAAGTTGGCTTCAATTCTTGTATCTGTTCCTCTTTATATAACAAATCCCTTTTTTTTCTGCTTTCAGTATTTTTCTCTTTAACTTTCAATTTCAAAATTTTGAATATGATGGTTTAAGGATGTGTGTGTGTGTGTGTGTGTGTGTGTGTGTGTGTGTGTTTGTGTGTGTGTGCATGACGGTGTATCCTATATAAGCATTTCCTTACTTAGGTTGCTTGATGTTCTCTGAGCATCTTGGATTTTTCTTCTCCTTCTGTGATTCCAATTACATCAATCACATATATATAAGACAGATAGTGTCCCATGCTTTTTGGGTAATCTTTTTTTGGGGGATTCTTGTTTCACTTTGTGTTTTCATTTGGATAAACTGTTCAACAGCCATTTATTATATTCACTTTCATTTATATCCAATTTTCTTTATATAATTAATACTGACCATTTTCGAGTTCATGGAATCTTTCCTTGGCTGTGTCAAGTGTCCTAATGAACTTGTTAAAGATATTCTTCATCTCTGATCCCAAGTTTTTGATTTCTATAATGAAAATATCCGTTGCTCTGCTGAAATTCCTCACCTGTTCAGGCATGTTGTCCATTTATTCACTAGCGCCTTTGCTATATTAATAATATTTATTTTACATTTCCAGTTGTTCCAACATCTGGGTGATATTTGAGTCTAATTCTCTTGATTATCAGTGGAATGAATACCATAAGTCAAGTATCATAAGAATTTCATAGATGCAGAAATTGAGGCTAAAAGAGGCTACATGAATAGTTCAAGATCACACAGCTAAGAGTTAATACAATGAAGTCAAACAGATTTCAGATTCCATCCTCTGTCTACCACGCTGTGCTGCACCATAATATAGACACAATAAATGGCTGCTGAATAGATGATTAAACGACCTGGAATTCTGGAGCATGCAAAATCTGTCCAAAGTCTTCTAATATAGATATCTCAGGTGACGTCAATCTTGGGACACAGGTGAGTGGGAAGCCATTAGGAGCTTATGCCTATGTTCTGGTGGTGCTGAACTATTACAAAAGCAGACAAGGAGGTGGACATTAGTAGGTGAGTGTCACCATGGCCAGTGTATGTTCATGTCTTTACTCACATCCCAGGCTTGCTCACCTGGAGCAATCAAAGGACAGAGCAACACTTGACATAAGTCATGTAGACCCTGATCTTATCCTGACTCTTCCCTGGGAAAATGCCATTTGTTTATTCACTGAATAATCCTTTGTAGCTTACAGAATAAGCCCTGTGATTTGTCTCTTTTTTTATTAAAACAAAAATTATATCCTTGTTCTATCCCACAGCCAGGGATATGCTGGCTACAAGCCGACATTGTGGCTCTGAAAGTCCAGGCAGTGGAATGAGTTAAGATGGGGCCTGTGAATTGTTCCCAGCTCCAAAGGCACAGCTGTCCAAATTCCTCATGGATCAAGGAATTCGGGAGAGGGTTGGGCACAACACAGTCAATTGTCTTGCAAATACTTTCTTCCCATTCAAGCCACTGTTCTTTTTAACAGGGCAGCACATGGCAAAGACATAAGGTTCCTGGGACCTGGATCAGACATTGGTTCAGGCATATCATCTGCCAGACAGGTAAAGTAGAGAAGAGAAGAAAGGTTACCCTCACAGGTGTCTGTCTGCAGTACACATTAACTTCCCCAACCAAAGAAAGTCTACCTCTCCAGAACAGCCTCTGGGGCTGTGTCTTTGTGACCTAAATTCCAGCAAGGAACAATCACTGGCCCCAGACTTGATTTTTCAGTTTGGAAGATACTCTTCAAAAGGGTCTTTTGATATCAGAGGTCTCAAGCAAGTCTCTATAAATGCTTCCCAGTCTTTGGCTTAATAAATATTATTCCTGAGGAAATAACTCAAAAGAAGAATATGCAAAGATGTTACTTACAGCAGACTAAGTTTATAACATGAGGGCCATGGCCTATCTATTTAATGAACTGTCATGCAGCTATTAATATGATTCTTCCCCATATATAAAGTTCCAGAAAAAAAAAGACACTAGGAGTAAACATATCAAAGTTTTAATGTATGAGAATTTCCCAGAGAAATAAAGGTCACAAGCATCCACACTGAGGGGATATACTGAGTCCAGTGCAATAGGAACTTCCAAACCTAGGTACATTGCTGTAAAATTTCAACATTAAGAATAAAGAGGAGATCCAAAACCTTCCCAAGGTGTAGAATAGCTGCCCGTAACAGAGTAAGAATTAAACTAACCTCAAACGTTTCATCACGAACATTGGATGCTTAGGCTTATTTTATCTTTTAGACAATAAGACAGAGGGCCTTGGACCTTATGAGTTTCACAAGTTCTATGAAAATGTTTTACAGAAGGGAACTTTGTTATAAAGCTATACATTATATCTACATCTGTATATAACTACATAATGTATTATATAATATGTGATATTATATATAATATATGATGTATATGATATAACATATAGAAATATTGTATCCATATGTAGTGTTTATGTGTGTATATACATAGAGACAGAGAGAATTGAAAACATAAAAATAAAAAATGAGAAGTTATTAAGTAAATGCACATGAAATATAACATTATATTATTATATGATGGTTCTTTGCATTACATTTCATGATGAGAGGTGGGGCTTCCAACACTGTTGTATCTAGGATCTACAAAAATTCTAAAAGTCTTGCAAATTATCTAACTGTAGGCTTAATAACCTAACAATTATAAGGAAAATATCTCCTTCCCATTTGTGACTCCAATCAAACTATTGATCACGTGTATGGATCTAATGAAGAGATTTTTAGATGTGACAGGACTCAAAAGTTTTAAGTTAATTTTAAGTTGCTGTTGGGATTTGAGTAGTGAAAATTAATTTTACTTTTCACCTCTCCCCAAGTTAGTAACCAATTAAGAAATAGACACAAGAAACTGAATGATAAGTTTAATAATTGTCTTTATTGCTGATAATACTGAACTGGATCTATTTATGGACAATTGGGTCCCTTAATAAACTCTAAATGGATCTGAAATCTAGAGTTCAGGATCAATTACTTGAGGGGTGAGCAGACAATCTTCTTAGACTCATAGCTTTATCTCCTTTGAGTATAAAAGGAGCCTCCATATATATGTTCAAAGTTGGGCTTGGTCCCTGACCCTGGTGTGTTTCTGGGTCCAGAATGCCAACAGCCAGTGAGGGCCAACTTGAAAGAGAAATCTCAGCAGGGGCTAAGCCACAGGTATTGATGAGTTCCTTCTTTCTGCATAATTCCCCACAAAGTCACTGGCAACAAGGGAATGAATGGGACAGAGAGAGGCCGGAAATATTTCTTCCGTTCTTATTCTTTTTCTCCTACTGGAGTGGTGCTCCATATGTGACCCTTGAACTAGTATCATCAGCATCACCTGAGAAACAGGCAAAAGTGCAAATTCTCAGGCCCCACCCCAGACCTACCAAATCAGAAACTCTGGAGGTGCAACCTAGCAATCTGTGTTTCAAAAGCCCTCCTGTGTGATTCTGATGAACAATCATGTCTGAGAACTCCTATTATGAAGCATATATTGGAAACTCGTTGTGTGTGTGTGTATCATGTTACACATCTTAAATATATGCAATTTTTATTTGAAAAAAGAGAGATGGGGAGAGGCAGATCCTTCATGTCTTCTGAGCAGCCATATCTTAAGAAGCCTTTGACTGGCATATCTCTCCTCACTTATTCTAGAGGGAGGAGAGAAAATTAACTCCAGCTAGCACATGCTTTTCAACCTTGACTGCTTGCTGGAATCACTTAGGAAGCTTTGCAAATACTCATGTCTCCGTCCTACTCCCACTGATTAGGATGTCGTTTGTTTGGGGTGTGTTGTGGGCAACAAGATTTTTTTAAGCTTTCCAGGTGATTCTATAATGTACAGCTAAGGTGGAAAACCATTGATTCACTGGTTCTGGAAACCTGGTTTCCAGATAAGCAGCATTGACATCACTTGTCAACTTGTAAAGAATGCCAATTCAAGGGCTCCATCCCAGATCTACCCAATCAAAAACTCTGGGTGGGAACAAGCAGGTGGGTTTTAACAAGTTTAACAGCAATGCAAATACAAGTTCTCAAGCTTGAGAACCTCTGACAGAGAGAAATGGTTTGACAGCTCCACTAAAGGGTTTTCTGCCATTATCACAAACTTGCTACCCTGGGAATAGTGGTGGGTGAAACTCCTTCACCCTCCAGCCGTACAGTGGAGCTAGGGAAGGGTGAAGCGGCTGACATTGAGTTTCCTACTGCCCTGCCAAGATGAGGGAGTGCAATTTAAACAAGTGTACTTCAACCCAAAGTCAGTTCAAGAAAAAAAAAAAAGTTATCCCCTCTCAGAACAAAGTAAGCATCACAGCAAGCATGGTGATGGGGAAGCAGAGCTTAGAAGAGGAGCCAGTGGTGGCAGTGGAGAATCCTGGAGGAGAGGTATCCTGGTGGTGTAAGATGTAGAGGGATTGGGTGATGCCTGCAGTGGGGACCAGTTAGGCCAGAGAGAGTTTACAAAACCTGCTTGCCTTCTGCTGGAAAAGACCGAGGCGTTAGTTTGGAGGTGAAATGGGTTTTGGTGTCTTTTTTTTTTTTTTTTTTTTAACATCTTTATTGGAGTATAATTTTTTTACAATGTTATGTTAGTTTCTGCTTTATAACAAAGTGAATCAGCTGTACATATACATGTATCCCCATATCTCCTCCCTCTTGCATTTCCCTCTCACACTCCCTATCCCACCCCCCTAGGTGGTCACAAAGCGCTGAGCTGATCTCCCTGTGCTATGTGGCTGCTTCCCACTAGGTATCAATTTTACATTTGGTAGTGTATATATTGCATGCCACTCTCTCACATCATCCCAGCTTACCCTTTCCCCTCCCCGTTTCCTCAAGTCCATTCTCTATGTCTGCGTCTTTATTCCTGTCCTGACCCTAGGTTCTTCAGAACCATTTTTTTTTAAACTTCCATATATATGTGTTAGCATATGGTATTTGTTTTTCTCTTTTTGACTTACTTCACTCTGTATGACAGACTCTAGGTCCATCTACCTCACTACAAATAACTAAATTTTGTTTCTTTTTATGGCTGAGTAATATTCCATTGTATATATGTGCCACATCTTCTTTATCCATTCAAGGCCATGTATGACAAACCCACAGCCAACATCGTTCTCAGTGGTGAAAAACTGAAACCATGTCCTCTAAGATCAGGAAAAAGACAAGGTTGTCCACTCTCACCACTATTATTCCACACAGTTTTGGAAGTTTTAGCCACAGCAATCAGAGAAGAAAAGAAGTAAAAGGAATCCAAATAGGAAAAGAAGTAAAACTGTCACTGTTCGCAGATGACATGATACTATACATAGAGAATCCTAAAAATGCTACCAGAAAACTACTAGAGCTAATCAATGAATTTGGTAAAGTAGCAGGGTAAAAAATTAATGCACAGAAATCTCTTGCATTCCTATATACTAATGATTTGTGTCATTTTGGTATGACTCACCATATCCTCACCATTCACCCGACAGACAGTCAGGGCATCACTTACTAGACAAGAAGTAGCACATTGAGCAGAGGCAGCATGTCATGATAGAGGAAGGCTAACCTGTAGTGTCAAGCTGACCTGGGTTTGAATTCCAGGTCTAGAACTCACAGTTTGAATAACTGTGAATATGGCCAATTTACAGAAGTCATTTCAAATTCAACTCTTTCATCTGTAAATGAAGGGTTAATAAAATCTACCATATTGATTTGTGTAGGGATTAGAAACAGTCCTTAGCATAAGGCCTGACAGCTATTAGGCCCTTCATAAATAGTAGCTTCTATATTATAATTATTACTATTATTTAGTCTTTTGTGTTATGAGCACCTATTTTCAGTATGGCCAGCAAGCAATGCTTCGACACCAACCCTCCTCCACACGTAGACTTCAGATGCCAGCCACAAGCCCAGGTTATCACCCATGCTCCTGACCTACTGGCTATAAATTGGAGGTTCCAACGACCTGTTTCTTGCGTTTGATTAAGTGGCAGAGCAGCTCACAGAACTCAGAGAAACATTTTCACTTACTAGGTCACCAGTTCATCATAAAAGCATATAACCCAGGAACAGCAAGATTGAAGAGATGCATAGGGCAAGGCATGGGGAAAGGGCTTCCATGCCCTCTTCATATAAGCCACTCTCCCCCATTCCCACTATTCACCAATCAGGAAGCTCTCTGAACGCTCTCCCTTTGGGTTTTTATGGAGGCTTCATTACATAGGCATGATTGATTAAATCATTGACTATTGGTGACTGATCTCAATCTCCAGGCCCTCTCTACTCCCTGGAGGTGGGGAGGTGGGTGGTACTGAAAGTTCCAACTCTCTAATCACTGGTTGGTTCCCCTGGCAACCAGCCCCCATCTTTAGGGGCTTTCCAAAAGTCACCTCATTCACAAAACAAAAAACATTTTTATCACTTAGGAAATTCCAAGGGTTTTAGCTCTGTGCCAGAAATGGGGATGAAGACCAAATATATATTATTTAAAATCACAATATCACATTTAGCCACTTAGTTAACAAAAAATTATTGGGTGCTTACTCTGTGCCAGATTCTGGCCAAAGCTCTAAAAATAAAACGGTGAAGGAGAACAGACACAGCTGTTTTCCTTGGAAAGTGACCATCTGTCGGGAAGACAAATATTAATCAAACAATCATCACATGAGTATATGCAAAGTATGGCTATAATAAGTGCTGTAAGTGTCAGGGATACAAAACCGTGAGTGTGGATGACAGGGAATGTGGTCTAATCTGAGAGGAAGGACTCGGGTATCACAGATTTCCTGAGAAGGTGCCACCCAAACTGATGTCTGAAAGATAAATAGAAGTTGAATAGGCATGGAGAAAGCAAATCAAAAATTTTCCAAACAGCTTGTGCAAAGTTCCTGTGGCAAATAAGAAGATCAAGGAACCAAAAATGATCAGGGGTACTATGTTCAGAAAGGGAAGAAGAGTGCAGTACAAGATTAATTTGGGGAGAAAGATAAGGGACAGAAATACAAAAGTTACGCTTTGTTGTTATTCTTGATGGTGGGATTGGGGGTGGTGTGTGTGTGCTTGCTTGCTAAATATATTCCATTACAAATTTTTTCTTCATGCCTTGAGGAATTTTGTCAAGATTAGTGTCAAGCCACATACACCATGAGGACAACACTGAGAGACATGAGGCTGCCCTGGTTACACCCTGAGATCATCCTGCCCATGGCATTATGGGAAGCTCAGTCTATTTGCTGAGCAAAGGAGTGGCCCCAGTGTGGTGGGGTCCATGGCTGTGAAGTCATACACGTTTCTCATTTCCTGTCTCTTGTGGGTTTCAACAGCGCATTTGGAGGTTGAATTACCAAATCTGCTGGCCATTCTCTAGCTGTGACTGTGTCCTGAACGACTCTGAATCTGGTTGAAAGATGAATTAAACCCTCTTTGTTTTCCACACAAAGTTCTGAAGGTATTTACATATTTGACCCCTGGCCCTTCTGGCATCTGCAGTGGCTGGCACTGCTGGCATGTTTTGTTCCCAGATCATTTTTATTGCCAGTGTCCACGGTTGCTGGAGGACTTTCCAGGATGCTGCATGCATATGGCTTTTGATGGAAAAATGTCTCCCTTGGCACATCCTTGTAGGAACCACATATATCAAAACCAAGCTCCCAGACCACCCTTCCAGCCAAATGTTCATAAATGTCCAGCAGGGAAAGAAGTTATGCGGGAAGACTATATCTCTTAATGAAATCTTGAAAGAGTTTCCATTTCATTTCTCATAAATCCTCTGTGAGTGAGTGTCGTACAATACTTTCTTAAGAGGCAAAATTGCCTCCAAATCTTTTCCTGGATCCGGACTACAGAATCATTTGTGCTCATCCAACAAATCATAATCCATCTTTGGTTTGACAGTAGGAGACATGGTTTTTTTATTTCAGTTATTGTATTATTATTAAGCTCATTTTTAATAAATAGGCTTTCACTGAACAAAGCTTCTTCTTAATATATATAAATATATATTAATTTAATATAATAAAATTTAACATAAATGTCACAACTTCTCTTTATAGTAGAACTTGTTTTAGGAGTCTCTGTTCTACATTTTTGCACCCTAGAAAGTGGTAGAAATTTGAGAGAGTAGGCATAGCATTGTAGGTAAGAATTCCAGGTAAACTCTGGAATTAAACATACCCAGTTTCATATCCAAACATCTCTATGTAATCTAGAGCAAATAGCTTTACCTCTCTGGGCATGTTTTTTGTTTCCTCATCTATAGAATGGGGATAATAAGAGATCACTGTAAGAATTTAAAAAGATAAAGACCTAAAAGCTTAACGCAGTGTCTGGCACATCATATACACTCATTAAATTGTATTTTATTATTTCCTCATGCAATCTAATCTAATAATAGCCTCAGGCCCTTCTATCTAATTATAGTAATAGTTGCTATCTTTGAGCACATACTATACGCTATGAACTCAAGTACTTTACATGAATTCTCTCCTTAAATGTTTTCAGTAACTTTGGAAGATAGGTGTTATCATCATTGCCATTTCACAGATGAGAAAATGGAGAGGCAGAGATATTACTTTCCTTATGTATGTCACCTGGCTGGTAAGCAGTGGAATTGCAGAATCCTTTAGTACCTGCTCTGTGCTGTAGAGAGGCAGAGCTGCGAGGCTGTCCAGATCTCCTCTATTAAGAATGTAGCTGGAAGACCTCTTTATGATATTCTGTGATTCCCCTCAAGGGCATGCATAACCTCTCAGATTTTGGAGCTAGAGCTGGGCCCCTAGACCAGGGCTGCCCCCGGAGGGTCATTTCATGATCCAGTGAAACATTGGAAAGTGCCTGGAATTTTGACTCTGTCAAATCTGCACTCAGATAGGTTGAAGAGGTGTATGACCTCATACAGTTGTTTTAAGTGTTCTGACCTCCAGTTTCTTTATTTGAAAAAAGAGAAAGGAATGCTAACTATCTCTCAGGGACCTTCTAGGGAGGATGTCTTATATTGCAGTTTAAGCACCCATGTTCTGGAATCTGACTGCCTAAGGCTCACCCAGGACCACACTTCACTAGCTATGTGACTTTGGGGAAGTTACTAGATCTTTCTTTGCCCCAGTTATTTCAGCAGTACCTTTACTCTTACCAATACTAGAGAACCAATGACATTGTTACAATAACTCCAACAGAATAAATATGACAGAAGTGAGGGGCAAGAACATATTTTTGCCTATTTTCCCTACGTGAGGAATTCTTCATCATGCCCTGGTTACCATGTTTCAGGGAATGTCATTTAAATGGCCAAAGTACATCGTTAGTTACAGTGATCCTAAATGACAATTATTAAGTCATCCAAAGCTCTGGCATCACACTTGGCAGCTTCAGTTTTGAGGTAGGAGTGCCAGGAGGTGGTGATGCAGAAGAAGAGGCTTTTGGGTCCACGAACTCCAGCACAGCCCCTCAAGTGAAGCAACTTAGGTTTCAGCCTATGACGCCTCTTAGAGAAACAAGAGCCTTCAGTTTATTCTCTGCTCAATCAGGGGCTGGCAGACTTTTTTTGTAAAGGGTCAGAGAGTACCTATTTTAGGCTTTGTGGACCAAAAGGCAATGTCTTCAACTCTTCCAACACCTGTTCTACCCAAAGGGCTAGCACCCAGCCTGACCAAAACAAGCAGCAGGCAGGATTTGTTCTGTAGGCATAGTTGGCCAACCTCTGTCCCAGAGTATGGTGCTTGAAAGCATGGATTCTGTGGACAGATCACCCAGGTCTGTAGTCTGCATTTGTTAGTTTGTAGCCAGGTGACCCTGTGTGAGTTTTTGAAACTCTCTGTGCCTTAGTTTTCCCATTTGTATAAAGCGGATGAGGATTCCACAGGGATGCTGGGCGTTAAATGAATAAATACATGTCAGGCACTTATAGTAGTGTTTTACATGCAAAAGTGACAAGTGTTTCTCTTTATGGTGATTATTGTCCTCCAGTTGTTCCCTTTTCTCCCAGTTTTGAAAACACATCTAGCATCAGCCATTCCTTACTTTGTAGCACTCTATTTCTCTGTAGTCCTGTGACAGGGTTTCTCTTTATGTGCTTCCTTTATTCTCTAGTGTCCAAACCACCTGGGGAGCCTATTACAAGTGTAGATTAAAGAGCTCTTCTCCAGACTTGCTGAATCTTGGCTTCTGGAGGTGGGCCCTGGGAATAAGCATTTAATATACTTCACTGGTGGTGACCCTGCACCTGAAGTTTAGGGTCCTGCCCTCAGAGTTTCCCATATCGTCTGGAAGACAGATGGAAAGGAGGAATACCAACCACTGAATTAACTCCAACCCATCAGCAACCTTGCTTGAGGCTCAAAACCCAGTGGTAGAATACACAATTTCCAATTTCCTCCAAGACCAGGAGGGAAAGAAGTAACAGATGATTGGGAAAACCAAGCATGTTACTGTCCAGACTGTGTGGTTGGACCCAGGAGAGCCAATTCCCCACAAAAAATGAACTCAGTTGAACCTTGTGGATTTGGAAATCAACATGGAATGGCTGACCTAATAGTGGCCCAGGACTCCTTTGGAACAGTAGGTCCGAGGGACACATAAACACCTCTGGACTTCCCCAACCTCTGCAATGAAAAGCAAGTACCCCAGTATGAAGCTGCTCAGGCAAAACCCCTTAGGGTTTACTTTTCCTGAGTGCAACAATTGTCATTTGTTTTTAAATTTATGCCACAAAAGTAAACACGTGGGGGTGGATGACTAGGATTTTTTATAAGGTAAGAATTTCAAAAAATTACCAATCTGTATAAAGTAAAATGTATGTATTTATTTATTTATTTTGTTTGATAATACAGTTATTTTAAAACAACTTTATTGGAGTATAATTGCTTTACAATGTTGTGTTAGTTTCTGCCATACAACAAAGAGAATAAGCTATACGTACACATGTATCTCCATATCCCCTCCCTCTTGCGTCTCCCTTCCACCCACCCTATGCCACTCCTCTAGGTGGTCACAAAGCACCAAGCTGATCTCCCTGTGCTATGTGCCTGAGTCCCACTAGCTATCTATTTTCCATTTAGTAGTGTATGTATGTCCATGCCACTCTCTCACTTCGTCCCAGCTTACCCTTCCCCCTCCCCATGTCTTCAAGTTCATTCTCTACGTCTGCATCTTCATTCCTGTCCTATGCGTAGGTTCTTCAGAACCATTTATTTTTTTTTAGATCCCATATATATGTGTTAGCATATGGTATTTGTTTTTCTCTTTCTGACTTACTTCACTCTGTATGACAGACACTAGATCCATCCACTTCACTACACAAAAACTCAATTTCGTTTTTTTTTATGGCTGAGTAATATTCCATTGTATATATGTGCCACATCTTCTTTAACCATTCATCTGTCAATGGACATTTAGGTGACTTCCATGTCCTGGCTATTGTAAATAGTGTTGCAATGAACATTGTGGTACATGACTCTATTTGAATTATGGTTTTCTCAGGGTATATGCCCAATAGTGGGATTGCTGGGTCATATGTTAGTTCTATTTCTAGTTTTTTAAAGAACCACCATACTGTTCTCCATAGTGGCTGTATCAAGTTACATTCCCACAAACAGTGCAAGGGGGTTCCTTTTCTCTACAGCATCTCCAACATTTACTTTTTGGAGATTTTTTGATGATGGCCATTCTGACCGGTGTGAGTTGATACCACATTTTAGTTTTAATTTGCATTTCTCTAATCATTAGTGATGTTGAGCATCCTTTCATGTGTTTGCTGGCAATCTGTATATCTTCTTTGGAGAAATGTCTATTTAGGTCTTCTGTCCATTTTTGGATTGGGTTTTTTTTTTTTTTATATTGAGTTGCATGAGCTGCTTGTATATTTTGGAGATTAATCCTTTGTCACTTGCTTTGCTTGCAAATATCTTCTCGCATTCTGAGTGTTGTCTTTTCATCCTGTTTATGGTTTCCTTTGCTGTGAAAAAGCTTTTAAGTTTCATTAGGTCCCATTTGTTTATTTTTTCTTTTATTTCCATTTCTCTAGGAGGTGGGTCAAAAAGGATCTAGCTGTGATTTATGTCATAGAGTGTTCTGTCTAAGTTTTCCTCTAGAGGTTTATAGTGTCTGGACTTACATTTAGGTATTTAATCCATTTTGAGTATTTTTGTGTATGGTGTTAGGGAATGTTCTAATTTCATTCTTTTACATGTAGCTGTCCAGTTTTCCCAGCACCACTTATTGAAAAGGCTGTCTTTTCTCCATTTGTATATTGTTGCCTCCTTTATCAAAGATAAGATGACCATATGTGTGTGGGTTTGTATCTGGGCTTTCTATCCTATTCCATCAATCTATATTTCTGGTTTTGTGACAGTACCATACTGTCTTGAGTACTTTAACTTTGTAGTATAGTCTGAAGTCAGGGAGTCTCATTCCTCCAGCTCCGTTTTTCTTTCTCAAGATTGTTTTGGCTATTCAGGGTCTTTTGTGTTTCCATACAAATTGTGAAATTTTTTGTCTATGAAAAATACCATTGGTAGTATGATAGGGTTTGCATTGAATCTGTAGATTGCTTTGGGTAGTATAGTCATTTTCACAATTTTTATTCTTCCAATCCAAGAACATGGTACATCTCTCCATCTATTTGTATCATCTTTAATTTCTTTCATCAGTGTCTTATAGTTTTCTGCATGCAGGTCTTTTGTCTCCTTAGGTAGGTTTATTCCTAGTTATTTTATTCTTTTTGTTGCAGTGGTAAATGGGAGTGTTTCCTCAATTTCTCTTTCAGCTATTTCATCATTAGTGTATAGGAATGCAAGAGGTTTCTGTGCATTAATTTTGTATCCTGCTACTTTACCAAATTCATTGATTAGCTCTAGTAGTTTTCTGGTAGAATCTTTGAGATTCTCTACGTATAGTATCATGTCATCTGCAAGCAGTGACAGTTTTACTTCTTCTTTTCCAATTTGTATTCCTTTTATTTCTTTTTCTTCTCTGATTGCCATGGCTAGGACTTCCAAAACTATGTTGAAAAATAGTGATGAGACTGGACATCCTTGTCTTGTTCCTGATCTTAGCGGATGGTTTCAGTTTTTCACCATTGAGAATGATGTAGGCTGTGGGTTTGTCATATACGGTCTTTATTATGTTGAGGTAATTTCCCTCTATGCCTAGTTTCTGGATAGCTTTTGTCATAAATTGGTGTTGAATTTTGTCTAAAGCTTTTTCTGCATCTGTTGAGATGATCATATGGTTTTTATCTTTCAATTTGTTAATATGGTGTATCACACTGATTGATTTGTGTATATTGAAGAATCCTTACATTCCTTGGATAAACCTCACTTGATTATGGTGTATGATCCTTTTAATGTGTTGTTGGATTCAGTTTGCTAATATTTTGTTGAGGAGTTTTGCATCTATGTTCATCAGTGATACTGGCCTGTAGTTTTCTCTTCTGGTGACATCTTTGTCTGGTTTTGCTATTAGGGTGATGGTGGCCTCGTACAATGAGTTTGGGAGTGTTCCTCCCTCTGCTATATTTTGGAAGAGTTTGAGAAGGATAGGTGTTAGCTCTTCTCTAAATGTCTGATAGAATTCGCCTGTGAAGTCATCTGGTCCTCGGCTTTTGCTTGTTGGAAGATTTTTAATCACAGTTTCAAGTTCAGTGCTTGTGATTGGCGTGTTTATATTTTCTGTTTCTTCCTGGTTCAGTCTTGGAAGGTTGTGCTTTTCTAAGAATTTGTCCATTTCTTCCAAGTTATCCATTTTATTGGCATATAGTTGCTTACAGTAATCTCTCATGATCCTTTGTATTTCTCCAGTGTCAGTTGTTACTTCTCCCTTTTATTTCTAATTCTGTTGATTCGAGTCTTCTCCCTTTTTTTCTTCATAAGTCTGGCTAATGGTTTATCAATTTTGTTTATCTTGTCAAAGAACGAGCTTTTAGTTCTATTGATCTTTGCTATCATTTCCTTCATTTCTTTTTCATTTATTTCTGATCTTATCTTTATGATTTCTTTCCTTCTGCCTACTTTAGGGTTTTTTGTTCTTCTTTCTCTAATTGCTTTAGGTGTAGGTTTATGTTGTTTATTTGAGATCTTTCTTGTTTCTTGAGGTAGGATTGTATTGCTATAAACTTCCCTCTTAGAACTGCTTTTGCTGCATCCCATAGGTTTTGAGCCATCGTGTTTTCATTGTCATTTGTTTCTAGATATTTTTGAGTTCCTCTTTGATTTTTTCAGTGATCTCTTGGTTATTTAGTAGCGTATTGTTTAGCCTCCATGTGTTTGTATTTTTTACAGTTTTTTTTCCTGTACTTGATATCTAGTCTCATAGCATTGTGTTCGGAAATGATACTTGATATGATTTCAATTTTCTTAAATGTTCCAAGGCTTGATTTGTGACCCAAGATATGATCTATCCTGAAGAATGTTCCATGAGCACTTGAGAAGAAAGTGTATTCTGTTGTTTTTGGATGGAATGTCCTATAGACATCTTGTTTAATATGTCATTTAAAGCCTGTGTTTCCTTATTTATTTTCATTTTGGATGATCTGTCCATAGGTGAAAGTGGGGTGTTAAGGTTCCCTACTCTTATTGTGTTATTGTTGATTTCCCCTCTTATGGCTATTAACATTTTCCTTATGTATCGAGGTGCTCCTATGTTGGGTGCATAAATATTTACAATTGTTATACCTTTTTCTTGGATTGATCCCTTGATCATTATGTAGTGTCCTTCTTTGTCTCTCGTAATAGTTTTTATTTTAAAGTCTATTTTGTCTGATATGAGAATTGATGCTCCAGCTTTCTTTTGATTTCCATTTGCATGGAATATCTTTTTCCATTCCCTCACTTTCAGTCTGTATGTGTCCCTAGGTCTGAAGTGGGTCTCTTGTAGACAGCATATATACAGGTATTGTTTTTGTATTCATTCAGCCAGTCTATGGCTTTTGGTTGGAGCATTTAATCCATTTACATCTAAGGTAGTTATTGATATGTATGTTCCTATTAACATTTTCTTAATTGTTTTGGGTTTGTTTTTGTAGTTCATTTCCTTCTCTTGTGTTTCCTGACTAGAGAAGTTCCATTAGCATTTGTTGTAGAGCTGGTTTGGTGGTACTGAATTCTCTTAGCTTTTGCTTGTCTGTAAGGGTTTTAATTTCTCTGTCAAATCTGAATGAGATCCTTGCTGGGTAGAATAATCTTGGTTTCAGGTTTTTCCCTTTCATCACTTTAAATATGTCCTGCCACTGCCTTCTGGCTTGCAGAGTTTCTGCTGAAAGATCAGCTGTTACCCTTATGGGGATTTCTTTGTATGTTATTTGTTGCTTCTCCTTTTGTGCTTTTACTACTTTTTCTTTGTATTTAATTTTTATAGTTTGATTAATATGTGTCTTGGCATGTTCCTCCTTGGATTTATCCTGTATGGGACTCTCTGCACTTCCTGGACTTGATTGACTATTTCCTTTCCCATGTTAGGGAAGTTTTCAACTATAATATCTTCAAATATTTTCTCAGTACCTTTCTATTTCTCTTCTTTCTGGGACCCCTATAATTCCAGTGTTGGTACATTTAATGTTGTCCCAGAAGTCTCTGAGACTGTCCTCAATTCTTTCATTCTTTTTTCTTTATTCCACTTTGTGGTAGTTATTTGCGCTATTTTCTCTTCCAGGTCACTTATCCGTTCTTCTGTCTCAGATATTCAGCTATTGATTCCTTCTAGAGAATTTTTAATTTCATTTATTGTGTTGTTTCATTGTTTGTTTGCCCTTTAGTTCTTCTAGGTCCTTGTTAAATGTTTCTTGTATTTTCTCCATTCTATTTCCAAGATTTTGGATTATCTTTACTATCATTACTCTGAATTTTTTTCAGGTAGACTGTCTATTTCCTCTTCATTTGTTTGGTCTGGTGGGTTTTTACCTTGCTTCTTCATCTGCTTCATATTTATCTGTCTTCTCATTTTGCTTAAATTACTGTGTTTGGGGTCTCCTTTTTGCAGCCTGCAGGTTCACAGTTCCTGTTGTTTTTGGTGTCTCCCCCCAGTGGATAAGTTTGGTTCAGTGGGTTGTGTAGGCTTCCTGGTGGAGGGGACTGGTGTCTGTGTTCTTGTGGATGAGGCTGGATCTTGTCTTTCTGGTGGGCAAGACTGCACCCGGTGGTGTGTTCTGGGGTGTCTGTGAACTTATTATGATTTTAGGCAGCCTCTCTGCTAATGAGTGGAGTTGTGTTCCTGTCTTGCTTGTTCTTTGGCATGGGGTGTCCAGCACTGGAGCTTGCTTGTCGTTAAGTGGAGCTGGGTCTTAGCATTGAGATGGAGATCTCTGAGAGAGCTCTCGCCAATTGATATTACATGGGGCCGGGAGGTCTCTGGTGGTCCAATGTCCTGAACTCAGCTCTCCCATCTCAGAGGCTCAGGCCTGACACCTGGCTGCAGCACCAAGACCCTATCAGCCACAAGGTTTTTAATTCTTCTGATTCCCACAGGTCTACTTCCCATCTGTGTTTCAGCCAGTCACACAGCTGCTAGGGTTGGAGGGTCTCCTGCAGAGGTGGGAGGCAACTATGGCTCACCGTGGGGAGAAGGACACTGGCAGCAGAAGTTCTGGGAAGTACTCTTTGGTGTGAGACCTCCTGGAGTCCTGATAATATAGTTTTTTATTTTTGCAATAAATCTTTGCAGCAGCAGTGAGTGCCTCTGGGCACTTGGGGCTGAGGCAATGCTCCGTCTGCTCTTGAAAGAATTCTACTCTTGAAAGAATGCAAAAGCCCTATGTAGGCTGAGACAATGGGCTGCTTATTACAAGACATTGTGTGTTGGAGCTGATATGTACAAGCAAAGATAAGCAAGGGCCATTGTCAGTGATGGGAAGACACAAGGGTGGTGGAAGACTCAGGAAAAATGGAAGGAAGAGGAGAGAGCCTTTCTGTGCCAGGCAGGTGGTATGGCAGAGACAATTTCCCTCAGGGTCTTTGATCTCCTAGGGTCATTAGTTTGGAGTGTGCTTCATAGAGAAGAAAGGAAAACCTCCAGGTACTGTAGAAGTAACACCTTACATGCTCTTTAAGAATAGAATCTTCTCAACAGAAGGGAACAAATAAAAATAGTGTTCTGGGGCTTCCCTGGTGGCTCAGTGGTTGAGAGTCTGCCTGCCGATGCAGGGGACGCAGGTTCGTGCCCCGGTCCGGGAAGATCCCACATGCCGCAGAATGACTGGGCCCGTGAGCCATGGCCGCTGAGCCTGTGCGTCCGGAGCCTGTGCTCCACAACGGGAGAGGCCACAACAGTGAGAGGCCCACGTACCGCAAAAAAGAAAAAAAAAATAGTGTTCTGATGGATTTTCAAAACTCCTTCACAAGTAGTCCAGACAACTGGACCCCAGAGGGCTGGGTGGGACTTCAGTACCTCCTAAAAATTTGACCTCTTAGCTCTCTTGAAATAATGATCTCTGAGTGAATGAGAGAGTGAGTGATGGAGTCATTCATTCAATCCATTCTCACCAAATACTGTCTGTCCTGGACCTTGTCTTCTGACGTGTGCTGGGCAGATAAAAATGTATGAGACATCTCGGATCTTGAAGCCAAGACAGTGTTTCCCAAGGAATGGTGCACAGATTACCTAAATCTGAATCACCTGAACACTTGTGCTAAAAATGCAGATTTCTGGAATCCACCCTAGATTAGTCAAATCTTCATTTTAACAAGTCCCTCAGTCATAGATATGAACAGAAAGCTTAATAACCACTGCTTTGATGGAGACATATAAGAATCTGGCTCTAAGTAGGAGAGTGAATGTGTATATGTGGCAGTGAGTGAAACTATGTGTATGCATACACGTTAAAGCCACGAGGACATGCTGTGAAAATATATGCAAGAGCATATGTGAATGTATGTGGTGATGCCTGGCAGTAAGCACAGTTATACTTGGTGCTCTGTTACCTAATTGAAGGAAGCAAAGGATCATACCCTGAGTTTCTGAACTGAAAATGGCCCATGCTCCATCCGGAGCAAGCTTGAGGATCAGATGTATGAAGAAGCACCCTGTCTTACAATTTAGTCTGCAATCCATGGGATAGAAAATAAGTGAACATTTTTGAGACTGTCAGTGTTGTAGCAACAGCAGTATTCGGAGACATATGGATCTGGACTTGTGTTTGGGCTGTACTGCTTATCACCTGTGTGATCTTGCTCAAGAAGCATGCTCACAGAGCCTTCCTGTCTCTGTCTGAAGAATGGGAGTAAAAGCAGCAATCCTTCAGGATATCATGATGACATTAGGTCAGCCTTGGTGACCAGATGAATAAGACATGAGGGAATGCAAAGTCGCAGGACTTGAGGAGTGAGATCCAGCAGGCTGGAGGATTGCCCTCTAATAAATACATCTCTGGGGGTCTTGGGCACAAACTCATGAGTTCACAGTGAAGGGGTTGAAAAGCCTGGCTTTTCCCTTTCCCTTACAAGAAGAGTGATCCATCAAGTCATGGACTTCCTTAAGAGATGCCATGGTCTCTTTTAGCAGAAACTGAACCATGGAGACCCATGCTGCATCTACCAGCAGGACTTTGACCTTGGGCATCTGTCATCCCCCAGCACCAGGAGTCCATGATTCTGAGACTCTGGATTTCTCTAGTCTCCCAGTGTCTTATTATTGGCAGAGTCATGAGGACATGCCCAGCTCCCACAGCAAGTCTAGTTTTCACCCAATTGCATCACTAAGAATAGCTCTAAGAAGCCATCGGAGGTTGCCAGGAGAAGGTCATACACACAAACATGAGTTACATCCAGCTCCCCTCCCCAGTGAATGTGCCACACCAGGTTGGAAGAGATGTGGTCTTCACCACGGGACCTTTCCCAAATGCACCCTGGAACAGGATGGGGGCAGCACTCAGCTCGACTTACCATGTTCCAACAGCTTCCTACCTACCTGGCTGCCATATGTTCAGGATCATTTGATTGCCAGATGTATGTCAAAGTTTTCCTTTTTAAATGTAATTTTCCCCAGAATTTATTGGCATCCTACAATGCTGCTTCTTGGCTGCAGAAGCAGTTTTTCTGCCTTTTGGGCCCAAAATAGAAACCACACACAACCTTGACAGTAATCATGACCAAGGAGAGAGAACACACATCTATTTATAAGGCACCTGAAGGTGAGTTCTTCTTTTGTGCTACTGCTTTGAAGATAAGGTCAACAAAGCTGGGAATATCAGCCTTACTGACTGTGTAATTTTATTAAAACCCAATGCAATCACAAATATATAATACATACTAAAATATTAGATATTATGGATAACGTTTATTACTTTGAGTTTAAGAGTTTTTTTTAGATCACGTATTTTGTTTTTTGTGTTACGCCTCATTTCTTGCTGTTGTTGTCACATTCAGGGTGAGATCTGAGCATCTCATGATCTGATGTATGTTAACAATATCCAGGCACAGGTTCATACAGATGAGTGTACTGCACGGATAGATGATAGAAAAACTCTCAAGAATTTTATTCAACCAAAGCACCAACATATGTTTTTGGCCTCCAGGAAGCACTTCTTGGAATGGAAATCACATTCATGTTTAAAAATTCTTACTCATTTTCATTTGAAGAATTTAGACAGATAATCAACATTTTTGTTTTCCTTTTCAACTCCTGGAAGTTGGCCTGGCAGCCTGAATGGACCCAACAGGTAACAACCAACTCAGCTCTTAGAAGAAAAGCATCCATATGTCACCTCCACCTCACCATTTCTCAAAGCTGGTCTCTTCTTTCCTTTCTGCTACCAATCTGAGGCTACAGCATTCCTGGGTCATTTCTTTATTACCTGGCTTATTTGTTCAAGAGCTGATGGATGGAAAAACACACTGCCTGTTCAAACCTACAAAACAAAAATACTGCTGGGGTACCCAAGGGTAGCCACTGGAAAATTCACTACTCTGGGACTTTATTAATGCAATCTCAATTGTATTTAAGAAAGAACATGCAGATAGTGATGCTTTGGATCTCAAGATAATGTCAACGCCATTCACTCTTATGCTGTCTCTGCTGAGCATTTTGCTGGAGACTAACTCAAGGCGTCTAGGGCAGGGTCTGGATGCCAGCTGGTGTTGAGATGGAGTTTTCCCTCTAGAGTAATCAATTATTGTTTCCCAAGACAAACTTGTAGAATGCTGCCAGCACAGTGGGTGAAGAATCTTGGAGCTGGAACTCTTTCCCAGATGTAGCGGTCATCCCATGTATATGTGGTGATGATGAACCAGAGAGGCAAGGAGAAGAAAGAGCGACTACTGAAAGTAGGTCTTATGTAAAGAAAAGTTATAAAACAGGTAGCAATGATATTACATAGATTACATATAAGTTGTTGTCAGCTGGGTGATATTGAAGAAATCATAGACAGATTTCCAGGGACCAGTGGAAGGAATGGATCTTAGGTCTATATGTTCCAATTCCCTAATTAATAGGCAACAGCTTTGATGGAGAAACTTTTATATGCAAAACACTATACCACTGCAGAAAAATATAAAAATAACAACCCAAACTCTTACCTCAAGGAATTTACAGGACTTGAGTAACATTTTAAGGAGCTGTAACATAATAACAAATAATAATAAAACAAGGTAATATATGATAATTGTAATCACTTTTTTTTTCTGCTTTGAGCACATACCATGAGTCAAGTATTTTGCTAACCCTTTATGCACACAATTTCCATTAATTGCTTTTTAAAAAAATGCAATTATTTTTAAAAATTATTTTAAAAATAAGTCAACACTATTAAGATCCCCACTTTACAGATGAAGAAACTGAGATTCAGAGCAGTGCTAGAACTAGGTGAAGCGAGTGAGGCATTTGCCTTGGGTGTAAAATTAAAAAAGACTCTCCCCCAAAAAACCAGTAATCAAGACTTATAAAAATCAGAAGTAATGTAAAAAAATTCACAACGAACAGAATCTCAAAATTTTGACTAAAGACAGGATTGGTATTGACGATTTTTCCCTTTGCCTCAGGCTCCAATCTGGCGTGGGGCAGTGTTGGTTCAGAGCACTGGTTAGAAGACTTTCCAAAGCTCATAAGACAGTCAGTGCTGCATTTGGCCTAAGAGATTTGATTTTTCCAGCTTGAACTTCCAATCCCTGCTCTCCAAGTGGGAAGGTCAGGTGTCTAACCTTGCTTATGTGGATCTTAGGCAGGAGCTGTCAGGGGAAGCCTCTCTTGCCCAGATCTGCAAGTGGGTTAAGACAGAGCAGATGTGCAAAGTCAGAAGATAAAAGGCAATGGGCCAAGTCCTATCTGCTGGAGAGGAAAGTCCAGCTGGGCTTGGGGAAACTGTTGTGAAATACAGAGATTGAGAGGCTATTGTGGGGAGCAGGAGAGCAGTGGCTGGGCAGGCGACTGGGAGTCAGGAATGGATATATCACTGAGTGAGGAAAGGACTTTTATGAATTCCAAGAAAAATGATGTGCCAGTAGCTCCATGAAAGGGCCCAAGGATGGAGTAGAAGGGCATCTTGGACCACAGAGCCTTGACTCAAGATTGGCAATCTATACAGCCAGGACTTGCAACTTAATGACCACACCAAGCTTTCCTGTCTCCAGAGAAAAGGTGATTGCCTTATTCACTTCTTCCCACACCCCTGCCCCCACAAATATTTGATCCCTGGAATAGGACTGCGTGGGTTAATCGCTCCCTGGGGACAGGGTGGACCCTGTCTTACAGACTCAGAAAGATTCCTCTCTGCTGAACATCTGAGAGCTTGGTAAGAGCATTTCACTAAGTGGGGCTTCTTACCTACTTGTCCATTTGTTTTTAACAACCTTAATCATTCCTTGGTGCTCAACCAGTTGGACTTGTCTTCAGAGGGGCAAATATTATTGCTCAAAATCCAATGACAGCCCCAGCAAGGGGCTGCAGGTGGGGAATGAGTGTAGGAGATGGATTTCCAATCAAGGAAATATGGAATTTCACTTACAAACTAATGGAATGCAAATGCTTTTGGAATTCCATACCAGAGAACACCCCAAGGAGCCCTTCCCGAGTGTCCTCACATTACTGCCTGTTGTGATAATATCCAGGTTAATGCAAGAGACGTTTCCCTAGATGCCCAGGTAATCTAGAAAACATGTTATTCTGATTTCAAGGGGGAGTCACCTAACCGGCCTGGAGATGTGAAGCTCTAACTTTCTGCTTTTCTCACCATTCCACTGACCTTCACAAAATAAGTGACTTCAATGAGGAGTGTTCCCTTTTATTTTGTATCACCAGACTTCAGAGCCCTCAATACTGCATGAAGCACTGGGGCCTCTCTCCCCCTGGCTCCACCTCCCACACGAAAAAGCTTAGGCATGGAGCCAGCTAACTTGCTTGGCTATTGGCACCTTGAAGTGGAAGTAAATCCCTAATCTTCTGATTTATTATTTCCTGTTCTTCAAAGAGAGGGGAAGGCAGCAATTCTTGATGGATTTAGGCAGTTAGTCACTGTACAAATCCATCTCTTGTCTCACCCCCAATTCAGGGGAATAATATTTTTTTTCCCTGAGTTACATAAGACATGATAGAAAGCATTTCAGAACCCTCTCTGCCTCAGGACCGATTTCTTGCAGTAAATCTATAGAAAATCTATCGCAGTTTCTAAAATAAGTGTCCAGGCTTTGGAAATAGGTCTTACAGTGTGAGGAAGCTGTAGTTCACTCATGTGTTAACCTTGCCATCACTTCCTCTCTTTCCATCATCTCTCTGTCTTCAGTTCTCATGTGGTTCCATCCAAATCACAGGTGTGCAGCTGTTTGTATTTCTGGAAGTAGAGCTGTGTTTAAGACCTGGGGAATTCCGAGCTCAATTTTAAGTCAAAAACATACCAGGGGAATGAGGTTAAACTTAGTGTGAACTGGACAGTTTCACAAATAGCCAAAGGACTAAGATCATTACTAACTAGAGTTTCCCACACACACATTGTGTTGTCCTTGTTGACTAAGGCAGCTGGTAATGATGTTAATCCCTTGAGGTTTTACCCATATCTGTGTTGTTCTTCATGCTTCTGGGAATGCCAATTCCTGTCTTAAAAGATTCAGTTGTCCTTAATCTATGGCTGTTCAACTTATAAGTACCCACAAGCATTAACAAACATAAGAAAGTGTTATAGTAGTCCCTACTGTACACATGCGCATACACACTGACTTTTGATCACAAACAGAACATATCTGGACAGTGATTGACTGAGACATATCTGCCTTTGTAAGTCTGGAGGACTAGTCAGGTTTGTGAGTCAACATCTTCTAATCCTGGCTGTGAAATACCCAGTTCTAGGCATATGGTTCATTTTGCCTCTAATTCTGGGACCAACCAAAGTCCAAAGCTATTGAGACCCTAGGTTACCATTTGAATTTCATTCAAGTTCAAGTTCATCTTGAACCTCTTTCTCCTGCTCTGACCTTGAAATTAGCCTCCTAAGAGATGGTGGCCACCTACTTCCTGGCCCCTAAAGTTGATGGACAGCTTGGGATTCCAGAGACCCTCTGCTGTACTTCTGATTGTACCTCTGCCAGTAGCTTGGCTACCTTTCTGGATGACCCAGACCCTTGTGTTGATTTGACTTTGCACTTCTGTGTTTGGATTTTACTAGCGTGGGTCTTAGTCCTGCTGAGGGCCTGTCATTATTCAAGAAGTGACTTCTCTAGGGCAGGTGGAAGAAGATTGACATGTTCTGATCCTTGAAAGGAATAGAGGGAAAAAACAAAAGAAGGTATATTGACTATTATCCTCTCTCCCTCCCTTTCCCTCCAGCCCTTCTCCCTCCCTCCTCAGCTCCCTTTCTTCCCTCCCTTCTATCCTTTCTTCCTTCTTCTTTCCTTCTTTCCTTCTTTTCAGTCAATAAACATAACATGTTAACTACATATTGATACTTTGTAAAAACTTGCAAATCTGATTGGAGAGAACTTCCCCCACCCCCAGTTTTGCCTCAAACACACACACACACACACACACACACACACACACACACACAAGTGACAAAAACGATTAAAGTGAATATTAAGCACCAAAATGAATGATACAAATAGAAACAGTTCTACTAGTTGAAAGGAAAGCAAGGTAGCACCTGAATCAATCTTAGAATAAAAATGAATATCATATGTAATACTATCTATTAATTATTGACCAATTTTATATCTGTATAAGACAAGGAGTTTTTCTATAGCAATCACTGCTCAGGAATTTTCTGTTCACCAAATGGTTGCTGTCCCTATGTTGTGTGTCTGTGTGTGTGTGTGTGTGTGTGTGAATTCTAGAGGGGGTTCTTTGAGATTTCTCTAAAACCCACATATCTATGAGGTAGGAATCATTCTTAATTCACCGATGAGGAAACCAAGGCTTACAGCAATTAAGTAACTTTTATAACTAGTAAGTGGCAGGGCTGAGTGTGCTACTCTGAGGAAGGAACAAGTGATAAGACTTAGAAGGTAAGCCAGGAGCCATCTGTGGAAGTTCATGAATGCTGGAATGAAGAATTCAAGCTTGAATGAAAGGCAATAAGGAATCCTAGTAATTGTTTGGTGGAGAAGTAATTCAGTGACCTCAGTTTTAAGAAGATTAATTTAGCCAAAAGAGCTAGATGCATCGGGATAGAGAGAGAAAAAGAAATTTAGCAACAGACAAATGACATCCATTCTATCAATATGATCCTTTCCCTTCATCATTCCAATCAGATAGAAACAGAGCACAGGAACTTAATGACTGTCATGGAAAATCCTCCCCACATGCATTTCTAAGAAAAGTGGGTTTTTGTTTTTTTCCCTCAGCTGTTTGCCCTTAGAACAATACCCCAAAGTGTTTCCTTCCCTCCAATTTTAACTACTAAAGTATGTAATATGACTCCAATATTTGATTTAAAAGAGAGAAAGAAAGAAAAAGAGAGAAAGAAAGAAAAGAAAGAAAGAAAGAAGGAAAGAAAAGAAAGAAAGAAAGAAAGGAAGGAAGGAAGAAAGAAAGGAAGAAAAGATCCATCAAAGCAAAATAGTAGTTCCCTCTGATCTCACACTATTTCTGATGAATCAGTATGGGGTAAGGAACTCTGTACTAACGGAGTGAAACATGCTCAAAATTGCACCAACAAAAGATGGAATTTTGCCAGGAGCTGCTAACAATTGAGACAGCTTAACATTTGTTATTTGATGGAGAGAGTTCCAGGGGAGATTTCAGCTAAGCTGAGGGAAAGCTCCCTTTCTGCTCAGGCTATTTGCTAGGTCACAGGATGGGGTCTCAAAGGATATAGAATGAGTGAGCTTATCCCCATGGAGGCCAATGCCCTTCCCAGAAGAGTTAAGTCCAGTGGTTTCTCCAGGAAAAGGACACAGAGGAGTCAGGGATGGGTGGGTGTGCTGACTAATCTATAAAACCAGTGTCCCAGGAGGAGCAGAAGTTGAAACCATTTGTTTATAATTAGAGATGCAGTGGGCTGTGTGACTTGAAATTTCACGACTCAACGTCCTTGGTGAAAATGCTCAATAATAATTCAGAAAACAATCAAAAGCTTGGGCAAGAAATATTTGAATGTATATCAGGTATCCTCTTCTCAAGCAAGACCAGTACAGGTCTTCTGATAAGTTACCACTTTGAAGACTAAAATGAAACCTACTTCCAAGTTCTCCCTTCAGGACCTGCTGTTTCACTGGAGTTGGTACTATTTACAGCAAGAGGCTCCCAGACCAGGGTGGGACACAGTGAGGCAGATCTACACGTCTCCAGACTTCCTGTCAGAGTTGACTTTTGAAAAATGTGCTCCCTGGGATTCCAGAGTCTGGAAACAAATGCAACTGACATCTGCAACAATAAAAATTAGAGACAATAAAATAAAATAGAGACCAGCTCAATGTTTACCATTAGATAAAAATTAGAGACCAGCTCAATGTTTACAATAAAAAATTAGAGACCAGCTCAATGTTTACCATTAGAAAGCATTTGGGGACTTCTGGTCTGAAATTTTCATTGAAACCCAGACGCATGAAACCATGCTTACAATATAACGTTAAGCAGGGGGAAAAAAATCAAATTTTTAAAATACTGATTTCAAATACTGATGCAGGTGGACAGGACTAGGATAGAATTTGCAAACACAAAAATAGTTAATTTAGGTTTAAGACTTTTAAAACATCATGAGAAAATGTTTTGTCCAATGTCCTTAAGTGTTGCTGTTTTATTATTTTACATTTTTTAAAGTGGATCAAAACAACATCTGTTTTATAGAATTGAGTTTTCATCAGTAGATTGGTTTTGAGAGAGTTGGGTATGATTTTCAGCCGCTTCCCATCCCCCCAAAATTGTTATGAAGAATAAGTGAGTTAACAATGGACAGCAATTAGCATAGTGCCTAGCACATAGTGGATCATCCTGTTATTTTCATTATCATTATTATTGGTACTCATCTCAAATGGAGCCTAAACTCACCATATCCCCTAAGTTTCTATACTTGATTTGCTTTCCCCAGTGGTGGTCAGCTTCAGCTCTGGGTGTTTCCTCTTTTCATTACTAAAATCCCGATCTCAGTTTGCGGTAGCCTACCTGGGTGAATTTTGATAAACCTGATCCCTCTTGGTACTGCATGTATGGCAAGATATAGTTAATATAAACTAAGTGTCTTGTTGAATTACATCGTGAGTGTATTAGAAAAAGAGAATTGTGCTGAGAACATGCATTTCACGAAATGCCCACCTTTGCCGCCACTACATTTGTTAAAAATATCTGAAGGAATTTTCTGTTTGTTAACATCTGTGATGTCGGCTATTCTAGAGAGATCAGTCCAAAGAGTCCAACCTCCAAAGCAAGTGGACACTGACAGCTCTCATTTGGTATCTTTTATAAAGCATTTTCCTATGTCAAAATAAGTCCTCAGTGGAAGATTCAGATTCATTGATAATTATCTTCTATGCATTCCAAGGCCTTTTACTCTGAAGAACATCTATTAAATTAAAAATATATTTTAGGGTTTCCCTGGTGGCGCAGTGGTTGAGAGTCCGCCTGCCGATGCAGGGGACATGGGTTCGTGCCCCGGTCCGGGAAGATCCCACATGTCGCGGAGCGGCTGCACCCCTGAGCCATGGCCACTGTGCCTGCGCATCCGGAGCCTGGGCTCTGCAACGGGAGAGGCCACAACAGTGAGAGGCCCACGTACCGCAAAAAAAAAAATATATATATATACATATATATATATATATATATATATATATATTCTCTCCCACCCTCTCCAGAGGGCAAGCATTTCACTATAGATTGCTAGCAACCAAGAATCAAAGCACATAGTCTCTTATTAGAAAAGAGTTTCCTGCTGCTGGGGACTGCCTCAGAAGAGGCTGAAGTCCATTCAATATCTGCAAAGAAGCAAAGCCCCAGGATATTCCCAAGCCTTCCCATCATTAAGGTACATGACACTTAGGAAGCTGTAAATGCATTCAATCAGTGCCCTGATTCTGGTACTCTATGGGGGAATCTGCAGTGTGGACTTCAAAACAGAAGCATCATCAACTTTTTATTAATTCAGCACACCTTTGCTGATCCTTACTGCATTGTATTGACTCTAAGATACAATTGTTGTTGTGTTTATTTGTTTCACATTTAAACGTCTCTGAAGTCAGGTGTTCAGAGAAACCAGGCAGCCTATGGACATACTTATAATTGCCTGTGCATGACCATCAACATTTTCAGAGTGTCAGTGGCTTGAAGGAAAATCCCAAGGACAAGAATTGAGATTCTTTCAAGAAATATTTCTTCACCAATATACTTGAAAGTCCAGAAGACAATATTGTGTGAGAAAAATTCAGATGACAGAGATCTGAGACAGAGAGTGATTCACAAGACTCAGACTCAAGTATAAAATGTTTTAAGAACACCTTAACCAATTTATTGTACAATTGTTTCTTTTTCCTATGCGCACAGGCATGATATATGGAAAATATCTATATCTAAATGAATCTAAAAGGGTACTTAACCATAAATCATAATTATGTTTTTTGTTTTTTTGTGTGGTATGCGGGCCTCTCACTGTTGTGGCCTCTCCCGTTGCGGAGCACAGGCTCCAGACGCACAGGCTCAGTGGCCATGGCTTGTGGGCTCAGCCGCTCTGCGGCATGTGGGATCTTCCCGGACCAGGGCACGAACCCGTGTCCCCTGCATTGGCAGGCAGACTCTCAACCACTGCGCCACCAGGGAAGCCCCATAATTATGTTTTTAAAATAAGAATAACCTAGTTTAAAAATAAGGAAAACTGTTTTAGAATAAAATCTATTATTCACCTAGGGAATATAGTCTTTTCTTGGCTTTAAGGGTTACACAAGTCAATGGCATGAAAAAACAAGGTGTACATTATATGTGGTTATTTATCCAGAAGACATCAGATTATCCAATACAGTGGTCTTCCTGTAAGTACCCCTATACCTTAGCAGGGCTGACTATGATTCCATGGTCTGATGAGTCTTCTACCTGATTTGAGAGTGGCAACCTCCTCTGAAATGAATTTTGGAGCAACACAATTTGAATAAGCTACAAACAAAAATGCACTCAATGAATTGGGAGATTGGGATTGACATATATACACTAATATGTATAAAATGGATAACTAGTAAGAACCTGCTGTATAAAAAAATAAATAAAATTCAAAAATTAAAAAAATATGCACTGATTATTAAAAAATAAGAAAAATATCACATTTATTGAAAATGTGGTAGACACTGTGCCAGGAATCTTGTATGCATTAGCTCATTCAATCCCAACAAGAAATCTGTGAGTCAGATATCCATATCTATAAATTACAGTTGACAAAAATTGACCAGAAGAGTTTTCTACTTGCTCCAAGTTACACAACTGGTAAAGTACAAATATGGGGTTTGAACTCCAAACACTAGGTTCTTTATTATATATTCTTAATACAAAGTATTGAATTATCCCTTAATCAATCTACGCCAAGAATCATCCCACACACAAACACACAAACTAAATTGCTAAACCCACAAACTAAGAGCAAATAATGAAATGTTTATATAAGTCAAAAGAAATATTGAGCCAAGTAATCACTTATTTCATCAGAGAATGCATTAAAACATAAAATGATTGATGATGATGTAAAAGAAAGTGATCAGTGGACCTCGGGATCTTGACATTGTGTGATACATGAGCCAAACTTGTTATGGAAAGTCCTGAAATTGTTTAACCTGTGTGAGTGAGGGGTGGGAGGTCATGCTTTTCAGGTTGCTGACAAATTTTTCTATTTAAGAGAAAAAAACACTTCTATATATGTTGTACTCCCTTCTCCAACATAAGCTCAAGATTCACGAGGAGAGAAATACTTTCATAGCGTTCATTTAACCTCAATGAGAACGCATTCTGATCATAAGGTTTCTGAACTTGAAATAGGCTTTATACAGAATGGCTCACATTTTAAACACCAGGTACAATGACTGCATCATGAGAAGCTGATCTCACAATTTGAGACGCAATAGGTAAGAGAAGAAGTTTGAACAGAGATATCACTCAGTAGATGATAGTACTTAAAAAGAAATATTAAAAATACTCAGCCTTGATAGCCTTCAATGAGGAAACTAAACTAACAAAAGTGAAATTATTAATACACAGTGCAGATAAGGTGAAGCTTATATGCACCTATTTTATGTGAAAGAATATAAATCATATTCTTTATAAATATTGATGGTAGGATTGAAACCTAGACTTCCTAGTCCCACGCCATCTCCATCACAACATAATGCCTTTCTGAGACATTGAAAAACCTTCTTTTGTACCTGGACATAGCCAATAGTTTACCCTGCATTAATTTTAAAGAGTTTAACAAACTTGGGCTTGGTTCAGACTGGTATGAACCAAGAGAGAACATCAAATGTATGGAAGAGGAAAAATAACAAGTATCTAGGTAAATGCATATAATTGAAGTTAGCTGGGAAACAGCTCAGTAGACCTAGAGATGGATCCATGACACCAGGATCTCATTCTATGGCTTCACGCATAAACAAACCTGTGCAGATTCTCTAAGAAGGAGGTTGTAAAGAACCAGGGAGAGCGAGTCAGGGGATGATTAAGTGGGCCTTGCTTCTAGAAACTCAGAAGTGAAATGGAATGCTAACCAGGGAACACATGCAGAAGTCCAACTGCAGTGTTTGGGAGGTATGGGTGGGGAATGGAGTGTTGTAGAAAAGGGCTCAGATAAACCCATATATTGACTTCCAAGACAGTTGCAGAAGGGCTCACTCTAAACCTCTATGCAGGGCACAGATAAGCACCCTGCTGATCTGAGGTTTTAGTAGGGGGGTCTCAGTTGTTCCAAATGAGAAACATGTTGTTGGACTAGTCTCAATTAAATTACCCTGGACATAGTCCCTTAACTTTATGTACCTTCTAGAATTTCAACCCTGTGCTTTTTTGTCCTCGGCTGATCTCTAGTGTGTTGGAGGAAGACCATACAATGCAAAAGCAGAATGGGGGATTGCCTATGCTATATATTTTGAGAGAGGAAGGGGAGACTCCTTTTGCCTTCAAATTCCTACCACTTGTATGCTAGTATGTGGAATTTCATTATCTCTTTGGGTTATTGCTACTTCTCAAAGATCTTCTTATCTATCTTTTATCTATCTACTATTCTGCCTATCTTTCTTCTTATCAGATCTATCTTAACTTGCCATAATGTCTGAGAAGGATGACTCCTTTAGCCAACATATATGATTTTCAGCTTCCACAGAAATAATGTACCTTATGAGTAAAAAATGGACAAGTACATTTTTAAAATAGAAAAGGAGAGAATTTGAAAGCATGAAAATCTAGAATGAGAAGGAGGAGAGAGAGAGAGAGAGAGAGAGATGGCTATGTTATTTGGGTTATATGGAGGAGTTGTAGGAGTGTTAAAAAATAGTGCAGCCTCTGTCCTTTTTGGCATAGCTATTATGTGCCAGGCACTGTGCCAACTGCTTTATATGTACCATTTCATGAACAACTCTTTCAAGTAGTTGTGCTTTTCTCCATTTTAAAGATGAGGGACTTGAGGATCTGAGAGCCAAAAACTAGTTACTCAGTAAGTGAAAAACAGTAAGGTTCTGAGTTCTGTTTTCACTGCTCCAAAACCCTTTCTCTTCCCTTTATGTTGGTCTCTCTACAAAACATTTCCAAAGACATACCCTGCCTCATGGAATCACAAATGGCAGTTCTGAAAAGAATGTATGATCTCTACAGCCCAACCCTCTCCTTTTACAGATGGGAGGCCAAGGAAGTAGTATGAGTTGCACACTGAGCAAAGGCATAAGCTGGGCAAGAAACCAAGTCTACTCTCTTTACTTCCACTCAAGAGTCTTCATACTGGGTCTCAAGGGAAGAATCAACACCATAACTGAGGGAGACTTGTAACTCATAACTGAGCTTTTCATATCATCCTCTTATTATGATATGCACAGATTAGACTGTTGACTTTAGAAACATTGCATCCAAACATTGTCTAAGTCATTTCTTTTTGCTATCTTCTTTAATACCTCACTTATTTGTAGAAAAATATAATTTTCTATTTTTTTTTACTTTTGTCATTATAAAATATTGGATAAATATTGAATTTACACAAAGCAAACAAATGAGTAATAACAATATCCAAAGAAATCATTTGGCTTACTTCTGCTGCTGTTGTCTCCCTCTTTTGAGTTTATGTTCTCTCTAACCTACCAGTATTTTTAACTCAAAAAAAATCGTTGTTTTTTTTTTCAACTTTAAAAGTTTGCTCATAAGTGCTCTGAATATGTTTACTAGGAAAAAAATTTAAATAAAAATCATTGTTCAGATGTCACTCATATCAATCATTTCTTTGCAACAGCTGTAGAGTAGAAATAATTGCAATCATGTGCCCTATACTTGAAGGAGGAGAAAAAAATAGATTACTTTAACAAGAGTCTGGAAGTGTCTAGGATTTTCAGACACCATCTTCTGTCCATCCATTTGTACAAAAATCCCAATGACTATTCCTCCAGCAATGTTTCCAATTATACAACACCCACATCCCTAGTAATCATCCCCTCCCATTGTCCCAATAAGCATACCCACTCATAGCTCATGCCTGATACCCATCCTGGCACAAGGATCAGGTTGAATCAACAGGGGTTGAAGCAGTGGCAAAATCAATCCAGTGCCAGATCTGAACTACAACAAGGCCAATGGGTAATAGGGGGCTAACTTACCACAACCACATGGAGTTTGAAAGTTTGTGCCTGGTGACTTCTCTCGACACAGACTTTCCTCGTACAAACTATAAGGTGCACAAGAAGCAATTAACAAACAGTAAAAAGAAAATAGCTAATAGGCAGATGGGTTTTATGGGACTCCAATCATAAATCTTTGCTCCAGGTTGAGAAAGCTGACATCTAGCCAACTCTAGTTGAATAAGCTCAAAACTTGTGTTAACTTTAGGACCCTATCACCTACTATAGCACTCAGAGCTGTGAAAATGATCTTCACTGACTACAAAATCATTATCTTGGTAAGCATTTTGCCCACCTACAAAAGAAAAGCCCTCATCCTTCCTCTCTCTTCATCATCGCCTCCATGTATCCAGGTACTTTAAGAGCACCAAGAAGCTCAAAACACTTACTCTTGTTTAGCTATACATTTTCCCTGCAAGAAGAGAAGTGCTTTGTGGTATTTGAGTAGGAATTTGGGAAGGTTAATGTTAGACTTTGCACTGAGGCCCATATTTACATTTTATGACACTGGCTGCAAGGTGATTTCAATAATTTGAACCTATTGCTTCTCTAACAGGACCAAGTACCAAGCATAAAGTTTTCAAGTACAATTATAAAAACAATTTATACAATCCTCCATTTTCTGAATGAAGAAAGTGTCTCCAAGGCATACTAAGGCTTAAATAATTTATTTAATCATCTACATCTTTGATGCTTACTATGAACATGAAGGTGCTCCACCCAGACCCCTCTTTAAGGGAAGACTTGCTGTCTAGCTGCGGGAATGCAGTCAGAAGAGAACTTTCAGTTGTAGTCTTCTTCAGGGTCTGCCTCCACTGCAGGATGCTGCCTTGCCCTAGCTCCATCCCCTCTTCCCAGGAAAGCCTGAATCCTGTGACTGGACAAGGCTGGAAAATAAAGACTTGACTATTTTGGTCCAAAGTGTTACACGCTGATGGAAATACTCACTCCAGAGCTCTCTGTTGGGTTGGCCAAGTCTACATGGTAGTTTGACTTTTCCCTCTGCTCCATCCTGTGTCCTTCTTTTCTTTCACAGGTGTTACTCTCTAATAAATATCTTGCATCCCAATCTCTATCTTGATGTCTGCTTCTGAACGACCCAGTTGCTGACCCCTACACAACTATCTAACCTCTCTCTCTTTACCCAGATCCAGCCTAGACTCTATAACTCACCTTGACATTGGCAAGGAACATTCAAAGAGTACATAGGTGAATGATTATCACATCTAGCTGCAGGTGGTAGTACTCAAACTCCAGTGTCCCAGATTCCTGGGCACAGGCTTCTAACCCAGAAAGTGAATGCCAGGTTTCCAATGACTCTGCTCTACTGAATTCTCAGCTTCTAAACTCAGGTTTCCTCAGAACTTATTCCCCAATATCCAATCTAAGATGGTGTTTATGATGCCAGTTATCTTTTACCAGGGGTCTATTGAGCATTGTCCCATAAAATTATTAATTGAATCTGTTCAATGACATGACAATGATACTAAAGGTCTCATTTTGCAATTATGCATAACATCTTCCTATTAGTGTTTCCTGACAAAACACTGTATGAGTGAAAACAAACACATCCCATGGACCATTGTGCTGCTTCTTGCTTTGATGTTTGCCAAATGGCTACTAATAGATAGCCTGAACTCTTAACTGAGTGGATATTCACACCTTTCCTAAAACCTTCTAGGTGAACTGGACTTCTGATGGCAGATGTTCTTTGAATATGCCTTCTGTGCCTACTCATGGAATACCTAGCCCAGGACTCGCTCTCCTGTTCTGTGACAGGAAGACATCAAACCTGTAAGGGAAAGTTTTCTAGTGATTAAGAAGGAACCACCCAAGAGATGAAAATTGGTGAAAACTGGTTCAGATTATAACTCTGAATATAATATTTATACTTGCTGCATATTTGCTGATAACCCAAACTCAGGTCCCCTTTTCTTCTCAGCAATACTCTAATACTTCAGCAATAAACACATCCCATGTTGAGTCCTGTGCTGCTCTCTATAGCTCACTTTTATTTTTTTTTATTTTATTTTATTTTTTGCGGTACGCGGGCCTCTCACTGTTGTGGCCTCTCCCGTTGCGGAGCACGGGCTCCGGACGCGCAGGCTCAGCGGCCATGGCTCACGGACCCAGCTGCTCCGCGGCATGTGGGATCTTCCCGGACTGGGGCACGAACCCGTGCCCCTGCATCGGCAGGCAGACCCTCAACCACTGTGCCACCAGGGAAGCCCTATAGCTCACTTTTTTTTCACAGGTAGAAAAAAGCTGATAACCATTCACTGAGCAACAGCCTCTGTTTCAAAATCTTCCAATAACTATTGCCCAGTGATTCATTACTTCACCTACTTAACAAATATTAATTCATAATCAACTTATGTTCTCTAGTTGACTTCTCTTAACTAAGCTCTGTACTGTATGATTCCCATGCCACCTCTTCCCATGAAAATTTCACATAAGACATAATAAATTTTGAACTTTCTAGTGTTCTTCCCCATGTCTTTTCCAATTCAGTTAGAAGGATCACATTCACTTAGTTGCTCAAGCCAGACACTCATGTCCTCATCCTTGATTTCTCCCTCTCTTTCATTATCCATGTCTGTCCATCCATTTATCCATCCCAAGATCTTTCAGTTATAACACTTAGATCTCTGTTAAGTGATGTTCTTTTCTCCAGCTCTGAAGTTATCACCTTAGGCCAAGCCATCATCTCTCTCACTATTGCAGTAAAATCTCTTCTGAAAGCCTTCCTCTCTTGTCCTCCTCAAATCCATTCTCCACTGAGTAAGCAGACAGGGTGATCAACTTAAAATCTAAATCGACTTGTATAACTTTGTTGTTTAATTCAGTTTAATAGCACCTAGTAGCATTGAGAGCAAAATCCAAAATTTGTGCCATGGTCTACACCGTCTAGAGTGATCTAATCCTTGCCTACCTCTCCCATCATTACCAGCCCCCTTCATTCAATCCTCTGAAGGCACAGGGGCTTTCTTCTTGTTTCTCAAACCAGCCAAGCACTTTCTAGCTTCAGCGCCTTCATATTTGCTGTTCTCTCTACTGGGAATGTCCTCTCCCTGAATATTTCACATTCTTCAGATATTAACTTAAATGTCACCTCCTCAGAGATCTTTCTCCAACCACCTTATCTAAAATAGGCCACTTACTTCCACAACCTATTATCCTTTATTATAGTACCTGTTGTTTTCTTGCATGGAATTTCTTCCAATTTATGATTAATAAATGTGTTTGCTTATTCAATCTCTGTCTACTCCAGTAGACTGTGAGTTCCAGAGGGCGAGGAGCATTTTTCTTATTCAAAACATATCCCTAAGGCCTAGCACATTGTCTTGCCCATAACTTTTCGAATGAATGAAACTTCTTTCTCCTCGGCCCCCTTCTCCAGGCCGCCTATCAAGTTTCATGGTGTCACCGTCATGTTTAATCTTCTCTCCAGTCAATACAACTCCAACAACTTAACACTGCTGCTTTCAGTCCCTTCTCTCCACACCCTATGCTACTGCCATCATTTAGACACTTGTCATTCCACACTCAGACAACTACAATAGTCTGCAAGCAGGTCTCCCTAGGTCTGCTTTCTCCGTCTCTGTCCTCTGTACCCTGTCAGAGTGACCTTTCCAATATGCAAATCACTTTCAGGCTTAAACCCTTTAAATGGCTCCCTGTTGCCTACAGGATAAAGTTCAAACTTCTTAGGATAGCATGCAAGGTACTCGGAGATCTCACCCTGCCTTCCCCTCTGGCTTCATCTCTCAGTCTTCTCTGACAACCCCATCTCCACCATCTCTGAACATTCTGTCCCTGCCTCCCACCATCCTGTGCATTCTATCTTCTAAGTACCCACTAATGCATTCATTTCTCTGTATCTCCACACTTACTAAGCTCACTGGCCTGGATGACCACACCTTTCTCCCTAATTATACAGTGCCCTGACCAATCCATTTCTAAACAGCAGTGAGTGAGCTTTTACATAACCATTGTAACCATGGAAATAGCTACCAACTCTCCTCCTTGCTTAAAATTCATCCATGAACAGAGGTTAACAGGTGCTGCGAGAATTAGCCTATGAAGACTCTTCTAACCCTTCCCTCATTCTCTGTATTCAGACTTACTGTCATGCTCCTTCCTGCCCCAGGATCCTTGTTCCTCCTTTCTTCATCTGCCTAAAATACTCAAGGACACTTTCTCCCTGTGGCTTGCTACCCTTTCATCCTATAGCTCAATATTTTCTCTAGGCTAGACCAAGATTCTCTGAGTATCCTCTCATAGCTCACTGCATTTTTTAAAAGTTCTTATCCACCCACAGAGCTTTGGGATATGGGAGAAAGAGCAGGTTCTCAGAAACAGAACAATGAATTTCAGACCATAAATTTGGGGGAAGAGTAGGAGGACTTGGGTCACTGGCTGCAGTTCTTTGTAGACTGCTCTTTTGGCTGTGAGTGCTTTCTGTTCCCCAGGAAGTGCTACAGAGGTTTAAAAATCATTGTTATATATTTTTCCCCATAATTTTAGGGGTTTGATATAACAGAAGGAGGCTGCAGCATGCACTCAATTCAAAGTCTGGAAAGAATTAGAATCATGGGATTTTGTTTGTTTAGGTTTTGTTCTTTAACATTTTTAGTATATCTTACTTCACCTTCTTCTTTGGCCTATTAATCAAATTGATTTCCCATCAACTCCCCTAACCTATTCATTCAGTATTTATTCATTCATTCACTCAGCAAACACTCGCTGGATGCTGTATCCTTTCCAGAGGAGACAATGGTCTTAGAATCCTTTGAATGTGGAGCATGGAGGAGAATAAACTACATTTGCAACCTAGATTTCAGAGAGACCAGAAAGCAAAAGAAGGTCAAATTTTTCAAGTCCAGGGCAATGATAACACATAAGAGTCCCATCTGAGGGGGATAGTGAGGCAGGTACAGAAGAGGCAAAGCCAAGAGTCCTAGGGTCAGAACCATTCAGCTGGAGAGAGCCTCCTGCAGCTATTTCAGCCAAGTCAGTGGTTGGAAAAGTATCTCTTTGAGGGCTTGGCAGGTTCCTATAAACAAATGCATGAGATCACTAGGCAGTGTCATTTGGCTCCAGATGAATACTATATTCCCAGCAGAATTCAAGACAGTATCCAAGAATATTGGCCACAGTTATTATCCCAGGAATATTGGGACAATTGTTGAGAGAGAATATGGGCAAGGGCTGGTAAGGAGTTAGCATCCCTATGAAATTCTAACTATGATAAAAGCCTAGAGTACCAGACAGGGACACTGGGCAGGTCCCCAAGCCTAATGACTTAACCCTCAGGGCACTGTGTACCAGTAATGTCTAAGACATATCCAAAACCTGGATCTATTATTGTCTATCGATTCTAAGTGCTAGATACAAGTCATCTGAGACTATGGATTACACACTCAGCTCTAAGCAACTCTAGTTCCAGCTGAGTCAAGGTGAGGCTACAGATGAAAGGGCAGGGGAACCGGGATTGACTCTGAACATCCCACTGCCCCCTCCCTCTCCTGTTTTCCTGCAGAACCCTGGGGTAGGTAGGGGTGGGGAGGGAGGGAATCATCTCTGTGAATCAGGGCCTACTGCTTCCATTTGTTAAGACCTTCCTTCTGTCCTTTTCAAATATCACTGTTAATACCCCTCGTGGCACTGTCTTGGTCCTTTACCCTTTCATCCAGATATTATTAAAAACTAGTGTCAAAAATGGAATTCTCCAAAGACCTTGTAAAAGTCAGCTGTGAGGCCAGGCTCTACAAGAGCCACTTCCTAAGTTGTGATTCTGCAGCTAACACTTTTACTCTTCAATCCCATGATGGAAATCCTAGAGCTAGCTTTCCTCACATTGCAACTTTCCTGGGCTTGAAACCATTCTTGGAATCCCACTATTTTTTTCCAACCCTCTATACATTTCAGACTCACTCCTATCTTTTTATACATAACGTCCTCCCACTCTCACCCCACCCTCACCCTTACCCGACCCTGGAAAAACACACACAATATTCTATTTCTACAGACATTTCTGGAGCACCAGGATGTGCCCTGCCTAGGACTCCAGTGATGACCCCTGAGATATTTCGGTACACAGATCAGAGGTTTTTGAAGAAGCAGTTTTAACTCAGCAGTTCTGATGTGGAAACAAGCTATGCAAATGGTGTTACATAGCCAGGTAGTGTGCTGTAGTGCCCTGAATTTAATCCACAGTAGCCAGACACAACAGATAATTACGTTTTTCCAAATTAAATTAAACCTAGCTCCAATATGCTGAAAAGAAACATCAATCTCTGTTACGTTTAGTGACACTTCCATCTCCTCAGGGTCATGAAGTGATAATAATATTATTATTTTATCATAATTAATGAAATATGATAAACATATAGCACTTGCTAAGTTTCAGGCACTATCCTAAGTGCTTTATCTCTATAAACTCACTTATCATCACAATCACCTTGTGAGGTAACTACTATTATTTTTGTCCAGTTTATAGATATTGAGGCACAAGAGGTTTTCAGTCTAAGCCCATAGAGTAAACAGAGAAGTTGGCATTGAAACCAAGAGGCTTGTTCTAAAATTTGTGTTCTTAACATCCATGGAAAACAGAAATTCTAGCACTTAGAGGTTATCTGGATAAAAGGGAGCAGGGCCTTATCCTTAATCCAAGGTGCCTGCTACCGTTAGCCTTCATCTTCTGTTCCATGGGGTGACTGCTGCACCTGAATTCTCTGCCACCTTTGACTTCTAGCTCCTCGTGGGGTCCTCCCGCTGACCACAGGCCCAGCCACAGAATCTTGGTTAAAGAACTGTGGGTCTTGGTGTCCAGTTTTCTCTGTATCCCATTGAGGTCTCCAACACAGGGCACTGTGTGCAATTAGAGCATAGGTCTCCAGCTCTCATGGATATCCCCAATGACCAGCTTTTCCCTAATTCACAAACCAACCTTTTAAGCTGAAGTTATGGCTACCCTATCTTCAACTCAAAGCACCAGTCTCTAGCTCCTTCCCTCTATGAAAATCCAAAACAGTTTCCCCAAGGGAGCCTGAAACACAAAGTCCATTTACTTCCTTCCTGCTAGTTGTGGATTTGGGAGTGGACGATGATTGGTCCCTCCTCCCTGGATTGGGATAAAGAAAACACCTGATTTACTCAACCACGGTGAATATACAGTATGTTTTCCTCGTCTTTCACACTGATAATTGTGGAATAGTCCTCTTGGAGCCATCACTGAGCCAGACTCTCTCACTTCCATTCTACCCCATCCCCATCATTACTGAGCCTCCTGTGACCCTCACTCCCACCTTGTTTCTCACTCTCACCTCCAGCCCAGCCTTCACATGCACCCCACACCCTAAGGAGAATTGCAAAAACAGCATCTGCATTTTGAAAGTGGTAAATAAAGGAAAAGAACCAAGCATTATTTATCCTGTTTTTTCCTATATGAACTGTTGTTTCAGGTAGAGGTTGGGCCATATCCCTTTAGAGAAGTATTACAGATAATAAATGAAGGGAGAAAGATAAAATATCACCACTTTGCAAGCCCTAGTGAAATAATACATCTAAACTGATCATGAATGGCTGCCAACATCGCCAAATATATATATCCATATATTCCTTACATCCTAACACACACACACACACACACACACACACACACACACACACACACAGAGCAAGCTTGAATCTGTCATATCTCTAAATGGGTGCTGTTCTGTCCAGCAGCCACTAGCCACAGGTCAAGACTGGGCCCCTGAACTGTGGCTAACTCTAATCGAGGTGTGTTATAAGTGTAAAACACGCAACAGATCTGTAAGATTTAGAACCAAAAACAACAAAAAAATAAAATATCTCAATCATTATATTGATTACATGTTGAAATGATACCATTTTGGATATATTGGGTTAAATAAATATATGATTAAAAGAAAAAACATGCATCTGTAAACCTCATTCCGCTGCTTTCCTTCTGTCTGATCCTAGAGCTTAATTCTGTTTTTAGAAGACTGGGTAAGGCTAAAAGTAAGACGGAAAGGTCAAAATTGGGGTCAAACTTGGCAACAGGTGAAGTTCAGAATGGGAGTCAGTTTTTTTTTTTTTAACTCTTAATAATGTTATCAGGTTCTATTAAAATTCCCCTGCTTCAAACTGAGAATATACAAATACCACGTAATCAAGGGTAGTGTGATGAATAGGAGGAGGTGGAGACAAAAGGAGGAATCTTCGAGAAAGACCCCATGACAGTAAGAAAAGGCCAATAGGAACAGCCTGGACCCTGAGGTTCTACTGACATCCAGGCTTCCTGTTGGCTCCCATGGGCTTTGGTCTTGAATTCCTTGTTGGAGTTTCATCTTCCCACTTCCCGGCTGAGTTCTGGGTCTCTGCCTTATCCACACCTCTACAACAGGGAATGTTGCTTGGGTATTTGTTTCAAGATAATTGCAAAATTCAGAAAAACCAAAGAAAATGATTACTTGGCATGAACATCACATGAGCAGTGAAGCTTCGTGCTGGGGTGCAGATCTCTGCTCCGTTCTTAGAGGGGTAGCGTATGACGGGTGTGCTGCTGACTCACACAGCCTAACTCTGGATTTCTGCTCCATCACTTACCAGATTTGCCAAATCAAGCCTCAGCTTTCCTCAACTTGTGCAGAGGGTAAGTTAATACCTGCAGAGTGCCTTCCACCATTCCCGGCTTAGAGGTGACTGCTGTAATGCTCATGAAACTTAGGCTTTCAGGAACTTCATGTGCAGCAACCTCTTCCAAGGCCCTGGGAGGGGCCTCAGCAAGTTTTATTAGCATTCATTTATCCTCTTTCTTAAAGGGCTTCAAAGATTTGCTTAATCGCCAGTCCCACGAAACATGGATCAGCCCCTGCTCTGGTCCATTTTAGCTCTTAACAATTGTGTCAGTCTACCCTGTCCTCCCTCATATTCCCCTCTATCTCTCCCTATTTCCTTTCCTTTCACTTCTACAGGGTCAAACAGTACCTGCCCGTCCCATTTTCCACTTTTCTTAGGCCCTGCTTATGTATGTGGTAGATAGAATAATGGTCTCTCAGAGATGTCCACACCCTAACCCCTGGAACCTATGAATATGTGAACTGATATAGCAAAGAGGCTTTGTAAATGTGCCTAAGGTTATGGACCTTGAGATGGAAGATGATCTTGGATTATTTAAGTGGATCCAATCAAATGACATGAGTCCCTGAAAGGAAAAAATCTTTCCTGGCTGAGATCAAAGAGAGATGCACCATTGTTGGCTTTGAGGATAAAGGAAGTGGCCACAAGCCAAGGAATATAGGCAAGCCACCAAAAGCTGGAAAGGCAAGAAGATGGATTTTCTTCGGAAGCCTCCAGAGGAACACAGTCCTGCCAACACCTTAATTTTAGACTCTGACCTCCAGAGCTCTCAAATAGCAAACTTATGTTTTTCCAAGTAGCCAGGTTTGGGCTTCCCTGGTGGCACAGTGGTTGAGAGTCTGCCTGCCGATGCAGGGGACATGGGTTCGTGCCCCGGTCGGGGAAGATCCCACATGTCGCGGAGTGGCTGGGCCCGTGAGCCATGGCCGCTGAGCCTGCACGTCCGGAGCCTGTGTTCCACATCGGGAGAGGTCACAACAGTGAGGGGCCCACGTACCGAAAAAAAAGTAGCCAGGTTTTTGGTGATCTGTCATCAGGGCAGTGATAGAAAACAAGTACAATGTAAAGAAAACAGTTTGCTCTTTTGGTACCTTGTCTTTGGCTTATTTACCTGTGATGTCTCTCATTTCGCTCTCTTGCCTCCTAATAATTACCTCTTTTCTCTTTGAGTCATGCGTGGTGGGAACGGGGCTTCCCCCGCACCCCGCACCTCCTTTCTTATGATTTGTAAGAGTCCTCATCTGACATGGATTTGCTCAAATTCCAATTTAATTAGATTAAGCACCCCGATATATTAAAAATCCTTTACCATGAGGCAGCTGTTGAAGTCAACGAGAAGATCAAGGTTTCAGTCTTAAATTTTCCATTTTCTACCCATGTGACCTTTGGCAACTTCACCAACCTTTCTGAGGCTTATTTTTTTCTCTCCCAGAACAGGAGACCCACAGGGCATCCCTTCCCATTCCCTCGATTGTGAGTTCTATGAAGATATCCATCCACCCAGTGAAGATGGACATTTTTACAAGAATTTAAAATCTATTTTATCTCTTTTATATCTTGCTTTATCACTCTATCTTAGTTGTGCTTGTAAGGCTTGTGTAGATGCTAATGGTGAGCAATGGGGGTCGCTGCTTTTTTAGTAAAACATATTTTCTTAGAAGCTCTGAAAAGGATCTAATTAAAGTTTGACACCTCACAGTGGTGGTGACCTGAGGGTTAGATAATGATCCCTGTGTCACCAAGTTGTTGCAAAATGAAGTGGGATAACTCATGCAAATGACAGGATCTGCACATAGGAGGCTTCCTGTGACGGAATTCCAGCACAAGAAGTAAGCGTGTCGCTCTTTCTTTTGTCAGAAATTTGAGTGTATTTGAATACTTATAAAATCACCTCCTGGCCTCTGCATTTGCAAACTGAATTATCTGAATACTCTTAGTGGATCCTCTAAATGAGCCTCTACATGCAAAAACTCTTTGGGAAGGTAGCAAATACTAGATGGTACTGTAAATGCAATTTTCTAATTATATATTCATCTTTGTAAATCTTTTATTCCCAGAATAGAAGCATCCTGTTAGTAGGGTGTTGTATAAAATGACATGACCTGTTGGGAAGAAAATCAAAATTTTTATTTTTGTTGATCGGTTTCTTCCCCTACAATATTTGAACTTCACTCCTAGGAAAAGCTGAACTGAACTTGCTTTCATTTTTGTCTTCCTAGACACGAAGGAGATAACAATGAACTTTAGTTTTTTCTTTTTTTCTTTCTTTCTTTTTTTTTTCTTTGATGCATCAGTCACTGTTGAAGAGTTAATGCTGGGCAGTTGTGGATTTTGACATCGGGCAGACCTGAGATCAAACCCCAGACCTCTCTCTTGAAAGATAATGGGAACATTCACTAACCACTTTAGAGTTAAACCTTCTTTAATATGAAATGAAAATGATACTCATAGATTTTTCAAAAGATGTTTTGAGAGTGAAATGAAATAATTTCCTCAAAATAGGGTAGCATGGTGCCCGCACAGGGTATTCTATAGGTGTTACTTTTGTCTTTATTTGGACTTTTCTAGTCAGATTATACAAACCAGTAAATTATTTGCTAAGCATTATAGAGACAGGGGTGAGAGGAGAGAGCACGGTTCCTCCAACCAGCACCATTATCAAGGTCAATGTTGCATGGGAAAACTAAATGAGTAAATAAACACTTATAATCTGATTGCATAAATGCTTGATTCTTGTGATCAGAGAAACACCAAGCAGAGAGGGAACATGTGAGCGAGACAACTTGATCACATATGAGGGGACAGAGAAGGGAGGAAATAACATCTTAAGTAAGAGACCTGAATGATGTGTCTGAGTTACCCGGATAAGAGAAGGAGAGTTTGTGAAGGTACGGACCCCATGCAGAGGGATCATATGTGGATGTCAAGGGCCCAGACACATGAAGGCAAGGTGCTTACAGAAAACTTGAGATCTTTTTGTAAGACGGGGGCTGGAGAGAAAACCTTAGGATGTGGGGTGGGTAGGTGGATTGGGAAAAGTACTGAAAAGTAAGGCAGCAGAGGTAGGGAGATCATGAATAACCTTGTAATTAGAATTAGACTTGTATTTATTCAAAGGGGAGGCATTGCACCATTGTATATATGAGAATGACATGATTAGATTTTCCCTCTAGAAGGTCACTTTGGCTGCCCTAGAGGGCCAAGACTAGAGGCATGGAGAGCAGTTAGGAGGCCACAGCACTAAGCCAGGTCAGAAGTGGTGGTGGTGGAATTAAGATAATGACAATGGCATTGGTAAGAAGTAGGTAGAGTTGTGTGATAACAAAGCTGAATCAATAGGATTTGATGATTAGATGTTACCTAGGTGGCGAAGAAGTTGTCAGTGGTGATACCTGGGTTTCTCAATTAGGCAACTGGGTGAAAGGTGATTCCTTTTGCTGAGATATTGAAAAATGACCAATAGAAAATGGCTGGTATATGAGGTTGGATCCCAGGAGACAGAGCTGAACAGGAGATTAATATAGCCAAACAATTACAAAGTGAGAGCTGGCTATGCTATGTATCTTTGAAATACACCAACATTTAAGGCACTATATGATTAGGGGAACATCTAGATGAGGCTGAGAAGGAATGGACAGAAGAATAGGAATAAAATCAGGAGTGTGAGGACTTGGAAGATATATTAGTCAAGAATTCTATTTGCGGGCTTCCCCGGTGGCGCAGTGGTTGAGAGTCCGCCTGCCGATGCAGGGGACACGGGTTCGTGCCCCGGTCCGGGAAGATCCCACATGCCGCGGAGCGGCTGGGCCCGTGAGCCATGGCCGCTGAGCCTGCGCGTCCGGAACCTGTGCTCCGCAACGGGAGAGGCCACAACAGTGAGAGGCCCGCGTACCGAAAAAAAAAAAAGAATTCTATTTGCAAGCAACAGAATCCAACTCTCGTTGATATGAGAGAAAAAAGATGAACTTATTGAAAAACCACTGGATAACTCAGGGAATTACTGGGAAATCTTGAAAATTAAACTGAGAAACATAGATGGGGTTCAAATGCTGGGGAACTCCCAAATCAATCAGTGTATATTTCAAAAGCCTAGAAACCAGACTGTTGTAAAGAGGGTCAACATTAACAAATATTTTTGAAAGATCAAGAAAAGAAAGCTTGGCTTTAGCACAAGGCTGTTGCTGGTAGATTTGGTGGAGACTGAAGCCAGATTTCAAATGGTTGAACCCTGGCAGTGCCATACATAGACAATAGATTCAATGTGCTTTAGTTAATTTCTGTGGAGTTTCCAAGCACTGCTCCTCACTTCTATTCTTTTCATCATTTGATTTGAGGCTCCATGTGTTATATTCTCTAGGAGATGATTTCCTAAGGAGAGGGAATGGGGGGATCAGTTGAGGAGGCCAGGGAATCTGATTCCTCTGCAACAAACTGTAATTAGGAATACCATCTCTACACTGATTTCTCTCTGATTGTAAAATCAGTTGAAGAAAAAAAAGGCAGTTATCTTCCTCAAAATAGACACCATTCCCTGAATAATTTTTTCTTGAATTTTGTCATGCATTTACTTCTCTTAAGAAGTTGTGTTACAGATACACTTCCCTGGGTCCCAGTGCTAAAGATCTGATTCAATAGTTTGAGGTAGTACCCTGGCACCTGTATTTCTAACACACTTCCCAGGTGGTACTGATGCATAAGAAAGTTTGAGAGCCTCTCCCCCATCTTACCTAATGCAGATGGATTCGTATTTTTCACAATGTATGCCAGTATTGAAATAAGAATCTTTGAGAAAGCATCCTTTACCTTTGTCAAGTGGGTAACTAAGGTTGCTTTTGCTGAGTAAACTTGTGTTCTGCTCTTGGCTATAAAGATTCCCCAACTTTGTTCATGATTCTCCAGATTTATAGAAGTTTCCCCAGCTGTGTTATAGTTTCTACAGGTATGTGGGATGTTACACAGGGATGTGTAAATTTCCCTGGTTGTATGAAAAGTCCTGCTTGTGGTTTTTACCAGATGTGGGTAAGTTTCCCCACCACCTGAACAGGTCCCAAGCAGGCCTAGCGCTTTCTCACTGAAAGTCTCTCACACTTGAATTCATGAAACTATGCACAAGGTTTCCCTTTTATCCTTGCTTTATTGCCTACCCTGCATTTCCCTGCCTAGTGCATGTCCTCTCCTCCTGGAAACAGCTGTGGTTCACACTAATTTCCTCCAGAAAGTTAAAGCAAACCCACTGCCTTGCCCTGTCTTCATTGCAGACAAGTTCACTGCCGGATTTCCCTGAGGACACTGTTTTCAGGTTGGTGTGTGCAAAAACAGAAAGGGAAGCTCTGAAACAAAGAGAAATCTCTCCCCACCCCCATTTTTCTGTAGCTATTTGGGCTGGTCTCAATCCACAGCAAGTGGAAAATTAAAGTTCTGGCTGTGTCTGAGATACCTCTGTTCACTGGCTTGTGGAGAAAACGACTACCCATCCTGCCACTCAACGGCATTGATCAGGAAAACTTTCTGGCCATTAATCTGACAGTAGATTGGCAGCACTCTACCCACCCCACTGGCCCAGAGCACCAGAGCTTCCTTAAGAACCACATGGTTTACCAGTAACTGAAATGGATGGTCTTCTAACTGGAACAGGGGAGTATCTAGGATTAGGAAAAAAAAAAAAGCAGAAACCTAAAAATAATAAATTAAAACCAGAATAAATGGACAAATCCTCAATAGATTGGGATCTGATGTTGGAGCATCAATTCCCTGGCCCTCCTGAGGACTCCTGGCTCTTTCAGTGAGGCAGGCAAGGTTGAACTCTCTCCAAGGATTCTGAGAGATGGGGGAGACATGAGAACAGAAGAGGAAAGCAATTGCCGCCCTCAGGAGTGAACTACAAACAGTCACGAGGTACAGACAGAGCAGACTTCTCTCAGCGTTGAGAATCCACAGGAGCAGTGAACAGTTTAAATCATGGATGCCGTTTGGTTTTTGTAGGCAGAGCCTTTAGCTTTCATCCCAGGATTTCAAAGCATCTCACAGCCATTAATTAGTTGTAAGCAATTCAGGCCTGTCAACTTTTCACACCTAATCAAGGGCTGATGTATGTCACCCCTAGGGATCTAATCAATAATTCCTGGGCACTCTCTCCCTCCCTTTACCCTTCTCCCAAGTCAGTTTTTATTTCAAGCCCACCCTCCTTTTTTCCCCTTTTACGTTATCTGATTCCCTTGCCCTTTTCTTACCCTTCCCCTTCTCTCTTCTATTCCAAGGATTCCTTTCCTTCTCATTTCCCTGGATAGAGCTAGAGGGGAATTTGCAAACCAGGGGGTTTCAGGTCAGGGCACAGAAGTTCATGAGTCCCTGGTTTTCACAAGGAAAGACCCAAATGAAAATGAGGTCATGATTTTCCATTTCTCAAGGGAGATATTTACCTGGGAGTCATTTGTTTGCGAATCCTGCTCACCAGTCAGATAAACCACTGCCGATGTACAGGCAGATCTCTGATGATAAAGGAAGGTAAAATACAGCTCTGTGTCTTTAAATTGGCTCAAGCTCTTTTCATCCCTTCAATAAAGGCAAAGCTCCATTCCATGAGAATAAATCACTTAGACCAGGAATGATAAATCCACTGCACATGAATTGACTCTTACATCCACACTCATGCAGACATCAGTAATCGAGCATCAACTTTCCCCTAGAAACCAACCTCAGACCCAGAATTCTTCTCAAAAGGAAATAAGAACCTTCCCTATAACTAATAGAAGAATTTTAGGATTCATAGTTCAGCCACTGCCCTCTCAACTTAAATACTGCTCTTGTTTGCTGTTTAAACCTTGCCCTTTAAAACACACAAATTAAACATCATTTTATGGATGTATGGAGCTAATCATTATTTATATTTACATGCATATTTATCACTTTATTTGTTCACTATTACATCCTACTTCAAAGACAGTCCACTGGAATTTTTTTTTTTCTTAAAACGCATTCTTTTTCAATTCCCTTAGTCTTGATCTATCAGTGGTAAACTTTCTCAGGTGTCTGTGAATGTGTGTGTGTGTGTGTGTGTGTGTGTGTGTGTGTTCTTGAAAGTGCCTTATTTCATATTCATCAGCAGTCTGAGGGAAATGCAAACACATGATCAAATTCTAAAGGCAAAAATCAAGACAGAGCTTGATATTTAAACAAGAGAATAAGGTACAATAAAAATAATGTAATTTTAAATAAGAAGACAGGGGTTAGGTTTAAGTTCTTCTTTTGGTCTTGGATAACTTATT